>NW_012104365.1:454285-460608 GCF_000951045.1 Mandrillus leucophaeus | reverse complement strand
AAAGATATGTTGCTTTAGCTCTATGGGTCTACACACTTCCAGCTGTCAACACTGAACTTTGATTCCAACTTTGGCCAACTAACTCCACACAAAACGGCTTAGCCACTTGGGCATCCACGGAACCGCCGCCCAACTGGGTCCCAGCACCAACTCACTCCCCTACGACCCCACTGCTGGGTCAGCCATTGGGCTGGGGTCATGCCAATCACGGCTGCCTGGCGAATGAGCAGGGGGCGTCAGACCGGAAACCGGATATGGGTGGGAGGTCCAATAGGGGGCGCCGCGTTGGAACGCCCGAAGAGGTTGTGCTGCTGGGGTGGTTGGAAGTCGTTGGGGGGCGGGTGTATGGCGGCTAGGCCTGGAAGACCACGAGGACCGCTAGCGCCGTGGGGTCACCCTTCCTCATGCCACAGGTTGCCGAGCCTCGGGGGAGAGGTGGGGTCCCAGGGGCCAACCCTTGGGTGCGTTGATGGCGGCAGGCTAACCTAGCCAACGGGGTGCCGCTGCTGGGAGAGGCAAGGAGCAAGAAGATTTCCAGGGCTGGGAGGTAGAGGGCCAGGACTACGAGGAGAGGGCTTACTGCGAGCAGCAGCCCAGGATGGCTAAGGAGTTGAGGCCCCAGGGATGCTGAGCCTGCACAAGTGGAAGGTCAGTAGACATTGGGGTTGGAGCCCCAGGGAGAATGCGATGGGTGCTCCGAAGGGGTGGTTTGCTCTCGTCAGGCCTCGCGCTCACCCCCAAAGCACCATTTGTCGAGGAACGGGTTCAGGGTCTCTGTTCGACACCCTCATGGGTCTGTGGGACCCCTTTGTTCATTCTTTCTGGTATCATGATTCTTTGCCAGGGGAGCACATGCATCGAGGTGATTAAAAAAAAAAAAGGTTAGGCAAATACCAATTCCTCATCCTAGGGAGTAGAGCAGCATAAAAATGAAAGAAAAGACTTCCACTTGGGGGGACCTTGAAAGTCTTGGTGGAGAAAATGGCTTTTTATATGGGCCTCCAAGGAAGGATAGACGCCTTGGCTATGAATAGAAGGTAGCAGTGGGGGATGGGAGACGGTTTGCCCACCACGAACAAAGGAAATAATGGTAAGAAACATGGGGCGTGGCTGGGTAAACACAACTGGCCACCTTGGCTGGCTGTTCAGGAGCAGGGGGAGAAAAGTCAGGAGAAATTAGATAGAATCTCTCTGAGGATGGCATGGAGTATGAGAGCAAGCACTTTAAGGCTATTTTGGCAGGAAACAGGATGTTGAAAGTTTTTTGTTCTGCAAGTGAGGATTTGAGCCTACTTTTAGGAAAGGCAGAAGCAGCATGGAGGATGATCCTGATGGAGAGAGAACAAAGGAAAGGGGTTATGCACAAAGGAGATGTTTAAAGGAGAGACCTAGCACGGTGAAGGAAGCAGGAATGCTGAAGGATGACACTCAAGAGGGGTCCCAAAGGATCCTCCTGGAGCACCTCTTATTGCTAGAAAGACACAAAAAATGGAGGAGCCAAAGTGTGTCACCCAGATGGATGAAACACTGGGAGTTGGACAGGGAAGTCAGTGGGAGGGACTGGCAAGGTGGCAGTGCTGATTTGGTTTTAGACATGGCAGAGTTAAAGGAACTTTAAGCAGTTGGGATAGAGATTTTTGCAGGGAAATCTGAAATTTAGGGAGGGAAGGTCTGAAATTTAGAAAAAGATAAAGGTCACACATTCAAATTGGCAATCGTCCTTACAAAGATGAATTCATGGAGTCAGAAAATTCTTTAGGGGAGAAATACATTTGGTAACAGAATCTTGAACAATTGGTGCACTGGACAGGAAAAAGGGATACAGTCCAGGAGTGAGCAGGGAGGACTCAGAAGGGAGAGATGGGAGCACACCAGAGGAAGGGGTTTCAGAACCACTCAGCACATTTTATTTAGACTTGGTGTTTTAGCCTCTGCACTAGTGGTATTTGGGGCCAGGCAATTCTTTGTTGTGGTGACTGCCCTGTTCATTGTAGGATGTTGAGCAGCATCCCTAGCCTCTACCCACTAGATGCCAGTAGCATCCCCTTAGTTTTAACAACCAAAAATGTCTCCAGACTTTGCCAAATGTCCTCTGGGGGGCAAAATCTCCCCCAGTTGAAAATCACCACTATAAGCTGAGAAAGGACCCTTAGATTTGAATAGGAATTGCCTTAATCTAAAGGTAAATTAAGACCAGGAAGGATAAATCCCAGTATTTAACCCTGATATTCCCCCATTTTCCCACTCTTGTTATTTCTCTTGCTACCAGTCTCTGAAAAACCTAAGTCCTTTAGGTGAGTGGAGCTAGGAGTTGAAACATCAGTAGTGGGGTCAGGGACCCCAGAAGTGTGGCCAAATATTCGAGGAGTTGACCCACCTGTGGCACCTGAAAGGCCACAGGGACCTGAGGAATCCGGTATAGTAAGAGCTGGGGGTGGTCAGCTAGTGGGTTTACTGGGTCCACCTTGATTGGCCTGATTGGTTGGCTTGTCTGGTGATCCTCCTGAGGGCTGATAATTTTGCTAACTCAAGAGAGAAACAAGACCTTGATCTGGATGGAGATGGCCAGTGCTGGATGTTAGTGGGCAGTGTCATCTGGGGCCTAACCTTGCCAGGGACGTTTTTAGGATCTGCCATTATAATTGTATAATAGCAAAGTACCTTAAACATAGCTTTCCAATGCTGGATGGATTGCCATCGTGGGAAAAGATGAATATGTGATAGGACTGAGGAAGGAAAGTCTATTAATGTGTTCATGCAGCTAAGGAAGAGGAAGTCAGGAGAGGCTGGTGCCTGAGAAAAAGGCCGAGTTGGGATGGATAGAAGCTGTGTGCCAGGGTCCTGACCCCTGTCCTGAGGGGCTGTGTGCTGGAGTGCAGGGCTGCAGTGAGATGATGTGTCAAGTAAGGGACGACAGTATTGGCTGTCAAAACCCAGAGATGGGTTACTTGAAAATTGTGTATACTTGGCTACTTAAAAATAATAGCCTCTGCACTTGATGTACTAAGAAAGGGATGGGAAAAATTTCTCATGCTTCCATTAAACTCTGCATTTCTGAGGAAAGCCAAATGGCCCAGGTGCCACAGGTGGCAAACAGTGGCTTTTGGAAAATATGGAACCCCAAATGGAAAGAATGTATGTATTTCTTTACTGTTGACTCTCTGAACAGCACCATTACAGCCCCATTCCTTGGTAGCCCCACGTGATGCCCTGGGCTTCCCAAACTTAGTCTCTCACCTCTCTCTCTCATCTCTCACTATTGACGCTTTCATGGCACATGTATTCAACAAGTGATTGTGTTTCTACTTACATTCTGGGATTCTTACTCATTACCAAAAGCACAAGGCATATCTCAAGTTTTGGTAGCTACCTGTCAGCTTTCTGGGTTTATCCCTGTAGGCAACAAAGATAAAGCAAAGCAGAGAGAGGGAGGGGAGGTGAGCGAAAGGGAAGGGAACAGGAACCATGAACAACAGTATTTTTTTTTTGGTAGTCATTTTCCTTTTGGTCTGTGGCTTTGCAGGGAGGTGGGTGGTGAAGTTTGCAGAAGTGCCTTCTCTATAGCCCATTCATGTCATTAGTTGTGAGTGGGTTTCTTTCAATTGAGAAAAAAGTAAAAGCAGAAAGAGAAGGTAGAAAAGAATTTAGGCAACTATGACATTTCTCAGCCTCCCAGTGACAAATGTTTTCTGAGTGCTGACTGAGTAGTAATAGACTTTGAAGCTGTACAATTAATTACTTTTCAATCAAGACTTGCTGCTGCCATCCTTTTCCCTTCAGCCTCTTCTCTGCCCGCCTTGGCCGGTGGAGGCAGCAGCATACAGCTGTCTGCAGAGGGGTCTGTGTGGCCAGGCTGTTTGAAGCAAATGCCAGCTAAAGGAAAAAGGCCTCAAATGGATGAGGCAAGATACCAGGTTAGAGGCAGATGCAAGGCTGATATTAGAGGTGGTAGAAATAGTCTTTATGAAAATACTTGATATGCTCAGATTAAAAAGCCTGCATCGTGAATTCAGACCCCTTCACTCAGCTAATTAACTGTAGCTCAGCAACCTTCTCAAAAGGTGCACCAAATTCTGTTTCAGCCAAGGCATGCCACTGTCCTCTGACCACCTGTGCTTGAACAGTGGGTCCGGACATTTTCTCTGTAGTTGCCTGAGCTGGGCTGTGGATTCCTTCTCCAGACTAGCTGATGATGCAGCAAAGAATTTCAGGGGAGAAGAGGCCATTCCAAAAAAGATGAGCAGCACCATGGGAAAGAAACTAAGAGAGAGGCAAAAGTAGGGGTTGGAGGGGGAAGAGGGAATCCCGGAAGATAAATTTGGCTTTAGTGGAAGCTCTGCTTAAAATTTCTGCAATTCATGGTGGAAGTTCCAGCCTCCCTGGGGGCTTCTGGGCATCATTGTTTAAGGGGAATGGTATATTTCACCTTCTCGAACAACCTCAATTACCCAGAGCAAATTTTCCTAATGAAATCTAGTTGAGACAGCGACATAAGCCAGGACACTCAGAAACCAGCTCTCACATGGGGTTGGGGGGAGAAGAAACGTGGTCTTCTGCTGGCTGCCAGTCTTTGGCCTGTGCCCCTTGGACCCCTCAAGTTTGAGAGTGGGGACCTTGAAGACCAACCTTGCTGTGAACCAAAACCCAAGGCTCTAGACGGCTAGATTTCTAGGTGTTAAATCTTTCTCTTTGAGCGTAGCAATTGAAGTACTTGTGTGAAAACTCCACACCTGTGAAATTGGAATTTTTGGACCAGGTCTGTAAGAAATTCTCAGGGGGAGGCCGGGCCTGGTGGCTCACGCCTGTAATCCTAGCACTTTGGGAGGTGGAGACGGGCGGATCACGAGGTCGGGAGATCGAGACCATCCTGGCTAACACGGTGAAACCCGTCTCTACTAAAAATACAAAAAACTAGCCCAGCGTGGTGGCGGGCGCCTGTAGCTCCAGCTACTTGGGAGGCTGAGGCAGGAGAATGGCGTGAACCCAGGAGGCAGAGCTTGCCGTGAGCCGAGATCGCGCCACTGCCCTCCAGCCTGGGCGACAGAGAGACTGTCTCAAAAAAAAAAAAGAAAGAAAAAGAAACTCTTAGGGGGACAGTGGTGTTAACAGTGTCGAATCTGTGAGCCTCATTAGTAGCCCTCCAATGCCATATTTGGCTTTTAAAAATGCCCTTCCTAATGCTGAGCTAAAGTCTATCCCTTGGTACACCTTGTTCTAACCCCCTCAGCCACCAGATACTTGAAGCTGTCCTCAACCTTTCTCTCTTCAAGACTCTCTTTATTCCTTCAAACAACTTTATAACCCCCAAATTTCCTGGCTTTGTGACCCACTTCCCCATTTCTAAATCTTCTTTTCTGCTCCTTCCCAGCGGTTCTCTTGTCTGCCCATATCTTCCTTTTTTCTGTGATCCCTCAAATTCTTTTCCTTTGTCTTCCTTAAATCTCTCCCCACTTTACTGCCACCACCTACCCTCTGTCCATGCAGCCTGGGTTTACGTTGGCCTCTCTCACAGTCATGTGCCCTGCTAATTTGTAACATACCTACCCTAAAATAAATCCACAAAATAAACGCCCAGGCTATGCCCAGTGGGAGCTGGGAAGGCAGCCTCCCCATTTCTACCCGGGAATAGTTGCAGGCAGAGTCCTGCCTCTGCTGGCTGAGCATGGTCAACAGGTGATGGTGGCCCCGCATTGCAGGCTCTTGGCCTTGGAAGAACTAAGCCACTAGGCTGCTTATTCTGGCTTCTCTGCCCTGTGAATTAATGGCCACTAGTGCTTGGACCAGAGTAGCTATTGGAGGCCTTTGGAAAAACTCATGAGATTTTTAAACAAGGGAAAAAAAACAAATACCAGTAAAAAATTTACTTCCCCCCAATGTACGGCCTTTTGATATGTAAGAAAGAAATTATAAAACAAAAATGGGTGCTAAATCACTTAATTTGACAGAATCAGATTTTTGTTGTTGTTGTTGTTTGTTTTTGAAATATTTGCTTTGTTTATCTCGTGCATCTGTGATGGAGGCAAAATTGGTTTTGGGGTATGCAGTGTGCAAAAAGTCTTAGTTGTGACAGGGTCCTGCAGTACATAAACAGATAATGGGGTATAGCTATATGTCCGTGGTATTAAAATATCATGGGGAAGGGCAAATAAGAAGTATATGTCTGAAGAAGCTAAGAGGGGAGTGATCATGAAAAAAACAAAGGTTGAGAAAACTGTAGCTTCTATGCCATTTTTTTTTTCAGGTCTAGCTTAACCAGAACACTTAAAACTGTTACCAAAAATCTTTCAACAACACTTGTGGTCACTTAACCAATGTTCCCATCA
>NW_012104365.1:451611-454235 GCF_000951045.1 Mandrillus leucophaeus | reverse complement strand
GACCCCACAAAGCGGCCTCAGAGTTTCGCAGGTCCTGCGGTTCTAGGGAAGGGTTAAAGGGGATTTTGGTTGGCGTTTATGGCCGGTTTAGGGTGATTTCGAGAGTGGACAACGCTGTGGGCACTGAACCCACAGATAAACACCATGCCGCGCGGCAACCACAGCTGAGGTGCGCTGCTCGCTGCTTCGGGTGCCGGCCGCAGCACCGGTCAGTCTGCTCCTTTAGCCCCACTACAGCCCGTCTCCAGCACCCTTCGAGCCCCTCTCCTCTCGCTATGGGTATCTTAGGGTAGTCGCTTTAGTTTTCCACTGCTGGAGCCTACTGAGGCGGCACTGAGCCCGCCAACCGGCCACAAACCCGGCGGTTGCCCGCGCAGCTGCGCTCCCGCTACCATGCTGCGGTGGGCTCAGAGCTAGCCAAAGGTAAATACCCAAACCACCTGGTGACCTTGGTGTGTGCACATGCTATGCTCTGGTCTAGGGTCTGCAGAGGGATTTGAGCCCGGGAGAAAAGCTGCTGTTAGGGGGTCACGTAAAACCCGGCAGGTGCGCATCAGGTCGGTCTCACCAGTAAGACAGATTGGCGAACCACGTCTAGGCACAGAGCAGCTGGGCAGGAGGCAGGGGGTCACCTGACCTGCAGAGTCCTGCGGGAGGAGAGGCTGGATGAGCATTACACAGGGCGGGCTGCAGCAAGCAGGGCGCACAGCGCTGGCTGCTGTATGGGAGCTGCAGGCGGGCGAACCACTGCACGGTGCGATACCGTCTAGTCTAACGCATCCCTCTTAGAGCCAGGGTACCACAGGCACCGCGCATCCTTCCCCCCCGCTGCATCCACCATCCACGTGGCCACGCAGCATGGAAAGAGGCGAACACAGTAGGACCCCAGTAAACGTTTGGGATCCCCCAAAGATATGTTGCTTTAGCTCTATGGGTCTACACACTTCCAGCTGTCAACACTGAACTTTGATTCCAACTTTGGCCAACTAACTCCACACAAAACGGCTTAGCCACTTGGGCATCCACGGAACCGCCGCCCAACTGGGTCCCAGCACCAACTCACTCCCCTACGACCCCAGTGCTGGGTCAGCCATTGGGCTGGGGTCATGCCAATCACGGCTGCCTGGCGAATGAGCAGGGGGCGTCAGACCGGAAACCGGATATGGGTGGGAGGTCCAATAGGGGGCGCCGCGTTGGAACGCCCGAAGAGGTTGTGCTGCTGGGGTGGTTGGAAGTCGTTGGGGGGCGGGTGTATGGCGGCTAGGCCTGGAAGACCACGAGGACCGCTAGCGCCGTGGGGTCACCCTTCCTCATGCCACAGGTTGCCGAGCCTCGGGGGAGAGGTGGGGTCCCAGGGGCCAACCCTTGGGTGCGTTGATGGCGGCAGGCTAACCTAGCCAACGGGGTGCCGCTGCTGGGAGAGGCAAGGAGCAAGAAGATTTCCAGGGCTGGGAGGTAGAGGGCCAGGACTACGAGGAGAGGGCTTACTGCGAGCAGCAGCCCAGGATGGCTAAGGAGTTGAGGCCCCAGGGATGCTGAGCCTGCACAAGTGGAAGGTCAGTAGACATTGGGGTTGGAGCCCCAGGGAGAATGCGATGGGTGCTCCGAAGGGGTGGTTTGCTCTCGTCAGGCCTCGCGCTCACCCCCAAAGCACCATTTGTCGAGGAACGGGTTCAGGGTCTCTGTTCGACACCCTCATGGGTCTGTGGGACCCCTTTGTTCATTCTTTCTGGTATCATGATTCTTTGCCAGGGGAGCACATGCATCGAGGTGATTAAAAAAAAAAAAGGTTAGGCAAATACCAATTCCTCATCCTAGGGAGTAGAGCAGCATAAAAATGAAAGAAAAGACTTCCACTTGGGGGGACCTTGAAAGTCTTGGTGGAGAAAATGGCTTTTTATATGGGCCTCCAAGGAAGGATAGACGCCTTGGCTATGAATAGAAGGTAGCAGTGGGGGATGGGAGACGGTTTGCCCACCACGAACAAAGGAAATAATGGTAAGAAACATGGGGCGTGGCTGGGTAAACACAACTGGCCACCTTGGCTGGCTGTTCAGGAGCAGGGGGAGAAAAGTCAGGAGAAATTAGATAGAATCTCTCTGAGGATGGCATGGAGTATGAGAGCAAGCACTTTAAGGCTATTTTGGCAGGAAACAGAAAGGATGTTGAAAGTTTTTTGTTCTGCAAGTGAGGATTTGAGCCTACTTTTAGGAAAGGCAGAAGCAGCATGGAGGATGATCCTGATGGAGAGAGAACAAAGGAAAGGGGTTATGCACAAAGGAGATGTTTAAAGGAGAGACCTAGCACGGTGAAGGAAGCAGGAATGCTGAAGGATGACACTCAAGAGGGGTCCCAAAGGATCCTCCTGGAGCACCTCTTATTGCTAGAAAGACACAAAAAATGGAGGAGCCAAAGTGTGTCACCCAGATGGATGAAACACTGGGAGTTGGACAGGGAAGTCAGTGGGAGGGACTGGCAAGGTGGCAGTGCTGATTTGGTTTTAGACATGGCAGAGTTAAAGGAACTTTAAGCAGTTGGGATAGAGATTTTTGCAGGGAAATCTGAAATTTAGGGAGGGAAGGTCTGAAATTTAGAAAAAGATAAAGGTCACACATTCAAATTGG
>NW_012104365.1:431523-447276 GCF_000951045.1 Mandrillus leucophaeus | reverse complement strand
TTTGAAATATTTGCTTTGTTTATCTCGTGCATCTGTGATGGAGGCAAAATTGGTTTTGGGGTATGCAGTGTGCAAAAAGTCTTAGTTGTGACAGGGTCCTGCAGTACATAAACAGATAATGGGGTATAGCTATATGTCCGTGGTATTAAAATATCATGGGGAAGGGCAAATAAGAAGTATATGTCTGAAGAAGCTAAGAGGGGAGTGATCATGAAAAAAACAAAGGTTGAGAAAACTGTAGCTTCTATGCCATTTTTTTTTTTCAGGTCTAGCTTAACCAGAACACTTAAAACTGTTACCAAAAATCTTTCAACAACACTTGTGGTCACTTAACCAATGTTCCCATCAGTCTACCGTCTCCCACAGTGGTTAGCCTCTCCAAGCCGCAGTACTAGGTCAGTACTTGCAGCCATGCTGCCTGCTCCTGCTCTGAAAAGCTTGTTCTTAGGCACCAAGGTCAGGGAGAGAAGGTGGGGAACACACACACACATAAAACACACACTAAATATGACTCTCAGGATGGCTAAATTTTTCCAGTTTAGGGAAAGGACACAGTGGAATTCTGCATTCTCTAAACTGCTTTTTTAGACCATTTTGTAACCAACTGTAAGGCAGATTTGACAAAATTTACATGAAACCAACACAAAACAGATTTCTTCATAGCTGGTGCTTTTTTTGCTTTTTGGGTTTTTGTTTTTGTTTTGTTTTGTTTTGTTTTTGAGACAGAGTCTCACACTGTAGACCGGGCTGGAGTGCAATGGCGTGATCTCTAGCTGGTGCTTTTTATTTGATCAACTTTTGAAGTTTTTTTGGAGTTCCATTAGGGTTAAAATCACTAGTATAGAGTCAAATTGGACAACCCCAGCCTTCTTAAACTAATCAATCTAGACATTTGGAGCAGAAAGGGATAAATAGGATCATCTCATTCAGCGACCTCATTTTAGAAGAAACTGAGGCAGAGAGGTGTAGGGTCTGACCTAAGGCCACTTGACAAGACCATGGCTAGAAGCAACCTGGGCTGTTAGCCCCAGGCATTTTGTCTTAGATCCCACTGCTCCAGTTTGGGACATCAAGTTACAGGAAATAGAGTCATTAGTGTCAAAACCCCCCAACAGAACAAGAAATTCCATCTCTCATTCTTGAACATGGGGATTAAAGATGTCATTTGAGCATCTCATCCCTCTGCTGGGCGTTTTTTTTAGAGAAGAGCAGCGCTTGAGCCAGCACATGACGTCACTGGCCTGGAAGCTTAATTTTATTTAAGTGATTTGGTTTTTGTGAATAGATCACCTTCCAGTTAAGAGACACGCTTTACTCACACTATGGGTTCTGCTCAGTTTCCTCTCAACAGCTTCCCTCTTCTTGAAGAGCAGTATAATAATAACTGATAATTGAGGTAAATCCATGTCGATTATTTAAAAAGCAAAAAACCTCATTCTTACCAACACTGAAGTTTCAGCTTTCTTCCTCCTTAACCTACACAGCTGCAGGAAATGAAGGCTGAAGAGTCAAAGGCTGTAAGCAGCTCCAGAGTGAGAAAGGCTTGCAGTGCGTTAAAGAAACATCTCAAAACAATCCCAAACTGTAACATTTCTAATTCTTGAATTCTGATGAACATAAAGAGTTCTGTTTGCAAAACTTTAAACCTACATCAGGTTGACCCCACACAGTGTTGGAACATTGCAGCATAATTTCCCAGCTCAAATAAGTTCAGTTACAAGAGCACCTTTGGGTCGTCCTCCCCTCCTCCCAAAAAGCAAATTTCCATTAAGCAAATGATTAATGTAGTAAAGGAAATAACTTCAATATTGAGGGCATATCATCATGTTTAACTAGCTTTATTCTCCTGCTCCTTCTCCTCCCCCATTTGAAATATTAAAACTGGCTGGTAATTCACCTATGTGGTTAATGGTAAGATCTGCTTTTTCTTGAGAGCAGACCTCAGACCTCACCTATGTAAAAGGGGCAAGTGAGCCTATTCAAATGCTAACCCCGGTTGAGCTGGGTAGACAAAGGGCCAGCTGGGAGACTAGTGAGTTGGGAATGCTTGGGGAACTTGCTAGAAATGGCTCTGGAAAAGGAAGGCAGGTGAATACCAGTTTCTCGGGCAGAAAGAAGGTTTGCTAAGTCTATGTAGCAAAATCCTGTCTTCTCAGGGGGGGTCATGAGTGCTCTCCTGGGGGGTTGGTATATCTCTCCGTTGCTTTGTATGGTCTGCAGTGGCTTTTCCACCCTTGAATCAGGGTGTAGAGAGGGAAGCTGGGGGAGGGGAATTGAGCCGGGGAGAGTGTGTGCCGGTAGGTAACAGGTTTTCACAATTGGGCTGTAATGCAGATAGCGAGGCAGTTTGTGGAAGACTGTCTGAAAGACGGTGTGTTTTCCTAGATTGCCCCTCCTGGCTACATGTGAACGTGGTACATTGCTTACAGTTCAGGAAACCTCCCTGTGTTGGGCTTCCGTTTAAAAAACAGCAAGATGGGTGTGAGGTATGGGCTCGACACGGAGGGCTTTTAAAAAACTTTATTCATCCTGCAACAAGGCAACACGCTCATTTCTCTAATGAATAAACCTAGCTTTGTGGGAAAACGGGTCTCCCAGACTACCCAGTCTGAAGATAGCGCCCACACTTGAAAGGCACACCAAAAAATTCAACACAACCCCTGGTTTCTCTTGCTTGTCCCTAGAGACCTTTTGCTTCGTGAACTCAGGCTGAGACATTACCAGAGGAAAAACTGAACGCTTAATGTCACAGAAAGCAACACACCATCATTGTTTACATTACGTAGGAATTTCGATTTATGGGCAAGCCAAAAGCAGGGCACCCCTAGCCCTTCCGCAGCCTCCAAACTTCCGAGACTAACATTGCTGCCGCAGAAAACCACTTGCAAATAAACTGGCTTATCCGTATTTATTACGGAAGACCACAAAGGCATCTAACCACAGTTTGCGCTGCAGACCAGCAGAACTAAGTCTTGGGCGCCGCGACGCCTTTCCTACGGAATAGGTCCTGGAAGGAAGACCATTTAAGGTATTTTCCTTCTATCATCATCCTTTTCTTAGGAGTTAAAAACCTGACCATCATTCATTTCAAGCCCTCAAAACGCTTTACTTTTCCTCTAAATCATTGTCATCCGAATAATTCAAGCCGGCGCAAAATGAGACACGCACACCAGAAAAAAAAATTTCCAAGTCGGATGAGATTTTTAAAAGACATTTCACTTATCAGTCTTTCCCCCCAGGACTGGCGAGGAGAGCACGCCTTCGCTTCCGAAGGTGCGTTACCAGATTGCGGCCGTTTTTGTGCTGGGTCACCAGAGCAGATTCCCCTCCAGGTTACAGATTCTAAACTTAACTCCACCCGAGCTGAAAATGGCCGGAGCACGCCGCCTGCCCTCCCCAAGGCTGCCGAAGCCGCCGGCCCCTGCCTCCTTTTCGACTGATCGTCCAAGGACTGGCGCCGGATCGAACACCTTTCCCCAGCTCTGCGGGTGCCGCGCTCTTTGGAAACGAATTGTAAGTTATCCTGATGTTAGACGCGACCCCCCTCTCCAGCCTGTCCCTTGTTCCGCTTTACCTTTCCGCTTGCGACCATCTTGAGGGCCTCCAGAGGTCCTGCGCAAACAGCCCAGGACGTCTCCTGCTAAGCTGCATGCAGCCTGGCCACCTGACCAGCTGCTCCAAAAGCCTGGCAATACCCCGACGTGACCATGCCTGTGCGTCCAACCCTGGTAGCCCGTAGGGCCACCCCCTGGGGTCCCCTTACGTCCCCTACCTTTCCCCCAAGTACTTCCCCCCAACTGCCCGCCGCCGGGAGAGGTCAGCTCCGGCGCGCGCGGGCAGGTGCGCACGCTGTTTGAGGCGGTCTCTGTCCCGGCAAGCGCCGGGAGGCGGACTGTGGCGGCTGTGGCGGCCAAGACTGGCTCGCGGCAGCGGGGGGCACTGGCGCGGAGGTCCCGCGGCTTCACTGGCAGCTCTGGGACCTGGGCTCCCGGCTCTGAGCTGCTTAGGCGCCGCGCGCGCGTGACTTCCCTCCCGGTGGTCAGTCTCCAGAGTTCTCGCCCAATCCCATTCTGATTACTTTCCACACATTGCAGCAGTGTCTCTACAGCGCGGCTGCTCTCACAACGTGAAAGTTGGCGCGCACCTCCGAACCACATTTTGGGCACCTGAGAAGGCCAACTTGTTTGAGACTAGTCTTTCTAGGAGGAAGAAAGGCGCGCAAAACAAGTGACTTACCAATGCCGTTTGGGTGTGCAGCTCCAAATGGGGGGTGCGTTCGGGATTCAGTCGCGCAGCCGGGGCACCAGCTCCGAGAGACCTCAGGTTGTCTCCAGCTGGACGCACGGTGTGCGCCCCGCCGTCCAACAAACCTCTGGCCACCATGGCGCCCCTGGCATCCTGGAAAGTTTGGGGGAGCCCTCGCCGCCTCACCCTGATCCCCGGTCCTGGGCTGGCCAACTGAGCCTCCTCTCTTCCGACTCACCCCTGACCTGCCTTTCCTTCTCACCTCCTTTCCGCCCGCCGCTCCCACACCGCCCTCAGGCTCCCCAGTTTAGCGGTGGGCAACTAACCTGAATCCATGAAAACAAGGAGAATCTGGACGGCGTCCTCCATTAGTGACGCCGGATGGGGATGGGTCCCTTTTTGGAAGGGGACTCCGGGGACGCGTCACGGCGGGTGGGCTTCTTAGGCTTGCAGCGACGCCGCTGCTTCTCCTTCTTGGGCTCCTCAGACTCTTCGGGGGCCCTTGGATCTTTGTCCTCGGGCTTGAGCTCCTCCCCCTCGCTGGGGCTCTGGGGCTCCTGAGTGCTGGGCGGCGCGCGACTTGGGGAGGCGTCGGGGCTTCGCAACTTGAGAGCGTGCAGGCGCTGGGTGAGAGACTGGCTGTCGGTGAGGGACTGGCCGAAGGTGGAGTGCTTGGGCACCACCGGGCCGCGCTCGTCTTCCGGCTCGGTCTCGGGCTCAGTGGTGGGAGCGGTCTCAGGCTCGGTCTCGAAGTCGGTCTCGGACTCGATTTCGGACTCGGTCTCGCTCTCGGTCTCGTAGTCAAACTCTTCCTCGTACTCTAGGCACTCGGGAAGGGACAGCTCAAGGTCTGCCTCCTCGTGCTCGTGGTCAGATTCCGATTCGGGGGACTCAGGGAATACCTGGGCGCCGGAGCGGTGGTGGGCGTTAAGGAAGCTCCGGCGCTGCTGGGCAGCCGCGCGCTGCTGGGCACGGGCGTTGGAGGTGGCAAGGGCGCGGAGGAGCGCGATGGAGCAGGAGAGCCAGAGGAGCGCGGTGGCTGCCCGGCGGCCTATGGGCGGGCACAGGTCGTTGTAATTATGGCGAGCTCGGCGCCACTGATGAGCCCGGGACCTCCGATCCATCCTCTTAGGCGCACACCAAGAAGCCGACCTGCCCTCTGGCTCTGCAGAGAGCGGCTCCAAAGCGCATTGGCTGCTGGAGCCGGGAAAGGTACACCCTCTGAGGTGAGAAGCTGGCCCGGAGGTCCCAGCCTCACCTCCTTGTGAGGAGAAAAAGGGAAGCACCTACCTTCCTGACCACTTAAGAACTTTCTACAGCTCCGCGCCTTGCTTGCCTCTCTGAGCAAGAAGAAGGGATGGGAAAAGAGGGGAAAGGTCTGTCTCCTCCTGGGCTCCTCTCGCTGAGTCTTAGGTTCCGCAGCCTAAGACTCGAGAGAGGTGCTTCCGCCGGTCCTCTTCCCTGGGAGAGGACCGAGGAGACTGAGGCGAGGAGGGACGGGCAGTGAGGTTCTGCGAAGTTGCGCGCCCGGACTTCTGCCGGGCATGTGCAGTAAGGAGGTGGGGGCCGCCTCCCCGCGAGCTGCGCGGTGGCGCCGAGCCTGTGGCGCAGACCCTAGTGGGCCGGCAGGTGGCAGGAGGGAACCTTGTTTGAAAGGATTTGGGCGAAGCAATGGGCGGGGGGCCTGGCGGGTGGCAAGGAGCAAGCGGCAAGCTAGCCCAGGTCCAGTACTTGGGCAGGTGGGCGCCGGCTTCTGTGGGGTCGTGCCCCTCCCTGTTTCCCCAGTTATTGGTGAAATAAACACAGCCTGGGTGCAGCTAAAAACCCAGAACCCCAAATAGCAAATATTCAGGAGAAAGAGGGTCTGTACACGAGTATTAAGCCCCCAGTATTTTCCAATGGCTTAATAGTTTGAGGATGGTAACTTCAGGTAGTCATTAATCATGAAACTACCTTTAGCAGATCTGTTATAGTGACTGTAATTAGAGAAGTTTCCAAAAAATACGTGCTCAAACAGTCTGAATTGGCTGATTACCTCATCTTCTTCAACAAGGGCCCCCATGGCTGAGGTAGTAGTTTGCAAGCCTGCAAGCCCATCTGAGGACTGCCCTGAGCTCGACTGAGCTGAGAAGGTGGTGCTGGAACTCAGACTGGAGCTGAGAGCATGAGCAAAGGGAAGCGTTTCCTGCGTTCTCAGTACACACAACCGCTTCTCTCCAGTGGGGCAGTTCAGGGTGACACGGAATCCTCACTGGAGGCCCCTTACAGCTATTTCCTAGATAGGCTTTTAACAAAGGTAACTCTTTGAGCAGTACTCATTGGGTGCCTTGCATGTGCCAAGCTGTGTTTTAGGTGCTGAAGGTAGAGTAGTGAACAGCAACAACAAAAGTATTGTATTAAGGAAAGGATATTTTGGATTAATTTGCTGTTAATCAGGAGATTGAATCAGTCCGAATCCCTCTGTACCCACCAACATTGTTTAATCCAGTTTGAATTCCACGTGAGAAAATGATTGGCTCAGGGCTAGGGGGCGGCCAGACACCACTAGATCGTGTTGTTGAACTCTGCAAGGCTGTAGACTTGGAGTCAATAGTGCTGCTGTTTCTCGGCCCTAGAAAATCAAATGACAGCCTACAGGAGGAGATCCCTGCAGTGGGAGCTAACCTGGCTGCTGCTTTTGGGGTGTGCGTGTCCTCAGTCTGGCCCTCCATGATGATTATGGAGTGCCCTTTTGGCCATAGTGACAAGTCCAAAGGCGAAACAACTCAGAGCAAAGCCATCGTCCTGGAATCCATGGGAGTATCAGGAAGGTTGTTTCACTTAGGACACATGTCACAGGTTGTAGTCCTTTCCTCCTTCTTGAGTCAGTATGGGGAATCTTCAAAAAAGAGGCTCCACCACTGGGTGGCCCACCAGGCCCTCCTGGTACTGGTACTTCTGCCTGGTGTGTGAAGAGTCAGTCAGGTACCCACAGCCATTCTCACCATGATGGAACTTAACCTCACACCTTCAACACCACACCCGCATTAAAGCCACCAAGTGCAGAGTTCATACCCCAGTGAGAGACCAGCAACTGCTTTGGATGTGTTGAGGTTTTCCTTTCTGCATCTTGGCTGTGTCTATAGCTTGTATCTTGCACTCTGTGTTAGTTTGTAGCCTTAAAATAGTGATTGGACTGGGCCTGGTGCCTCTCACCTATAATCCCAGCACTTTGGGAGCCTGAGGCAGTTGGATCACTTGAGGCCAGGAATTTGAGAGCAGCCTGACCAACGTGGTGAAACCCTGTCTCTACTAAAAATGCGAAAATTAGCCAGGCGTGTTGGCGCACGCCTGTAGTTCCAGCTACTCGGGTGGCTGAGCCACAAGAATTGCTTGAACCTGGGAGGTTGGTCTAATAAAGTGGGATTGATTTGTCAAACCCCACAAAAGGACAAATGTCTATGTTCCCGTTGTGCCCTGCTCTACCACTTTTCCTGAGGAACTGCAAGGGTTTTATTATCACAGGTGCCTGCATGGCTGTGTGGATATTATCATGGGACACTCTACAGGGGCATTTAGAGCTGTAGATGTCAAATCCTGATCTCTGCCTCTCGGTCCTGACTAATGGGGCACGTTTCTAGAGGGTCTGCCTACACTGACCCACCCACTTTATTTCTTCTAATTAGCACAGCTCCACTGACAGCATATGAAACAAAGATATTATTCAAGCTGATTTCAGGGCACATTGGGGGAAACATCAGGAATATATGGGTGCTAGTAAATGTCCTTTGAATGGAAACTAATGTCAGCTGTCAGCAACAAGGTAGATTATGATTCTTCAGTGTACATAAGAAAGTACTTCATTCTTCAGATGGAGTGCTTTATGCCTATAAAGGAGATGGCAGCCCAGAGCTGATTCACTAATATAGATACACCGAGATTGCCTGCATTATTAAAAAATGTGCATTACATAATACATACTTTTGGACTAGATTCTGCATTAGCAATGCGCTTTCTTTGCAAGATGCATTTTAATCAGCAAACAAACATTTAACAAAACACTGCATTTTTGAGCCCCAGTCCTGTTTAGTCACAAATACATCTCAGTGTACATTCACTACAGGCTCTGGGAGGAAGGAGCGGGGGACTGCACTGAAATGCTATTCCATCTCACACTTAGGGCCGAGGTTGAGCAAATGGAGCCGTACAGAAGATGCTCTTTAAAATGCATTACGTGCGTGACTTTAAAAAGTGCTTGCTGCAGAGTGAATTTCAAAAAGGAGCAAGTGGGTGATGAACGACCTCTGTTGTTACCGGGCTAAGGAACAAGGGGCTCTCTCTGTCTGCCGGTAAAGTGTCGGCATATGTCACTTCCGGGACTCTGCTGGAGGGAGGCTCCTAAACTAGTTGGACAGGAAAGCCCTGTTCCCAGCTCACTACAGTATCATACAGTAAGCTTCTAATTTGGATAAATTGTGAAGAATATTGTCTTTAGCTCCCTAAAGGATTTTCATGTGGAAGAGGCCTTAAGATTTATTGTATGTGGCTGTGGAGGGCAAAATTAGAACCCATTGGTGGTAGTTGTAGCAGAAAGCCTTCAGCGTAACCCAAAGAAGAATCTGACGGGGAGTGGGCTGTCAGGAAGCTGGCGCTTTGTCGGAAGCAATGTGAAGTCAAAGGACAGGTGACCACACACTGGAGATGGTTTTCCATGGTGTGCGTGAGGGAGTGGGGTTGGAACTTGGTGCCCACCACAGTCTTATCAGGTTAGCCTCTGATTCCATCGAAGGCCTTTGTAGGTTGTGGGAGAAGGGTTTGGGGGCTCTACCGATGGACACAATCCTTCCCCCCTGCTTTTTACTATTTTGGAAGCATTGAAAGTGCAAGTGGCTCAGTGACAGGAAGGAATGTTGGGGTGGCAGTTTTAGGACAGGGCAAACAGATGTGTGTGATGGACCCAGTGGCCTGTGGAGGAGCTTTCCTCACCAAGGCAGGGCGTGGAGGCTCTTTGCTCCACAACTCACCACTTGTTGAAGCAAAGAAATTAGTCAAGTCCATCAGTTGATTACATTGGTCCTCTTTGCCTCCTCTCCTGGGGCTGTCTCGGAAATTACAAATGAAATTGGCTATTTAGCAATCATGAATTGAGCCACTTCTATGATCAAGACACTATTCCAGGCATTGTGCGGAGATCGAAGTAATTGAGGATGAGCAATTCCTGCCATCCAACAACACACACGTTGGTGTGAAGTGCCTCCAAATATTAAAACCAGATTGCTGATGGGTATAGAGTAATACATTCCAGCTCAGATAGACAGGGAGGGAAGTTGAGTAACTGGTTAGAATCAGAGGTACAGTTCATCTGGTGGTTTTCAGAAAGAGATGAGTCTTTACCTAGTCTGACTTTGAGATTTTCTTTTGATTTTTAAAAGCCCATGAGAATTGCTTTCAATCCACCTGTTTGTAACCATGTATCTATCGTGTGCAAAGCCATGTGCTAGTGGCCCTGGGGGAGACAGATGAATCATGGGTTCTCAGAAGGCTTGCAGGCTATTGTCAGGGGTCCCATAGACATCAACGCATTTTCCAAGACGAAACTCAAGATAATGGATCAGTTCTGCTCTGCCTGGTGAGCGGGTATAATCACTCTTGAAGATATTTTTTGGACAATCATTGCAAAGGACTATTTTTGGAGATGAAGAGCTTTTCACACTTTCCTTTGGATAGAAATGAATTCAGGGAGTTTGAAGTGCTCCCCACCCCTCACTGTGGCAATCAGCCAGTAAGGCTCAAACCCACTGAGAATTTGGTATTGGCCCCTCCCGCCTGTTCCCCATAGGGGACCAAGGTACAATGCCGAAGCATTTGTCTCAGTTCTCTAGGGTGCTATTTTGCTGTTATTCAGACTGCACTGATATCAATTGGCTCTCACCAGTAGAAATGGTGAAAATCTCAAGCTCCTGATTTTGAGATTTGGGGTTAATGCCATCTAGAGCTAAAAGCAAACAATAGAGGGAAATAATCACCTTTTTGACATGGCTGGTTTCTGTCCAGGCCATTGTTGGGATTACAATACTGTATTTGTGCTATTCATTTTGAAAGGGAATAGGATCAGAAAGGAGCCTTCGTTTTCTGCATAGAGATTGCTTGGAGCTGTCGTCCCAGGAGCTCCCTTACTTTCTCTTCACTTCGTGCTCTGTTGAGCTTCTCCTACTGATACAGTGCCTATCTCCCTCTCTCTCCCTCTGCCACAGGAGGAGCAATTTCTAGACTCCTGATCCAACGGGAAACATCTAGAAGCCCCCTTGCTCAGGCAAAGCATCAGTACCCAAGAGGGGTACAGGCCCTCTTGGACGTGGCATCTCGTTTCTCTGCCATGGCCCTGGAGCTTGGCATTCTTGTGTTCCCCGGTTCAGCCCCTGGACTCTGACACCCTGCCTTGCTTCGTCCTGAGCTCCGACTGTCTGCCCAGCCGGACTTACACTGAGCTTGTCTGGTTCTTTCCTGCAGCCAGCTGAGACGTCATTGTCCCAGGATACCCCCAGTCCACGTGATTCTGGCCCCAGATGTCCACCTCTGCCCTGCCCACCAGCAGCCATGCAGCCAGTGAGCTGTGGATGAAAACACTGCTGATTGCAAAGGCCCACTCAACGGTCAGGAAAGCTCTCGGCTCATGGCTTTGTCTTTTGTCCAGCTCTCTTGGACATCCTATCTTTCCCCCAGCCCCTAGCTCTGACAGAGAGCCTCAGAGCTGTTTTCATCTCATCTGCTGAGGATCTGACTCACCCCATCAGACTTTTGGGAGGGAGGGAGCCAGCGCTCCTCAAGCCCAGAGGGGAGAAACCCTTAGTGGTGTCACGGTTTAGGTACACGCTCATAGAAATCCTTGCAGCTCAAGCTCTTCAGAATATGATTAGACCAATTTTACATGTCTAGTCACTGAGGCTTCAGTAGATTGGGACTATTTCTATATGTGCAAAGTGAAGTGGAGAATTGAGGCAATTATCTTCAGGCAAATGAATCTGAGCACTGTAATCAGTCCGTCCTGATAACTGGGGAGAAATTGGCGTCATTCACTGTAGCACTGCTTTGTGTTAAAGAGAATTCTAAGATATTTGTTGGTTATATTCACTTGGCTTCATTTTTCCAAAAGACAGTCCAGTGAAGATCAGGTCCTGCCTTGTGCTGGTGTTAGGATGTGTGGCCCCCTTAGGTCTCAGTCCGGTGTGTGTGTGGTTGATCTGGATGGGTTGATAATCAGATCAGTGCCCTAGCAGGGTGCATCCTTGGCTTCCTTGCAGTGGGTGCTTGGTTTCCACGTCAGGGTTTTCTTTTCACTTCTTCCTTCCTTGTGTATTTGAGAACCCGGAGGTGTTGGATGGGTTGGTCTACAAGGTCACCTCCACTGCTAGGATGATAGGATTGCTAATAGGGCCCGTCACTGACATACATTGTGCATGATAAAATGTGGGGAGCCAGGAGGCTGAAAGAAGGGCCTCTCGACGTCAGAAATGAGAACGCATTGGAGGCTGGTGATTACTTCTGGACCCCCTCTTCCCCATCCATTGTTTTGGCTAAAAGTTATTATAAATTGGGAGTCCTTCCCTTTATTGGTCTAGAAGTTCCCTCAGGAAGCAGCCATCACTTCTCTCCCAGCTCTTCACAGATCGGGGAGGGAAGAGGAGCAAGATAAGACTTTTTGGTTTTCGAAATGGCAGATTTGGTTTCTGGCATGTAAGGAGCCACATATAAAAAGAAAAGGCATGGTGATATGTGAGATTTGACTTAAGTGGAGGAGATCCTCGCCCTTAAGCAATAATCTGTGTTTTTAGGAAGACAATGGCCCAGCAAGAAGTCCAGCAGTGCCTCCTGAGTGCCTGGGCACCTGGTGGAGATGGTGCAGGGACCCTGGGAAAAGAGCCTCTGGGACAGGAGTTGTAGCCACCAGCCTGTCTCACACACTCACACTCGCAATTAGAGCACAACGGGAATTTAATTAACTGCCAAAGTGTGCTTTTGACCATAAGCATTCTAGGAATGAGGTGCTGTGTGGGGTTTGAGAGGAACCTTGGAAAATACTTAGGGAGAGGCTGTCAGGAAATCTTCATCTTGTCACTTTGTAAATTTCTGACCTTGCTCAGTTAGTTAGAAAAACAAAAACAAAAGCTTCCTGTCGGCAACTGAGATAAGAGAGTTTTGCAAGACATCTCTCTGTCCTCGGAGTGTTGTGGCCTTCTGTGGGTTCCGTAGTTTTAATTGCTAGCGGTTTCATTCCTGCTCAGTTAGTGAAATTGTGGCATCTTCCCAGTGTCTTAGCGTGACTGCTCTATAGCCTTAACAATCATTGTTTTAAGGGGCAAGTGCCTTCTTACTGCATAGTATCTCAGCATTCTCTGATGTTTTGTCCATTTATTTTTCTATATGAATTTAAGAACCATTTTTATCAAGTTTTATAAATGACCTTGGTGATATTTTGACTGGAATTGCATTCAATTTATAAATTAAGTTGGGAAATATTGTCATCTTTTCTGCATTTAGTCTTAAGCCGGAAGTATGGCCTCTCAATCTGTTCAGGTCACTATTTCTCTCATTAAGGATATGTGTTTTCTTCATGTGATTTTAATATGTCCTATGTGAGTTTAATATGTTAATATATATCATATATTTCCCAGGTATTTGATGTGTTTGTTGCATTGTGAGTGGGCTCTCTTTTTTTCATTGTATTTTCAGGCTGCTTATTGTGTATTTATAGAAATGGTATTGATTTTTGTATGTTTTTCTCATCTTCTGCCACTTTCAGAATTGGTTGGTTTATGAGGCAACCAGCAGCCTACTCAAGCAAACACTCAGAGAAGGTTCCCGAAGGATTTGGTAGAAGAGACTCCCTCATCAGGGAAAGAGTTGAACTAAGTCAGCGGTTCCCAAATGCCAGTCCATAGTGAGATGAGAAAATGAAAGATGTTGTAGTGGAGCTTCCATCAAGCCAAATTTATCCTGGGGAGGTACTTTTGATTTTGAGTCTTGATTTTGAGGCTATGTAAGCGCCTGCCTTTTAGAATTTTGATGTCATTTCTTTCTAGAAGGATTATAGATGGTAATTAGGGTTTTTGTTTTGCTTTAAGATTTTAGAATCTTTGAAAATAAATAAATCAGAAATGCTTATAGTAAATGAATGAATGAATAAATAAAACTGCTTGAATTGTACCCTCCCCAAAAGATTTTAGATTTTTTTTTTTTTTTTTTTTTTGAGAGAGTCTCACTCTATCGCCCAGGCTGGAGTGCGGTGGCACAGTCTCGGCTCACTACAAGCTCCGCCTCCCAGGTTCTAGCCATTCTCCTGCCTCAGCCTCCCGAGTAACTGGGACTATGGGCGCCCACCACCGCACCCGGCTAATTTCGTTTTTGTATTTTTAGTAGAGACGGGGTTTCACCGTGTTAGCCAGGATGGTTTCCATTTCCTGATCTCATGATCTGCCCTCCTCGGCCTCCCAAAGTGCTAGGATTACAGGCGTGAGCCACCATGCCCGCTGATGTTGTTTTTTAGATTTTGCTTTCATTTAGTTTTCAGTGACTTTGTCTAGCAGATTAAAAAAAAAGCAAAACAGCTGGCAACCTGATGTGAGTGCCACACATTTCTGTTGAAATATTAGCGTGGTCTGGCCGGGCACAGTGGCGGAGATGTTGGTCTAAAATCTCAGAATCCAGGAACCACCAATGCGGTGTCATTTGGGTTTTACAGTTGTGATATTTGGTAAATCTGGACTTCTTTTTATATTTTAAAATCATTTTTAGTTTATTATTTTGGGTTCTTCTAGTTAGTAGTGCCAGTTAGATGGATGTTTTATTACTTATTTCGGCTTTCTCTGACTAATTCATCCTTCGTCTATGCCTTGCGGTGTCCTTTGAAAGTGTATAGGAGAGAGAAGGGTGAAATGGGGGCACCCTCATTTTATATCTGTTTTTAAAGGGATTTTTCGCTAATGTCTTTTCTCTGACAGTATTTAGGTGGGCTTCAAAGGGAAAATAGATGGTATCTTATGAGAGGGCTCAACAGAAAGTTTGGAGGTGAGAAACCAGAAGCCAAATTTGGGACCACACAGGCCTGGATATAAATCTTGCCTCCTTCTGCTTCCTAGCTGACCAGGGGCTATGGCTGATGGTGGTGATGGTGCTGGTTATGGTGGTGGTGATGGTAGTGGTGATGGTGGTGGTGGTGGTGATGGTGATGGTGGTGTAGTGGTGGTGATGATGGTAGTGGTGGTGGTGATGGTGGTATAGTGGTGGTGGTGATGGTGGTGATGATGGTGGTGTAGTGGTGGTGGTGGTGGTGATGTGGCTGTGGTGATGATGGTGATGGTGGTGATGCTAGTGGTGATGGTGGTTATGATGGTAGTATAGCAGTGGTGGTGGTGGTATAGTGGTGGTAATGGCCAAGAGGTGAGAGAATGAGGGGGCAGGATTTTGAGGAGCCCAGCCATGCAGAAAGAGCCTAAAATAAAGCTGGAGTTGGCAGTCAAGTTGGATTTTTTTAAATTTCACTTTCCAGTTCTCTTTTAGTGGCTTGTTAATGGAAAGCCTTAGAAGCCGTAGAGTTTGGTCTGCACAACTGTACTGAGTGCCCACTCTAGGTCCTGTACTCTGCAAGGCACCGGGAATACGATGGTGAATGCATGCAGTGAGGGGGATCTGGAAATAATGAGTCATCATGCTAAGGAGGGTCTCATTACAATCTGAGCTAAGGACACTGGAAAAGAAACATGTTCTTTTGTTTTTTTTCCCCCCCCAAGTATACAGCAGAAGAAGCCGCCCTGGATTTGGGCAAAGCAGGGAATACTTTACTGAAAAAGTGATACGTGCACATTTGAGCTGAGAACTGAAGGGTGAGCATGTGGCAGCAGGGGAGTGGTGCGGTTCCAAGTTGAGGAGTAGCCAGAGGGTGGTACAGTTCCAAGCTGAGGAATAGTGTATTTGCCAGCCCTCTGGCGGAAAGAAGCTAAGCCTGTTAGGGAAACTCACAGGTCAGCAGAGCTGGAGGACAGAGATGAATCTGGAGGGGTGGGCAGGGGTCTCTGGGCCCAGCAGGCCAAACTACAGTCTTTCTGTTGTCTTGAACAGCCATAAACAATGGGAAGCCTTTGTCCTGATGGCCATGAGGGACTGAAATCAAGTTGTCTATTTTAAAGATCTCTCTGGCCACAGAGTAGTGGGATGGAATTTGAGAGGAAGCTAGAGTTGATAGTAGCTGGGTCTAGGGAGGTGGCTGCTTTTAGAAATACATAAAGCTGAGGATAGTGAGAGTGGCTTTTAGAGTTATTTAGGAGAGTGACTTACAAGGCTTGGTGATAACATGGATGTGGGGAAATTGGCTGTGTCAGGATGACACCCAGGTGGAACTAGATGGAAGCTAGTACTTTTCACCAAGCTAGAGAAGCAGGGAAAGAGGCCCAGGTGTGAGGTAGCAGGAGGTCATGAGTTCTGCCATGTTGAGTGGGGTGGTGGGGCCAGGAGTTACTCTATGTTGAGTGGGGT
>NW_012104365.1:346369-431473 GCF_000951045.1 Mandrillus leucophaeus | reverse complement strand
GGGCCAGGAGTTACTCTATGTTGAGTGGGGTGGTAGGGCCAGGAGTTCCACCACGTTGAGTGGGGTGGTGGGGCCAGGAGTTCTGTCTTTGGTCTGTTGAGAGCAAGTTGCCTTTGGGCTGCACGTGACAAGGTATCAGACAGGTAGAAAGATGTTCTAGGTCTCGGGCACAGTGGAGAGGCTGTCATAGCAGAAAAAGTCTAGTGCTAAGTGGGAGACAAGAGAGGACCACTCCAAATTGAGTTTCCAACCAAAGTCATTATCAACAGGAGTCATCCTGGAGCTGGAAGGCACTGGAGAGATCGAGTCTCAGCCCTTTTATTTCACAAGTAAGGAAACTGAAGCTTAGAGAGGGAGGTAGGACCTGCTCGTTAGTGGTAAAGCCACTCTTAGACTGAATTTTTCTAGTCCTAGTTCTGTCTCTCAGTTGTTTACTACACCAAGCAGAGAATCTTCCTGTGGAGGTGGAACATGAGCCAAGGGCTCAGATGTCAGCCCCCTTGATATCAGATCTATTTTTTGTCAACAACCAAATGAACAGCTTCACATTCTTTTCTTGATCACTTTAGAACTGACATTCCTCCAGCTCCTTATTAAAGAAAGAGTAAAGCAAGAGCTGGCTAGAAGTAGTTTGGAAGGTAGAAATAGACTATACCATGTCTTTAGTGATCAGCCTGGCACAGTCACATGGCAACCAGGAAGAGTTTGGCCAAGGCTAAAGCCAGTATGACTTGGTGGCACTCTCTTTTTCTGTTGGTCCAAAGGCACCAGTTATTACTTAAAACTGGCCCCTAAAATAGGAGCATTAAGGTACAAGAAAGGCAAGTTCATTTTTCTCAAGATCCTTTTTCAAGATGTCTACACTGTGAAACTGATAACACAGCAGCAGCTTCTCCCAGCCATGACTTCTTAACTTTAATGTTTAACTGGACATGCAATTATATGAATTACATGTATTATCTAATCATTTTAAAATATTAGATAAAGCTAAGGCTAATGTCTGCTTTGATGACCCTGTACCAGTCACAGTTTTCATACACCACCTCTCAAATCCCCCAGAGATTACCAACTTCACAAATGATGGGTTTCCATACAGGATGTCATAGTTAAAAACACAAACATAACTGAATTTTCAAACACAGCTTTTCATGTGTTTCATTGGGCTTCACATTGCAGCCTTTTCATGTATCTGTAAATCTTGGAGACCCTTTCCTATTGGTTCCTGTAGGATCTGCCTTGTTCTGTTTCACCATCACCTCATTGTCTGGGCTGAATAAAGACAGTCAGCAGTCACATCCCTGTCGACGTGCATTCAGCTCTTGCCACTTTGTCCCTATTAGAAATTGCACTGCCGACCATGTCGTGGTACACACCTCCATGTAAATGTCACAAGTGTTTCTCTGGAGATGGTATCAAGCAGTGGAGTTTCTGCTCACAGGCCAACACAGAGCCTTGGCTACATGGCACTTCTCTACGAGGCCACCGGTGTGTCCCCACCAGCAGTGCCTGAGTATTTGTCTCCCATGCCCTGCTAGCACCACCCTCTTCTTTCTGGTAGAGGAAACAGTAAGACCTGTGGCATCCCCAGGCCCTCTATGAGTTAGGAGAGAGGTCTTGGAGCTGTTTTCCTGCTCTGCTTGTGGGACTGGGTTTCTGAGGCCCGTGACCTTGGCTTCATCAATATTTTCTCTAGACTGTCAAGAAAGGAAGTTGAACTTCAGAGAAATATATCTCAGAAATTTGCCACAAGGAAAGGACTAGGGAAAACCTAACTCAAAGATGTTAGAAAAGAGAGGCCAAGTGTATCCGAAGTTATGTGTCCAGTTTTGTTTAGTCTTTCAGGAAGGTGACTGAGCTGTTTTAGAAATAACATAGTCCAGTCAGGTGCGGTGGCTCAGGCCTGTAATCCCAGCACTTTGGGAGGCCGAGGTGGGCAGATCACTTGAGGTCAGAAGTTCAAGACCAGCCTGGCAACATGATGAAACCCCATCTGTACTACAAATACAAAAAAAAAGCCAGGCATGGTGGCGCGCACCTGTAATCCCAGCTACTCAGGAGGCTGAGGCAGGAGAATTGCTTGAATCCAGGAGCCAGGATCATGCCACTACACTCCAGCCTGGGCGGCAGAGTGAGACTCTGTCTAAAAAAAGAAAGAAAAGAAGTAACAGTTCAAACTGCCATTGGAGAACTCTTAATGGTGCCCCGATTATAAACTATGCATCTCTCCCTGATTGATTATAAACCATGCATCTCTCCCTCACCATCTGATCATTTTAAACCCAGATCCCTTCTGCTAATCCAGGATCTAAACAGTTTAAGCCGGGAATGGCCACAATTTAAAGAATGCTCTCCAGCCTTTGAAATTCAGGTCCCTGTTCCCCTACCCCTGAACCCTCCCCCTGCCCACTCATTGTAGGCATAGACGAGTTAGTCATGGTGTATAACTAGGGTTACCATAAAATTTGTCATCCAGCTGGGACATTTTTAAGCATGAAAGGCAGCACTAACCAAGGGGATGCTGGGATGACGGGCAGAGCAGGCTGACTGGGCCCCCCAGCACTCCCGTCATGCCAGCATCAATGTTGTTAATAGTAGTATGACAACATTGCAAAAAAATGTACATGCTCATTCACATAACTATAAAAATAATTAGTATTAATGTTATCATTATTAGCACTTTTAAAAGAGAAGTAACTTCCCTTCTCCCACTATTTTTCAATAGACTTCAGTGTGCTGAAAGTTCTCCCATTGAGAGCACTTACGCAGCTGGGTGAACTATCTACATGAAAGTGACATTTGCTCATCTGTCTTTCTTGCTGAAGTTATCGTCTAAAGGTAAGCAAAGGAACAAGCTCAGGAGAAAGAAAATGGAGCACTCTCAGAGACCTTTCCTGGGGCTCCGGATTGGGAGGAACAAGGCCTGTGGCCACCAGTTGTCGTGGCTTTATGCAGCAGCAGCAGTGGCAGGGACTCTGGACTTCCACACTCCCCTCTCGCCCATGCCGGGAGCAATGCAGGCTCTTCTAGCAGGACTAGGATGCCCCACAGCTCTGGGCCTTGAACAGGGTAGGGGTCCATTCAGACTGGGGTTGCTGGCCTAGGGTTATGAGTGGCTTTTGTTGGCGGAGACTACAGTTAAACCCATCTAAGTGCCAAAGTGCCTTAGAAATTAGAACAAAAAGTACAGTCCCTTAGGAATATCGAGGTCATTTTTGCTCAGACTTCAATTATTTTCACACCACCTTCAGTTTTTGCCATATTCCTATACTGAAACTGCACTTCACCGTTCTCTCTAAGTCAGCTATTTCTTTATGTAAATACATTTGTTTTTAAAGGAAAGTTATGCAACTGCTATTGAAAGATTACCAGTATCACTGGCTTCTGGTTAAGTATTTTAAAAACACTCATGAAGACAAGTGCGTGCTCTGAAAATGGCAACATGGCTGATGCCCCTCCAGGCACAGCCCTGAGCACCTCCTTGATCCTGTCCCCCATCCACCCAGTCTCTTCATTGACCTGAGAAACACTCGTCTGGGCTCTAGGAGAGATGGTGAGAGATGGTCTTGTATGACACAAAGATTTCCCACTAAAGGGGACAAATGATTTTTTGCCCCCCGTATCTGGTCAGGTGCCTCTTAGCTGAGAAGTGGTAGGAAGAGTTCTTATTCCTTCCAGCGGAAGCCTGTTGAGTTTCAACAGGGCTCAATTACTTGGGGCACATTTTCTTCCCATGACATTTGTCATCTAATAATAAGTCAACAGATGGAGTTGTCTTGATCTGCCTTTACCATGACATTTGCTCCCACTTCACATGTTTATGTTTGCAGATGCAGCCAAGAAACAGTCGGTAGAACTGTCCCAAAGCCCAGCGAGATGAGCCCGGGCGCTTCTCACGTCCTGCTGGCATGCTCTGAAGCAGTGTTCCAGCCAGCAGGCCTCTCACAGAACCCATCCACTCACCTCTGTTCTCACTCCCGGCTTTTCTGGGGATTGGGTGTGGGGAGCTGGGTCTGTTCTCCCATTGTGCTCTCTGTTCTTGATAGGATGCCAGAAAGTACAATGCTCTCTTCATCAAGTTCAAAAACAGGCAAAACCAAGTAATGCATACGTGATAGAATGTTTACAGCGAGCATACGATAAACTCAGCTTCTGCATTTGGTTTCCTCTGGCAGGGGCGACCACAAGGAGTGGGAGAAGGACATTCTGCTAGATGAAGTTCCTGGCTGTGTTCTTTCTTGAGTTCGGCTGCATAGGGTCACAGGGGTTGAATGACAATATTTTTAAATACTAACTTTTAAAAGTACATGTTCGGACTGCCTCCATGGGTCGGTGGCATGGACAGCTGAAACCAACCCAGGGCATTTGGGGAATGGTGGGCCTGCTGTGCTATGGTAAAAGGAGGCCATAGTTTTGAGGCTGAGCTGTTGCTGACCAGCATGGTGGGACTTTGCTCACCTTTCTTCTTTCTGTACAAACTAAGAATCCTCAGAAGAGTTCTTAGCACATATTAGGCCCTCAGTAAATATTTGTTGAACAATTTTTCACTTGTGTATTTTTAACCTTGTTGTTACGGAAATTTTCAAGCACACCAAAGCAGAGAGGAGGCCAGCGCAGCTGCGCTGCCCGTCAGCTTCTGCTGCTCTGGTTTCCTCTGTCACCACACCTTTTCTTCTGGAGCCCTTCACAGCAAATCCCAGAAATCATAGTGTTTCACCCCTGGCAGTTTTGGGCAGTAGAGTGGGTTCTTCTGTTCTGGATTAGTGGCTCTGATCCACCTAACAGTTTGTTCTTCCTGGGTTCTTTTAGGATATGTTGAAGCGGACCTCTTCTTCCCCAAAGACAGCGTGTCAGGAAAATGAGGCCTTTCTCTGCGTCTCCCTGCGGGGGATTTCCTCACTGCCTAGGTGTGTACTTGGCTGCACATTTGTCCTGGGCATTTTGCTGGACCCATATATCAATGATGAGAGAAGAAGCCGTGGCCTAGGGCCGCCATGCAAATGCAGGCTGATGGCATGGTTAGGGGAGCGGAGCCTAGTTCCTGTGGGCGCTAGGAGTGTTGTAAAGTGACCACCCATCTTTTGAGCCCCCTTTCACGACTCCCAAGTTGATCATTGGTGCTTTCCCCCATTGCCAAGTCAGAGTGGACATTTTCCGCAGACAGTACCCCAGTGGACTGCAGCTCTGCCCCTTCTGACAGAAGGCACATTGGGAACATGCAGAGCCCACATCCAGGGTGATGGCAGTTGTCACCATCCATGTGGAAAGACCTGGCCCCGGCCAGCTGCTGGGCCTCTTTGCACTGTATTAATAGCAAGGCCATGGGGCCCACTGGGGTCGGGAGACAGAGAGGGAAGGAGGACAGCTGTGGCAGACATCACCCCATGCTCCAGACATGTGCACCCGTCACAGGCATAGAGATGGCCACACCTTGACCTGCTGCTCCAAAGCCCCCCAAGCCCCTGCCAACCTTCTCCTTATAGGGGCAGGAATTGGCTCGCACTGACGACCCATTTGACAGAGGAGCCAAATTAAGAATGGCATGATTGGAATAGAGGGTTCCAGTGGCCCCACGTTCAGGGTCAGTTTACGCTTTTATTAGACACACACGGGCATGGGGGCCGAAAATGAGGCAGTGGTATTTAAACAGCTGGGGGTATTGGGTTCTATGTGCCAAGGCTGGACAGATATTTTTAAATGTCACAGGCCAAATGGAAGCTCAGTTGGCAGCAGGATGGAGGGGCAGGGGGATTTGGAGGCCACTGCATTGCCGTGGCTAGATATGGCCAGGAGAGCTGGGTAGGATTAGGGCCTGGGAAGAAGCCAGCCTGGGAAGAGCCCGTGAAGAGGGAGCAGGAAGGATCATATGAGAAAGCGGTAGGCGCCGGGGTGGCAGGCAGGCAAGAGTGCAGGTGCTGGAGCCAGGGGCAGACAGAACTGTGTGAAAGCACCAAGGACAGGGCCAGAGGAGCCAGGTCAGAGCCCAGCCCTAGCTCAGGAGAATGTGTAGAGAGCAGAGCTGGTGTGTCAGGGCCCTGTTCTGGCATCAGAGAGATGTGAGCGCTAACCTTAGCACCCCACTTTCCACCCTGGGGCCTTGGGACTACTTATTTATCTGCCAAGGCAGTTTCCTGACTTCAGGGAAGGGGCCAGGAGAGGATTAAGAACAAGCAGCACCTGACACTCAGAAAAGTGTCCCTAAATGATCGCCACCATTATTAATAGTACAAATTAATGGGTGGCCAGCCTCCATTGTGTGATGGAGCCAGAAGCTGCTCTCCAGGCCTGCTCTCACCCAGAGACACGGTGCGTTTCAGCCACGTAGGAGTTCCTTTAAGGATAAATGATGATGACCACCAACGGTTAGGTGTCAGCAGATTTTACAGAAGCCTTTGGCCATTTGACCTCTCCTGGCCTCTAGTTTTCTGGGGCCTGCCTCTTCCTGTCCATGGACAACCGTAGCTGGGGGGCGACCGCCCCCTGTCGGCCAGCAGCACACACACCCCCGTGCCTGCCACCACCTGTGCCTGTCACTCATCTCTGAGTGGGGCCTGGCCTCCGTAGGCATTTGCACTTGCTCTCCCTGCAGTAAAGTGGAGCTATTATTATCTTATAAGAAACAAGGGTCATCATCAGAATTGGGCAGGGACCCAGCAACTGAGTTCTGGCCGGGGCCTCCTTGCCTTTGCTGTGACATTGGTCTGGGCGACCTGGGCTGATGGATGAGCACTGAGTGGCCAGGCCTGGGGAGCCATCATGGCTGCCTGCTTTCCTCTTGGTGGGCCCCGTAATGAGCTGAGCAGAAACACAACATGGCTAGGGCAGTTACCGTGGCCACGTAACATCTGTGCGTCCCTCGGCCTCCCTCATTCTTGTCAGCATAGGGATGACTTAGGAAAGCTGGAGGAGGCCCAGGCTGCTCTGAAACCTGGGCCTTGCTTTTCAGCACCAGGGATTCAAGAGAGGAGGAGGTGAGGGAGGAGGGGAATTTCTGTTGGGGCTCTTGTGGGCCTCATGCGGCCCCTGAGTTAATCTCTATTCGTATTCAGAATTCCCTCCTTTTCCTTGGTGGGTCAGAGTTCTCTCTTGCTCATCCAGGCCTCAGAGAAGAATCCATGGCAGTTGTGACCACAGCTAGGCCTTACCTCCTTCAGGGCCATGTACATGAAGGCTCAGAAGATCCCCTCATCTTCTGAAGAGGTGAGAGTCTCCTCCTGTGGGCTTCCAAGGGACACTGTGGTTAGCCGTGCTCGCACAGCCTGCCCCATACTCAGGCTTCTTGGCACAGAGAAGCCCTTCCTGATTTATGGTGCCTGCCACGTTCTAGGCATTAGAGAAATGCATTAATTTACTCTTCCTTGCAAGCTTGTGGGGAAACTGAGGCATACACAGGTCAAATAGCTTGCCCAAGGCCACACAGCAGGAAAGTCGTGGAGTCTGGATTTGAACTCCAGTGGTTAGTCAGGCTCCAGAGGTTGCCTTTCAAACCACTGTCCTCAAATGCTGCCTGGAAAATGACGGAGCTGATGGAGGGGTCCGAGGTGATGCTCTGGTGAGTCGGGAGCCTGCCAAGTCACAGGAGCTGGGGAAAGAGCCCACTGGACAGAGGGGACAGCCAGTGGAAAGCCCCTGAGGTGGGAAAGAGCTGGCCATGAACTGTAGGGAAGCAGGAAACCAGTCTGGCTGCAGGAAGTGAGCAGGGGCAGGGGAAGGAGCTGGGGTAGCTGAGGAGGCAGCACCATAAGGGCAGCCTGTGGGCGTGGCACTGGGGTCTGATTCCAAGTGCAGTGGGAGGCCCTGAGGCTTCTGACCAGGGCCCTGCTGGCCTGAAGGTCTCCCCTACTAGGAGATGGGATTCTCGTGGCAAGAGGAAAGCCGGGAGAGCAGGAGCTGAGCTGCCCCACATTGGGTAGCTGGGGTCTGTTCACTGAAGGGGATCTGATATGGTTTGGCTCTGTGTCCCCACCCAAATTTCATCTTGAATTGTAAGTCCCACAATTCCCACGTGTTGTAGGAGGAACATGGTGGGAGGTGATTGAAGTATGGGGGTGGGTCTTTCCTATGCTGTTCTCGTGATAGCGAGTCTCATGAGATCTGATGGTTTTAAAAAACGGGAGTTTGCCTGCACAAGCTCGCTCTCTCTTTTGCCTGCTGCCATCCATGTAAGATGTGACTTGCTCCTCCTTGCCTTCTGCCGTGATTGTGGGGCTTCCCCAGCCACATGGAACTGTAAGTCCAATTAAACCTCTTTCTTTTGTAAATTGCCCAGTCTCAGGTATGTTTTTATCAGCAGTGTGAAAACGGATTAATACAGGGTCTATCTGGGAGAGGCTGCCTTTCTCTGAGGCCTCTTGCTTGGCAGTGTAGAGGAGGTTCACTAGTGCTTCTGGAATGTTCCTTGGCCCTTTGGGACGCAGCCTATAGTCAGAGCTGGTTCCTTAGGCTTTAGGTGGGGCACCCTTGGAGAGCTCCCTGGGGTAGGTGTCCAGGTGTCATGTACGGCTCTGGTGCCTCCCTCCCTTCGTCCACCTAGTGCTTCTGGAGGGCTTGGCTCAGCGTCATCTTGGCAGCTGGGCCAGGAGGCAGGGCTTTGTGGGTTTTCCCATTTATATTTCTTTATAGGTGAGAAATGAGCCTCACCTGTGTGGCTCAGTGGTGAGCGCCTAAGGTCACATCTCCAGTTCCATGACAAAAACACCAGGTCAGGTGCATGGGTGGCTGGCACTCACCGTGGCAACACTGTGAAGACATCTCTTTGCCATTCCTGGTGCCCCCATTGGAGCAGGCATCTGAACGCTGGTGATTAAGAACCTGGGGGCTCTGATGGGGCACAGATGCTGAAGCGCGCCCCACTAGATGACACAGCTGCAGTGACAGGTACGGACAAGCCTTCAGCACCCCTTTTCCAGGAGGGTCACCTGGGGTGGGGGTGCGAGGACCCCTTTGCCCTGGGCACCTGTTGGACCTGAGTCTGGGTCCCAGCTGTTCTACCTCACACTGAGGTTGTGATCACCGGTGTGGGTCCCGGTTTTTTGTTCTTGACAAAGGTTGGGACCAGAGGTAGATGGGTTCACCTGTTCTATTGTTTCATGATGGAAACAATCCTGGTTGGTTGCCTGGTTTCTGCTTGGGTTTCCATTCCTTGCCCTGGCCCTACAGGATTAGTGGAGCACCATAGCCCTGCCTCCTTTCTCTGGCCAGCCAGAGGGCTTCAGAAAAGGCTTATCTAAGCACTCTGTTCTTGAGGGCCCTGAAGAAGTTGACTCTGGCAGATGTCTTGTCTCAGATCACAAAGGCCTTGGAGATTGGGACTCCACACCCATTTCATTGAAACCTGCTCTTCCCCATCAGAAAAACAGCCATGTTTTCAAAACCGTAACTGCTTCTCTCTTAAATCAACAATAAACAACAGCCTAAAGATTGCCCATAAAAGTAAGTTCCACTGACGGCTGTTCTGGCTGTTGGAAGCAAGATATCAAATTGGAGTGTGGCCATGGGAGATCACGCCGCAGGTGAGTGTGTGTGCACCTGGTTTCATTTCTATTATTAATCCTTCGCCCTGTTTTTCTCTTTCTTTTTATCCCAAACCTGTCTGCTCCCAACGGTCCCTGGAACCTTCTGCGTTTGTGCCCCTCCAGAACTCCGCCTCATCAGTGTCACGTTCCTGGGTTGAAAACCGTGGTACTTCAGCCTCTTCTAGATGGGAGTTAACCCTTACCCTCTGCAGGAAAAAGGTTTGGTAAGCAAAGAGTTTGGTGAACAAGATCCTTGTGGAGGTAAGAGCTGATCTCTGACGTCCACTGGGACCTGGCTGCTCTGCAGGTTTCTGTATCACATTTTCCGCACATTAGAATTGGAGTTGGGGCGTATCTAGTTTTGAACAAAGGCCCAGCAGGCCCTCTCAGATGCACCCTGTCAGACAGAGCATACTGTGGATTCACCACTGGGCTTCTTTAAAAATGGCTTAATTCATTCTTGGTGGCTACCCCACCACCCAACAGGCACCTAAAATGAAAGGATTTTTGGTAGCTGGTTACTACCAAACCACCTCAGGCAATACATGGGAGACTCCAAACCAGCTGCTGTTAAAAAAAAAAAAAAAAAAAAGGCAGCAGAGCAGTCATAGAACAGACCCTTCTTACTGCTGCATACAAGATGATCCCATGGACTGCAGGCAGCCACAGCTTTATCCACATGTGCTCTGTGCATCTGGGGCTGCTAGGCTGGTTAGATTTGTGGTCTTCTTCCTCCTGAGGAGGCCCCTAGGGAGAGCCAGCCTGAGCCCTCACCAGGGTTCCTTCTCCGGCAGCACTCACAGAATGATCCTCAAAGGCTATCCTTCCAGCCCTAGCTGGGTTCCTAATTTTCCAGCTATTTCATATCTTCTTTATGTCTCGGTGAATGTTCCCAGGCAGAGTGGCCAGACAGACTCATACTGACCGTTCTCATCAGCCAGTTCCATCCTCCTAGAGATCTCCAGAATCAGCCACATGGACCTGATGCTAGAGGCCCGTCAGCACTGGGGGACCCGGAGAAGCAGCTCAGGTCTTCAGCAGAAGCCGGGTGGTTCTCCCAGTGGTTTTCCTTGACTGTGAGGAACTAGCCTGCTGTTTTGCTCAGGAATGAGCTGCCGGCTCCCCTTTGATGTGCGGCGTCTGTTCAGAACCAGGCAGGGGTGCCTCACCGCAGCAGCACTTGAGTTAGGCAGCGGTTCATGGACTCTTCTCCCGGGGCCCCACACAAAACATTGTTAGCACAGACCTGCCACTCAGATCAAGGTGGCCGGCAGAGCCGTCAGAGAGTAGCCTTCAGAAGATGAATGGCAAGGCTAGCCGGCAGCACGTGAGGCCAGGGCAGAGACGTGGTGAACTGTTCCGTGGCGCCCCGAGCCTCCTGCCAAGGCCGCCTTGAAGCTGAGATGGAGGCGGGGTGGCTGAGAGGCGAGTTTGATGTGCATGTTTGGGAAGAGGGCTCCATGGAAAGTGCTGTAGGGACCTTGGCTGGGGACCACGTGAGCCCTTATGCAGAGAGAGCCTGTGTCTGTGGGTCTGGGGTCCACCGCAGGCCACTGAGATGGGGCAGGGCTGGGAGGGTTGAGGAGGGGAGATCCCGAGTAAAATGGTGAAATTGGGCCCAGCCGCATTTCAGGAGAAACGCTGAGGAGAAAGGACCCTTCCGGAGGGCCCCCCCTCAATCCTGTTGTGCCTAATTCAGAGGGTTGGGTGGAGGCTCTCCTGAAGGGCTCTGAAGAGTGCTGCAGCCACAGCTGTGTACCAGGAGTGGAGACAGGACAGCCGATACAAGAGGGGCCCCTGTCATGTCACCTGCTGGGTCCCCTGGAGCAGCCGGGCACTGGGGAATGGTAACCTCACCGTGCCGCGCCTCTGCCACAGTCTCCCATGGGTCCCCACTGCCGGAATTTTCACCTACCTCCCAGCCTCAGCCACAAGCACCTGCAGGATGCGGTGCCACCCACTCCGGTGCCCGCTCCCCTTCCGGAGGCTCTCTCCACCCTCACTGCCGCCTCCGCCTCGGGAAGGCCTCCCCCTTCCCCGACCTCACAGCCTGCTGGGTCTGGGGCTTCTGCTGGGGGACTTATCTGTTTTCCATCCCCGCTAGACTGGGAGCTCCAGGGCAACGCCGTAGCTGCCTTGCGGATTGTTATGTTGTCCAGCTTGTCTCCACACGTGATACCCAGCAGGTGCCTAATAAACTTGTGTAGAAAGAGTGGTGGATGTTTCTCTTTCATTTATTCTCCACGGAGCCCAGCTCTGCTTGCTGGAGTCCTCGAAGCAAGTGCGCAGTGTCTCAGTGTCTGACGGGCCTGGGTTGCTTCTGACTCATGGTGGCTGCTTGGGGGTCATGCTGGAAACGTGGCACCCCAACTCCTGCGTGGAACCAGTTGTCCCTGCTGTGATTCCTCTGGCTGCAGCTGGCCCTGCCTTCCTGGCTCTACTGCAGCGGGGAGTTGCAGGCTCACTGTCTTAGGGCCTGTCTCCCTCACCAGACTAAACCCCAAAGGGCAGAACTCTCACACACTTAGGACAGAGCGGGTCTCAGGTTCTTGCTGGATGCACCAGTGGATGAGTGGATGGACAGAGCGAAAAGATGAAAAGACGGGAAGGCAACTAGGGTGTGACAGGCGGGGTGGCCTGACCCTCCCTGTGTGGACAAGGCTTGATGGGAGGTGCTGGGCATGGCTGGGAGGACTTGGGGTGCAAGGTGTCCCCACGGCTGTCCTGAGGGCAGAAGCAAGGGTGAGCCTTGTTCCTGCCAGAGCCGGGGGAGTCTCCAAAATAGAGCCTGGACCCGCAGGAGCAGTGGCCCTTCCCAGTGCAAGAATGCCACTCCGAGTTGAAAGTTCTGGGGGCTCAGGGACCCCTGAAGTCCGTTCTTGAGCCCTTCCAGTGGCTGTGGCCTCCCCTCAGGCAGGGGAAAGGGGGCCAGAGGGGAGCTTCCCCAGGGGCCTCTGCAGGAGGCCACCGGGCACACGGTGGCTCCACGCTGGGCGCTGTCAGCAGAGGTGCCCGGATCCAGGCCCTGGTGGAGACCGCAGGCCAGGAAACCAGAGGCCCCTCCGCCCCACACTGGGGCCCCATGAGTTACACCAGCCAGGCCCCACAGCTGAGGTACCGGGCGGAAAAGGCCTTGGGTGAATGGGGCAAGAGGCCAGGGGCGCTGGGGAAGGCCAGGAAGAGAGCAGAGAGGCCTTCGCTCACACGCAAGCGCACGCCCCGGGGGCACAGGCCTTGAGACACAGCTTGGGGCGGGGGTGGGGGGGCTCCCTACTTGTTCCCACCAAAGCTGGCACCCCAGCCCTCTCTTCTGGGTATCCCCCATGCCTGGGCTGTGCCGTAGCACAGTTCATGGGTGCCCAGGAGGGGAAGGTGAAGGCCCGGCCTCAGGCCCTGCAGCCCTCGCTGCCCCCATCCCTGCTGCAGGGCTGGCCTCCCTTCTGTCACCGCACCTGCCACTCGCCCCTCTGTCTCAGGAAAAGCCACTGTGATTCCCTTCGAAGGCTGACCTTCCTTCTGGTGGCTTCTGCCCCATTCCAGCTCCCCTTTCCCCATGGGATCATTAGATACCGAGCCCAGCCGAGGGCCCAGCCATGTGGGGGTGGAACACGGCAGTCGCAGAAGAGGGGAGAGCCCTTTCTGCATGGAGCTTGCTTCTGCAGGGGAGAGAAATATCACCAACAGGAAGTGGGTGGGCTGTGTCGTGTGTGGAAAAGTGGCACGCCGGGAAATGAAGTGGGACAGGGGAGCGGCAGGGGCTCTCCCAGGCTCCCCTCCTGCGGCATCTGTGTACCCCTGGCCTTCACCCCAGCACTGCTGGCCTTCGGGGCTGGTTCCAGCCCTGGTGGGGGCCGTCCTGGGCATTGTAGGCTGTTCAGCAGCTTCCCTGAGCTAGATGCTAGGAGCCACCACCACCAATGCCAAAAAAAGATAGATGCATTTGCCACCTGGCTGGTTGCTCTGTGTAAACATGATCTAAACTGCTGGCCCAGGATGGTTGACACAGAGCAAGTCTGACTTTCTGAGGGTCCTGGTGATGTGAGGATGTGCAGCTTAATACAGAGTCTGGTGGAGAGAGGGAGAAAGACTGCTCTCCATAGGTGTGCAGAGAGGGTTAGCATATGCATGTTTATTTCCTGGCTCTTTCCAGGGGCTCCAAGAGGACCTTGAAGCAGTGACGCCACCCAGGCCTTAGTTGGTGGCGCCATTCTCCCATAAAGGGAACCAGGCTTTTGGTGAAAATAGCGTATTCTGGCTGAGTGTGGTGGCTCACGCCTGTAATCCCAGCACGTAGGGAGACTGAGGCGGGCAGATCACTTGAAGCCAGGAGTTCAAGACCAGCCTGGCCAACATGGTGAAACCCCCATCTCTACTAAAAATTCAAATGTTAGCTGGGTGTGGTAGTGCACGCCTGTGGTCCCAGCTACTCGGGAGACTGAGGCATAAGAATTGCTTGAACCCAGGAGGTGGAGGTTGCAGTGAGCTGGGATCGCACCACTGCACTCCAGCCTGGGGTGACAGAGACCCTATGTCAAAAAAAAAAAAAAAGGCTTATTCTTTGGCTGGCGCAAGGACTGCGAGGTGAGCCCGAAGCATCATGTGGTGTCAGGAAGGAGGTGCCCCAGCAATGGCGGCAGGTTCCAGGGACACAGGAGCTGACAGAAGGAGCTCCCAAGGGTCACAGCTGGGACAGGGGACTAGCAAAGCTGTGCTGGACTATGACCCAATTCTTAGAATATCCACGGGTCCAGACTGATAGAAATCATTCAATAAGTAGATGGAAGAGACAAATCTCTTGCACAGAATAATTCCAAATAATTCCGGTAGATACTTCCCCCTCAAGGAGATAGAACATAGCTCCCACCCCTGAAGTATGCACAGTGCTTAGTGACTTGCTTCCAAAGAGTACATATCGAAGGTGGGAAACGGGCTTCACTGTGGAGAAACCTGGGCAGCTGTGCCTCAGCCAGCGGGAGGCCTGTGTCATCAGGGATCATCCTGTACCTAATACGTACCCTGGACACCACGGGATGAGGGGGTACTTCACGTGGTCTTCCTTCCCCAACCCCATCGCTTCAGTGTACCCATGAACCAAACACCAGATCACCCAAATTGTGGGACAATCTACAAAATACCCGACTAGCACTCCTCAAAATGGTCAAGGTTATCAAAATCAAGGAAAAGCTGAGAGACTCAGCTGAGGAGCCTGGAGGAGCCTCAGGAGATGTGATGATGAAATGTCACGTGGGCTTCTGGATGGAGTCCTGGAGCACAGAGAGGGCGTTAGGGAGAAGCCAGTGACGTCTGCACACCGCACGGGGTTCAGGCAATACTATTCGTTCGTGGTGACAAATCACATGGCAATATAAGCGGTAGAACCTGGGTGTTGGGACACAGAAGCTCCGCACTAGCTTTTCAACTTGTCTGTAAATCTCAAAGTTTAAAATAAAAAGTTTATTTAAAGTGAGTGTGTGTGTGTGTGTGAGAGAGAGAGCGAGAGAGATAAACAGCTGTGACCCAGCACATGAGCTAGGAGTGGTACAGGCAGACTATAAACAGAGAAATGGAGGTATCACACCTTCTGGGAGAGATCGGTGCTACAGAAAAAACAGGGCTGTGAAATTGCAACCTGCCCCCAACACCTGCACACCTGATGCCCTGATCTCCCACGTGTGAGCCAGGGGAAGAGGAGAGCAGCAGGCAAGGTCAGAGAGGGCAGGTCCCCTGTGGGCCATGGGAAGTACATAGAGATAATGCCCCTCCACGCACATGGTGGGGACATTCTGGGATGAAGGCGTGTGGGGGGACATAGCTGCATGTGGAGTGTGTGCACACGTATGCAGCATCTGTGTGCACGTGTATTTGTGTGAGTGCACATAACATAGTATGTGTGTACACTTGTAGCATCTGAACTCGTGCTCTGTGTGTGTGTGTGTGCATGTGGGAGTGACATGACCACGCCTGTGATGGGTGAGCAGAAACTCCTTTTCCCGGCAGCTGTGGCAGCGCAGGTGAGAGAGAATTATGGGGGCGGGCGGCAGGGGGCCAACATGAGGAAGGTGGGGAAGGTGGGTAGGCAGTGCAGGCGTGAGGGAAGGGTCAGTGTCCAGGAGCGCCTGCGGCTTTGGCTGGAGCCACAGATGTGCAGTGGGTGAGATGGAGGGGGTAGATGCTGGGTTTGAGTGGGGGTACAGGCAGAGCATGGTGGGGTGCCCTGGAAGCCACTGCGTGCTCCTGTTCACATGTTGGACACGCTGCTAGGGAAGACCCAAGCCTCCTCCAAAATGAAGGCCACGGTCAAGAGACTCACTGGCCAGCTGGGGCCACCTAGCAGAGATGTCCTGGGGCCTGAGGCTCTGTCAGCCCCGCCTTCCTGGCTGTTGGCAGTGGTTTCCACAAGTCTAAGAAACCCAGAGCGCACTCCTGGCAGAACGAGAGTCGGCGAGGCCTGCCTGCCCGCAAACATCTTCCCACGCTCCCCTGAAATTCTTCACTTTCTCAAAAGGCAAGATGTTCTCGTAATTAGAGGTGAATCTGGGCTGATGCCACCCTCTCAAAAAGAAAATGTGCCCATGCACCAGGCATTTGCACCTCCCTTTGAATGCAGCCATCTGTGACCTGCTGTTTCACACGAAATTGGGACGCCCGAGTCCAGGCCAGGTGGAAGGACACATGTGGCCCTGCTGCAGTGTCTAGTCCAAGGCAGGGATGGGGGTGGGAATGACGGTGCCCCCTCCTCAGCTTTCCCAAGGAATAGCTTCCTTCTGGACAGTCCTAGAAAGACCAGGGGAAGAGGAAGAAAAGAGGGGTCCCTAGCACCATCACCAGCTCCCTGTGGCAAGTCATCACCTATGCCTCCAAGCAGAGAGTCCACAAGATGAATGCACACCTACCGTATGCCAGACCCTTATGTGGGCCCAAGGACACAGAGGAGGGCAAGATGGACATGAGCCTGTCCTCGTGGAGCTTAAAGCCCATGCCTGAGACAGACCCTGGCCAAGTGAACAGCAGGAGCTTAGCAGGGAGGTACAGGGAGGGCTTCCTGGAGGAAGTGGCATGTAAGTGGAGTAGAAGAAGGCAGCCAGACAGCCAAGCAAAAGGGAAAGGTGCCCATGTGGGGATGACCAGCGCATGGGAAGGCCTTGACCTCCTCTTGCCCTCCAGCTTGGATTTTCCCTGGGGGTGCGAGCCATTGTTTCACATAGACAGTGACACACCCCACTTTGCATTTTGTAAAGTTCCTTCTAGAATGCCATTGGAGGCCAGAGTGGAAGTCAGGAGACATGGAGAGTGGGTGCTGGAGTCTTCCTGGGACAAGGTCACAGCACCTGAACCAGGGAGGAGGTGACCAAGGGCACACAGAAGAGGAACAGGGTCTAAGCAGTCTGGAAGGTGGCTGCCTGCAGCTGTGAGGAGCAGGGAGAGTGGTGGAGGATGTGGGCTGGGCCGCCATGCGAACAAGAATGGGGGCGCTGGGGGCAGAGGCTTGCTGATGAGTTTGGTGTCTCCGCACTGGTCTTCCAGTGCCCACTTGTAAAATGAGGGAGGTGGATGGACTATTCGCCAAGTCCCCTCCTAGCTCAGGACCCCTCCAAGGTGGCATAGGTGTATCCTGCAGCCATGGGGAGGGCTCCAAATTTCACAACCTGTGGCGCAGTCTTGGCTTGCTTTGATTAAACATTCAGCTGTCCTCAGCGGCAGCCCACATCCATAGCCTATGCCCTTTCTGCATGGATGACTCACCAGAATTAATGTTCATTTGATTTTTACTATAAATTACGCCTCACATAATTTCTCTATTATGGACAGAGGACAGCTCCTTGGGAAAGGCTGGAGCGGCTATTTGGTCACTCATGCTGGGGAAGCGCTGAGTCACCGCTTCTCCCACGCACCGGCTGGCGGCAGAGGCGGCCACCCGGGCCATGGGCAGGTGGCCTAATGGATGCATCTCCCGAGTCCGCTAATGGGAGTGGCTTACCTTGGCCCCCAGAAGAGGAAGCGGGGAGCAGGCAGTGAGAGCTCCTGTTTTCCTGAACCACCTGAATATGGAAGATTGTGATGTGGAAGGCAAAAAACAACAAAATCACGCTTTTAAAAATGGAAGAATCTCCTTTCTTCCCTACCTCTTTCCTTCAAATATCATGTCCTATCCTCAGAATCCACACAGTCCTGGGCAAAATGAGTCAGGTCCTAACCCCAGGGTGCTCTCGGGCTTGGGATGAGACAGGTTGATCAGGTCATCTCTGAAGCCGGCACACAGCAAGGTGTGTGGAAAGAGCTGGGCCTTTCCCAGAGGAAGTGGCGCCTGCTGTGGCCTCAAGGCTGAGGGGCGGGCAGTGTGTGCCAGTGGGGAACAGCGTGTGTAAAGGCCATGGGGAGAGGACCTGGGGACGCCAGGTGCCCAAGGGAGACGGGTAAGCACGGAGCATGGGTGGGGCCAGCTCCCGCCCCAGAACTGTGCTCCTTTGTTGGAAAAACGAGGGAAACACGAGGAGGCTCTGACGTCATCCTTAAGGAGGAACAGGGCACCATCATCATTCTGCAGATGTCCCTTCCACATGAGGACCTGGCCCACAGTGGGCCTGGGGGCCTGACTCAGCCACCTCAGGGTGTGAGGGAGGGCGTGTCGCAGAAATGGAGGCAGGGCTTGGGAGAGGGGACAGCAGCAAGAGAGGATGCCATCTTCTTTCTTTTCACCAGTTTTGAAACCACAGGCTACTTTGTAAAACTCCGACAAAACCAGGATTGTGAGTCATCAACCCCGACTCCCCCCCACCCCAGTGGAATAAACCAATTTACTTAAGCCTCCCACTGATCTTGTACATTTGTCTTTTTTTTTTTTTTTAATATCTGAAACTCAAAAGAAACTAAAGTTTACATAAAAAAAAAAACACCCCAAAAACCTAGCGTACTAGATTGAAGCAGACTCGTGCTTATCTGCTTTCCAAAATAATTCAATTAAAAAACAAAGCCCACAAACAGAACGACACGACTTTCGCCTGCGCCAGCCCCACCACTGCTGCTCAGCCAGGGTGCCTGGAATTGCTCAGCCTGGGGCCCCTCCCCCGGAAGCCAGGGGCACAGTGGGACCCACCAGGCAGGCTTTCGATGGGCCCCACAGGAATCCCCTCTCACACATTGTTTCTGGGACGCGGTTCAATGACCTGTGGCACAGACGTTGTCCTATCACTGTCCCTGTTTGCAGATGTGGAAACTGAGGCTCAGGGTGGTCATTTACCTAAAGTTCTTCCCTTGTAAATATCACAGTGGACCTTGACCCTGGACTCTGCTGCAAAAAAAAAACAAAAAAACAAAAAAACAAAAACAAAAGAAACAAACAAAAAAACCAAAGGACACGAAAGTCCTAAGAGAAAGCCTTACTCTTTTCTTCCTCCAGACGTCGGGTTTATATGGAACAGTAGGTACATGATTCCATTTATCTCAGTGGTTCTCAACTGGGGCAATTTTGCCCCCGAGGGGAGCATTTGGCAATGTCTGTGTTTATAGTTGTCATGACTGGGGTGGGGGATTGCTACCGGCGTCTAGTGGGTAGAGGCTGGGGTACTGCAACATCCCACAATGCACAAGAAGGCCCCCACCGCAGAGAACAATCCAGCCACAAATGTCAATAGTGGTCCTGGAACCCTGACTTAGGTAAAACGGTGTTAGTAAAATATGTGTATGCCCGCACGCAGAGAAAGAGCTAGAAAGATATGTACCCAAATGTCTACATCTGTTTGTCTCTTGGTGAAAGGATTTGGGGGATTTTTTATTTTTCTTTCTTATGTTTTTCTGTATTGTTTGAATTTTTTAAGAAACAATGTGCATGTATCATTTTTATAATCAGAGAAAAAAAGCTGTTTTCATTTTGTAAAAACAAAAAAGGGCTTCAGGAGTTATCGATTCTGATCCAGCCCCCTCACTAACTAGCTGTCAGGAGCAGCTTTCCGGGAAATATGTCTATCTGGAAGTGAGAAGAGCAATCCTTCCTGCATTATATTATGGGAATATAAAGTAACATTGTCCTGGAAAAGCTCTCTGAGCTCAGAGGAGAAAAATTGTTGAGAATCCTGAGATATTACTTCTCTCATATATTTCCCCTCCAAGATGCTGTGTAGGTTTTTGCAGCAGAGTGATTTAGGAGACCCAGCTTTGGTGAGGGCCGCCTATTTGCCAGGTACCCGGCCCGAAAAGGAGGAGCACGGATAGGCCCGGTGAACCTCCTGGGCTGAGGGTGCGTGGAATGGGCACTCCTACCTTTCAAAGATAGCACTTAGTCCTGGGGTGATTTCGATTTTGTCTTGAGGGTGGGTAAGGTCTGGCTTTTCCAGCCAGGGTATAACTGTCATTTGGGGCGGGATCATTCTGTACTGTGAGGGCTGTGGACTGGACATTGTAGGATGTTTAGCAGCATCCCTGGCTTCTACCTGTGAGATGCAATACCTCCCTTGCAATGGAATTACTGTGTAGTGCTGAAAAAGAAGCAGAAGGCTCATTGTATAGGGATCAGAGCACCTCCACCACCAAATCCAAACAACTGAATGTGTCTACAGACAAGGGCACATGCTAGTGTGGGAGTGACAAAGTCACACGGGTACAGACCCCTTGGCTGCAGCCTGCTGGGTGTTCCGACAAGTGGTCTTTGTAGCGATAACACAGGCTCCTGCGTCAGGATACTGGTTTGCTGCATTTCTGAGTCACTGCTCATGTTTTCCATCTTCAAAAATTTTCCATTTGTGTCTGCCCCCTCCAAAACAGCCCACTGCCTAGACAGGACCCCTAGTGGTCTGGACACCCCAAGTCCCCCGGACAAGTCTCACGAGGCTGTGTGAGGTGTGGGACCAGGGCTCCAGTTTTCCTACACATAATGACATGACAGGTAGTCTGTGTTCCAGCAGCCGGGGCGACAGGAACCACAGAAATGAACCCATGAACACTGAAACAACAAATCCCTCGCTTCCTGGGATTGCATAAAGCCAAGGACTAATTGTGAGAAGGCCCCACAGAGAGGCTTCTGCGGCCACCCTGCGCACCAGTGCCTGACATCAGAATGAGAAGATGAACTTCAAATTGAGCAAGATAAAACCAGTTTGGGGAATGCAATATCTCACCTCACTTCCTGTCTTTTAAAAAATCCATAATTCATAGACAACCCAGTCAGGGGTGTGCAGCCCAAACTGAATTATCCTTTTTTCTAAAGGCTAAGGCTGGGGGAGACATTTTCTTGACATGGAGAAAATAAAAAGCAACTCTTTTGAGCCCGTGTCCCCTGATCTCGACTTCCTTGCTACAGAACCTTCATTCCACAGGGATGGGAACATTAGAAACACATGCTAAATGACATTCTAAAACACATGCTGATGACACGGCTAGCAATTTATCCTGCTGCTGTCCTCACACAGGCCCAAAGGATGAATATATTGGTTTATTCATTGCGGAGCCGTTGGTAATAGCAACAGACTAGAAACAACGTAGGTACCATCACAGGATTGGTTAAATAAACCCCGTTCCTCCCTTGTGATGGAATTACCACGTAGCGCTAAGAAAAGCAGCAGGAGACTTGTTGTATAGTGATCGGAGAAACGTCATTGCATTGCTGAAGCAAGGTACAGAACAATGTCGTATGCTACCATCTGTGTTTATTTTAAAAAGGGGGAAAAATACACGTGTGCACTGGCATGTGTATATTCTGTGCATCCCCAGGCTAACTGGCCCCCAGGAGGAGTGGGTGGCAAGAGAGAGGCTACAAAGACACCTCCCACCCCACGCTTTCGTAGATTTTGCTTTTTGAACCAGAAATAAGTGCTCAGAAATCAATGTATAAGATTAAACTTCCTTAAAAGTAAAAACAAAACCAAAAACATACTGTGATAATTTGTTGTAAAAAAACAACATCGTAGGGGAGGGAAAATGAATTCCTATGAAACAAACCTGAGTGTGTTGCCTTAGGGAAACCCGGTCTGTGCTCTGGACCTTGGCATTCTCCATGCAGCAGTCGTTTTCTAAGGATCCCCTGCTTTTCTAGTATTTTGTGACGCTTTGGTGTCTTCCAAATAACAACATGGGGCCAGGCACGGTGGCCCACATCTGTAATCCCAGCACTTTGGGAGGCCGAGGTGGGCGGGTCACGAGGTCAGGAGTTCGAGACCAGACTGGCTAACATGTTGAAACCCTGTCTCTACTAAAAATACAAAAATTAGCTGGGCGTGGTGATGCGCACCTGTAGTCCCAGCTGCTCGGGAGGCTGAGGCAGGAGAATTGCTTGAACCCAGGAGGTAGAGGTTGCAGTGAGCTGAGATCATGCCACTGCACACCAGCCTGGGTGACAGAGCGAGACTCTGTCTCAAAAACAAACAAACAAAAAACACACACACAGAAAAACCCCCCACAACTAACAACACAGCCGTCCGCGTCCTCTAGTCGTGGGCCAAAACTTATTCCAAAGCTCTTGTCCCTTTAACCTTCATTTCCCAAAGCAAAGTAGAGATGGTTTCGGTTGATACATGGACAATTATTATGCTAATATGCCTGTGCTCATTATGATGGATATTTCCTATTTGTGGCAAGTGATAGAGATTTTTCCATTCACTATGGTAGAGTAAAATTTCCTTGTCAAATCATGCATTTAAATAATGAAAGAGCAAAACAATACTAAGCAAATCACAGCACAGCTAGGCCTGCAGATGCAAAGCCTCAGAGAGCTGAGACCCTGCTAGCTGAAATTTGGGTTCCATGGCTCTGCACACACCACCCCATCTTCCCAGAAAATCTACTTGACTTTCAATGACCAAGCCTTTTGGATTCCCTCAATCAGTATGATGAAGAGAAGAGAAAAAAAACTAAGCATTTGCCGTGAGCTTTCAGTTCGTCTGCAGAGCAGCAGATCCAGGTGTCCAGTCCTCAGCTGTGGAGTGGGGAGATGGTCTCCTCAAAGAACAGGGCGCTTTTTGCTCAGTCTGTCCATCTCTGAATAGCAATGACGACCTTCACTTTCTACTGCATTTGAGAACGTGTTTTCCATTCCACTTTTTGTCCATTCTCTGATGTCTATTATGGCTTAAGTGCTGCAAATCCTAAGCTGGTAAGAGAGGCCCTAATGAGTCCTGGGTTTGGCTGGATCGACACTTGCCTGCAGCCCTTTCTTAGAGACATTGTGAACAGTGCCATGGGTGGGTTAGGGGAGAAAGCTCTCCCTCTGAAGAGCTGTGGTCTGAGGACTGGCTAATAGATGAGATGGTGATGTTGCTTTATGGGGTACGTAAATGCAAGTGATCTCCAAATTACATTGCAGAAAAACACAGGAGGGGTTCCAGTGGAGCGGGACATAATGGCTTCTCCTAATTGGGGCAAAGAGAATTCCAGCCGCGTGGGATGAGGGTGATATTTGCAGAGTCACTGTCACAGAGAAGCAGCATCTCACAAGCCCCCAGCCCTCCCATTTCCCTTGGAAATACCCAGAGTGCCTATTTATTTGGAGCTGGCTACAGCATGGCTCTCCTTGCATGCACTCTTTGAAAGACATCGTCCCATTTGTTAATTTTCCTCTGCTAGAAAGCTTGTTAATCTTTCCTTTCTACTTTCATGGAGGCTGTGAACCTGGAGCTGGGGAAAGGCAAGCTCCTGGGGAACCAGAGTTTCTGGCTGGTCTGTAGAGATGTTTCTGGAAGGTCAGGAGTGGGCCATCTTTCTGAGGGTTTAAGACAATCCTGAAAATAGTGCTGGAGACTGCTAGAGGTGGAACAGACGTGAGCAGACTTTGCTTCAGGGAACCACCCGCAGCTACCCTACGGAAGACAAAAAAACTCAAACTATTTGACATGGTTTGAGTGCTAACTGTGCACACCTCATCTCATTGGATCATACGAGGAAAGTGCTGGCGTGATCCCCATTCACAGGTGGGCAGAGAGAGGCTCTGAGAGCTTGGGCGACCCACCCACAGCTCCACAGACATGGGATGTTGCAGATGGGGACTCAGCCCCAGGTCTGACTCTAGAGGCAGGGTGCCACCCTGAGAGGCATGAAGGACTCTAGAGGGGCCAGAACCAGCCCCGGGGTGCCTGAGGAGGGGCGAGGACTGTCCACAGCTGATTCCAGAAGACAAGCCCATGACAGCTTGTTCAGAATGCACAGCCACATTGGAGAGGGGCCTGGGCATGTACAAACTGGGGGTCATTTTATGTCTCATCAGAGGAGAGGGCAGTGTGGTGGGAGGAAGCTGGAGAGGAGGCTCATGGAGATAGAGCCCTGCCTCTGTTGTCCAGCGACTTAGTTCTGGCCCAAGGCCGCACACAGCCACCGCAAAGCAAACAAGAGCATCCATCCAGGAGGGGCTGGATCCATTCAGGGGACGTCTCCAAGCTTTCCTGGGTGCAGACGGAGTCTCCCAGGGAGGTGTTCTGGAAAAGGCAATCTGCTCGTCTTCTGGTGCTGTGGTTTTGCCTCCTCAGCTGGGCCAGCACCTGTTCCTGCAGGTAGCTGGGATCCACCACACACTCCTGCCCTCTCCCGCTTCTCTGCGCAGAAGTCCCTGGCCCTGCTCTCCTGCCACGGCAGCACTTAGTCCATAACACATTCCTGGCCTTTGCTTATCATCTCTTTCTTTGCCTGCAGTGGATTAAGTGGAACTAAATGAAACTGCTGCTCTTGCAAGTCAAAGACAGCCACATACTGGTGATTGTGTGTGTTCTTCCGTATTCCGTTCTGCGAGGATGGGGCTCTCCTTGGTGCCCTGCTGAAGTCCGACACCTAACACAGCGCCTGCCCCAGAGTGGGCCTTCAAGAAAAGCTGTGGGACGAGTGGATACAACTGGCCATTTGGGGGCTTGGAATGTCAACTTCCTGGGCTGTCAGCCCCAGAGGCAGAACATATTCTAGGTGACTCTGGGAAGACAGGAAGCCTGCAGACTCTAAGGTACTCCAGCTGTCCTGCAGGGTTCCTCGTGATCCACCCACACACAGTCCCAGGCACAGGAAGGGGCAATTGTCAGGCCTTCTCACTGCCCTGCTAATGGTGGGCGTCCAGGTAGCAGAGGCGGAAGCCTAGGAAGAGTGTGAGGCCATCTGCCCCAGCCCCCCAGGACGCTTCCTCTTGCACCTGTGCAGCAGCCTGGAACCCTTGCCCACCACCCACGCTGGAAGGAGTGGGTGTGGAGTGAAGGGCTGGGGGCAGGTGCCAGTGGCGCAGTGGGCCCACTTGGCTGCGTATACCCAAAGATGACCGTTTTATACATCAGTGTCTAATGAAGGTCGCAGGTGAATGTGAATGGAACTAATGAGAAAATAATTATCCAAGCCAGGAAGCCATCAAGGCTCTGGATGTTGCGATTTTGGTGCTAATGGAAATGCGGCAAGGAGAGCAGTGACTGAAAGGAGCGGCCACTTGTGCTTCCCTGAACTTGAAGTTTCTGGTCCCAGAAAGTTCCCCAGTGGCGGAGAGTAGAGGGCCAGCCATGGGAATTCACCCTAGCCTGGCCCATCCCCAGCCCCACTCCCTTTACTACTAAGCGGAGCAAATGGAAAGAAGTTAACCTGGGGGTCGACACTGGTGCCTCCTGAACACAGCGGACAAAGAGGGGCTGCGGTCGGAGGGGAGAAGGGCCCGCGGGGGAACCATTCTGTCCACTGTCCAGGCACATTAGGATCAGGTTGAAACCCCCTCCTCTCCAAATCTGAAAAGGGCTTGGTCAGGGAGATTGCCCGAGGAGGACCGGCAGGAGGCAGCCGGGGCCATGGCCTTGAAGGTGACGTCTGGGTTCCTTTTACGAGCCCTGCCACCATGCTCCCACTCGATTGTTTTCTGAGAGAAAGGGACATTCCGCCAACCAAACCACCATCTATGCCCAGAGATTTCAATAGCTCAAGCCTTCTTGGCGGGTTCACCTATTGTTTCTCGTTCATTTTGATAAGGCTGCAGGGGAAGATAAGGCTGTAGGCCCGCCCCCTCCCAGCCCCCTTCCCATTTCCTGGAAGCCAAGACAATGATGGGATAGAAGAACTATACCCTGGTGACGCTCCCAGCATTTCTAGGGGCTGGTGGAGTAACAGATTGCAAATTCAGGTCGTTTCCAAAGACCCCAGGTACATTTCTTGGGGATCTGAATTGCAACTGAATTTGTGCTGCCAGAGAGGAAAACCCATCTTCTTGCTCACTCCTAGCTCTGGCCTTCAGGTTCAACCTTGGGTCTACAAATGGCCCCCTGTAAGGCAGCAGTGAAGTTAACATGCCTAATTTAGCATTTTCTTCTCGTTGGAGGGTGGAAAGCGGGGAGTGTAAGCATGGCCATTCTGCTACATAAACTTGAACAATACAGGGTGCCAGGCTCGGTCCCAGACTTGCTGGTTTTGAGCCTCCAGGAATGGGGTTCTGGCATCTGCATTCTTGCTAAAACTCTCCCTCCGCCAAACCAGCCTTGGAAACGCTGGCTTAAGGATAATTCCCAAATGGATTCTTCATTCAAAAGGGTTCAGGGGAGATTTGAGGTTGAATGGTGAGCAACCGAGTTGATTTGCATGAGGGTGGGGGTGAGAAGTTTTTGACTACCTTGAGACTTGCTCTCCAAACGACTTGCGGCTGTAATTATACATGCAAAATGAAGCTAACATTTCAGAGAAGTATCTAGAGAATTCAAGTCGGAAGAAGCACGTTCCTCTGAAATACCTAGATAATGAAAGAAAAAAATATATTCATTGCATAAATTGCTCATTAATTCACTCCTCTGTGGGGGCACACAGCTTAAAAGCAGACGCTTTGATTAATCCAAGCTGTATTAAATCCTCAAGATGCTTTTGTTTTTCCTCTATGCCTGGATCTACATATTTCTTTCCTCTAAAAAATCATAATAAAGTTGTCCTTTTGCAAAAAATACATTTCAGATTTGGCTTGGCAGAATGAGCCCTGTAGTTGGTACAATCAATTTGGGTGCACCTTTTTTAAGTATACATTTTGAAATCAGAGGCATTCTTTCCAGTTCACTGGAAATGCTAATTTTTTTTTTCCATTGCATTTCAAAGTTACATTATGTGTGGCTAAGCGAATAACACCCAACACAATAGCACTTCAGAAAGACTGAGGAGGGGCACGGTCCCAATCAGGGAGAAAGCCAGGGAAATAGTTAATTTCAAAGGCAGGCAACTGATTGGGGAAAAGAATCTACAGAATTACTTCTTTCGTTAAAAAAAAAAAAAACAAAAAAACACCCTGAAAATTCAAAAACCACTTGGAAATAACAAGCATCGAATCCTTGCAGGTTGATTTTTCAAGGCCATCTGAATGAAATCTCAGCGTATCTGTTCCTCGGTCATGGACTGCGGGGCTGTCTATGGGATCGTAGACTCAGCGCACTTTCTTTTACTCCTTTAGCTGTTTCATGCAGGTACAGTGGATGATCAGTTGTCTACCTGGCTTTTCTGCTTCTGAGTCCTCTGCTTCCCAGACCTTTGTCCAGTTCCACGACAGGCAGGCCAACCCCACGTGGAAAGCCTCTTGCAGGTGAACAGAATCATACAAGGAACTGGTCTAGGTTCCATTATCTAGTGATTTTACAAAAGAGCCTTTTTATGTCGCTGGCTTGAGCCAGTAAGAGTTTCCTCAGTATCTTCCCAGAGATAAGTAGTAAATACTTGGTAATGTCTGGTTTTACAAAGCTTATGGAGGAGAATGGAAACGTTCTGTATTAAAATAAACAAAAAACAAACAAAAAAACAAAAAACGCTTTGTAGTAAATAGGAAAGAGGATAAACATGAACGATTTGGGAGCACTTCAGGGATACTCCTTTCCATTCAGTGAACACCCTGACCTATTGTTCTAATCTATTCATTTATGGAAATGGGCCTCAGATTTGGGATTTTGTAGACCAGTAAAAAGAACAGGAGATTGCCTTTTTTTTTTTTTTTTGAGACAGAGTCTTACTCTGTTGCCCTGACTAGACTCCAGTGACATGATCTCAGCTCATGGCAACCTCTGCCTCCCGGGTTCAAGAAATTCTCCTGCCTCAGCCTCTGGAGTAGGTGGGCAGGCATGTGCCACCATGCCCGGCTAATTTTTGTATTTTTAGTAGAGATGGGGTTTTGCCATATTCGCCAGGCTGGTCTTGAACTCCCAACCTCAGGCGATCCACCCGCCTTGGCCTCCCGAAGTGCTGAATTACAGGCGTGAGCCACTGTGCCCAGCTGCTGCTTTTTCTTTTATCAAGAAAGGGCATAAAAAAGCAACCACATATCATAAAAATAAGAGCATTTGAATTCCCTAAGAGCAACATAAGCAAGAAGGAACGAATCTCGGGAGTGATTAATTAACGTATTTATTCCACCAGTGTTTTCTGGGTGCCTCCCTGTGCCGGTGGCATCCCAGGTGCGTGGGTGCGCAAGGTCCTGCCGGGGGACAGCCTTTCCACTGAGTGTAGCCTTGTAATAGGCTTGCTCTCTGCTTACCACTCGGCTGGCTTCCCTGTGGAATGAGTGACCAGGGCCAATCCTGTCCTGAGCCGGCGTGGGGGCCCTAGCCTGGGGAGGTCTTGCTCTGCTTGATAGCGCTTTGGCAACCAAGTGCATGTTCCTCCCTGTGTCAGGAAGTCACACATATTCTCTGGGCGATAACGTGACCGTGCACAGCTTCCACCATGGAACCTGACGGCGAATAGGCAGTGAGTTCCACCACAGCAAACGAGCGGCGAATGAGCAGACAGTGGACGGAGAGGGGAGTGATGGGAAGCAAAACGAGGCTCACTTCTCTTCCTAAGCACCCCAAGAAAGTCACCACCCAGCTGGAAATCCTGACCCAATGACCCAGTTGGTGCCCACAGCAGGGCCTGGCCTCTGAAACCCCTCCCAAGCCACATGGATCTCCTGATCGTTCATTCCCCCTCTTTTTCCAGGAAGCACCAAGCACCTCCTGCAAGCCGTCCTGGCATCCGCTTCCCCGGAGGGCCTTTGGCTCTGAGCCCTCGTCCACATTGACCACTTGCACTGCCCTCTCCCACAGCTTTGGCGCACCTCCGGTGAGCCGGAGGGCTCATCTGACTGAATCATCAGAAAAGGACCGTGCCAGGACCAGCCCTGTGCCTTCCAGGAAAACCGTCTTCTTAAAAAACAGCACCCCACCCCCACCCCCACCACCGACCGAAGGGATTCCTCAGGCGCTTATACAAACTCACTTGAAAGGATGTCTCTGGGCTGTAGCAGCAGAGAGGATGGCTGGTGCAGGGGGATTCATGATGCGAGGATTTTGTAGAAAGATGTTCTAGATCAGGGAGGGGCAAACTCGGGCTTCTGGACAAATCTGGCCTGTCTGCTAAGGAAGAAAAAAAAATACGTGTTCCTTTTCTCTCACATATATATATATATATTTCTTTTTCTTATATTTATACACATGTATGTGTATATATAGAATATACACATATACTTTTTCATACACACACACATATATATTTTGAGACAAGGTCTCATTGCATCGCTCAGGCTGGACTGCAGGGGTGCAATCATAGCTCACCTTAACCACAAACGTTTGAACTCAAGCAATCCTCCTGCCTCAGCCCCCTGAGTAGCTGGGACTATACGGTGTGTGCCACCATGACTCGCTAATTTTATAATTTTCTGTAGAGATGGAATCTTTCTATGTTACCCAGACCAGTCCCTAACTCCTGGCCTCAAGCTTTCCTCCCTCCTTGGCCTCCCAAAGCATTGGTGTGAGCCACCACGCCCAGCCAAGAATCTATTTCTTAGTACACAGAAATGACTCTGGGAGCCCAGATTTGACCTTCTCATAATATTGTCTTGGGACCCAGTCATGTCTACTTATGTAGTTTTCATCTACGGCTGCTTTTGCTGAAAATATGTACTATCAGCTGGGTGCAGTGGCTCATGCCTGTAATCCCAACACTTTGGGAGTCTGAGGCAGGTGGATCACCCGAAGTCAGGAGTTCCAGACCAGTCTGGCCAGCATGGTGAAACCCCATCTCTACTAAAATACAAAAAATTTAGCCTGGCGTGGTGGTAGGCACTTGTAATCCCAGCTACTTGAGAGGCTGAGGCAGGAGAATTGTTTGAACCTAGGAGGTGGAGATTGCAGTGAGCCGAGATCATGCCATTGCACTCCAGCCTGGGCAACAGAGCAAGACTCTGTCTCAAACAACAACAAAAACAACAACAAATGTGTACTATCAGGTGCTTTACAGAACAAGTTTTCCAAGTCCTGGTCTAAATTCACTGATGCACTTTCAGAGGGCTCCTTGAATTCTCTGGGATTGTTTACAAAGTGGGCCTTTTCCAGAAGAAAGTCCACAGTTTCCATTAAGCTCTCAGAGGGTCCCCAGCCCCCAAAGCACAGGGCTGCTAGACTGAGCAAATACAAAGTCAGGACCCCAACCTCCTGGTTCACTGGGCCCCTCCCTCCGATGTTTCTTGAACCATTTGGTGGTCTAGTAAGGAATATGAAGTTACACTTATTTCCTCTAAACTTATTTTTATATATTTTTATGGCATAAGCACTTTTCTGATTGCAGTTGAAATCCATGTTTATTCTAAAAAAGGAAATTCTGGCTGAAATGGACAATAAAGGAAGGGAAAGTACTCCATGAAGGAGCTGCCGGCTGCCACCTGATAGCCACAGCCTGTTTGGGATGGGGATGGGGATGGGTTCTCCCGTGTCTCCCCAGCACGGGACGTCTTTCTGAGCACGCTGACTTCATTGTCTTCTCTGTGTAATGATGTATTGTAGACCTCTCTCCAGAGCAGAGCACGAGCTCCTCCTCTTTCTTAACTGCTGTGTCCTACTCAATTGACGGCCGCCCCATCGTTGACCTGCAGCTGAACCTGATACGATTCATCTCCGTATCATTGAGGCTCCGGTCCTCTTACTCTGATCAGAGGAATTAAGACAATCTACTATTGCGTTGTTTTTATCCAAGTAAGACGTGTACATAATTTAAAAGCCAAAGACCTCTGTAGGTTGAGGATGACAAACCCAGTCCTCAGCCCCAGCGGCTCCTCCTCACCGCCTTCCCAGCTGCCGCCTGTGTCATTTGCCAGCGTGTTTCTAAGAAAGTGCTTCGGTGGCTGTCTCTCGATTTGTCCGTCCCAGACATTCTGCACTGAGCTCCTTACCTGGCAATGAGGCGTTTGACTCCTTAGACCCCACGAAGAGCTTCCCTCTGAAGCTCGTGTCCTCCGCTGCCCGCAGGACTCAGCGGAGAGGCTGCTGTCTGGCCTCCCCAGCGTCAGGGGCTCCCTTTCCAGGCCCCTGTCACACTCGCCCTACTGCAGGGCTTGTTCTTGGCTGGCCATCCTTGCAGAGGGTGGGGCTGCCTCTGCCCTCAGTGGGGCGTGGCCCTCAGTCCGTGTTCGAGGAGGCTGAGGAGGAAGGCAAGTGGGCAGCCCGGAGTGAGGACACAGGGGCTCTCTGACCCGCCAGGTTGGAGATGGCCAGCCAGGTGGACAGAGGCCCTTCCCACCTCCTGCAGAGAGCTGTGGGCCTCTGCCCCTCCCAATGTGGACCTAACAGACCTGAGAACATAGTGTAGCTTCTCTTGCTTGGGAAAACCTGAATTTGCTCAAATAATTCCGCCAATGTCTGCTGAGAGCCAGGCACAGTGCTGGGGGCTGGGATGAGAAAGGCCCTGCCCACAGCCTCGCCCTGCGACCCAGAAAACACCTGTGAGGCTGGAGCCCAGGCCGCCATCTTTTCTGCAGGTGCTGTTTGGGAGAAGGTTCTAGGACATCTTGGAATCATTAGGTAAGCAGGGAGCCTCGGGAATGAGGGTGGGCCCTGGACAGGTGACTGTGGGTGGGTGTTGGGTGCATTCAGACCCACCCAGCTCCTATTTTTTGAGAAGCTCCGGGTTGCCCAGTCCCAAGTGAGCAGAACAAGACCTTGTCTTTCCGCAGGGAACCTGACACCTGGGTGAAGAGGCAGGACCCACATGGGAAAGACCAGGGCAGCGCCGCAGCCCCCAGTGTCATGGAAGTGCCAGAGGAGTCACAGAAAAGCCAAGAAGGGGCTTAGCAAGTGACCGCCGTGATGCAGGAAACACAGTCAGCATCCTCCGTGGCCTGCCACGCAGCCCTCACAAATCTACCCATTTAATCTCACAACTGTGCTCCTGATGGGGAGAATGAGGCGAGGAAGGGGCAGATGTCTGGCCATGCTCTCACAGCTTGTAAGTAGCAGAGCTGGGAGTCAAACATGCCAGGGGGCTCCAGGACCCACGTTCTTCTAACTGCACACCATGTGGTTCTGCTGTCATTAGGAGAAAATAATAACACGCATGTTGACAATAATAGTGTTGATAATGCTAATTTATCTACAGAATTCTCACCATACCCACAGGAGGGAGGGAGGGAGAGAGGAGGAGAGAGGAGGAGAGAACAGGAGGGAAGAGGAGGGAAGGAGAGAGGAAGAGGAGGGAAGGAGAGAGGAAGAGAGAGAGGAGAGAAGAGGAAAGAGAACAGACCATTGTGGGAGGGAGAGCACCAGGCTGCATAGTCCCCACACAGGCAGCCTCTCCCAGGAAGCCCACAGGTGTGTGCTTCTGTCCCATCAGGCTCAGCGGCGTGGATGCAGGGAACGCTGTGCACCTGCGGCCTCCAGACCCCGGGATGGCTCTTGTGGGCCTCATCGTCTCTGGGCTGAGCCATAAGCTGTGTTCTTCTGGGAACACAGAGTCTTTCTCTTCCAACATCATGGGCCATGAGGAGCAAGAGGTGGAGATGCCACAGGTAGGTGGGGTGGCGGGACCGCCTTTGTTTCCTGAGGCGTGTGGGGACTACATGCTCCACGGAGTGCTGGGAGGTGTTTGTAGGTGGAAAAAAAAAAGAGGGAGAGAGAGAAATGTCAAGTTCTTCAAAGTTAAGAGTTCTCCTGCAGGCCTTGTCAGTGCCTTTGCAGGGTTGCTGGGCAAGGTGACTCCCTCCACCCCCTGCCAGCAGGGGAATGCTGCCCTGCACGCGGTAGTTTTGTCTATTTCTGTTTGTGTCCTGGGCACCTGAGCCATGCCAGGCCTGTAGTAGCTACTCGATACGTGTAACGGGAAGAAAACCTGGCCAGTGTGCGGATACGGCTCTACAGTACATGGTGAGGACTGAGCTCCAGGGACTCTGCCACAGCTGGCCATGCCCACACACTGGGCGACAGTCCTGAGAGCCAGGGTCAAGGGAAGGGACTGTTCCTGTGCTGCCGAGGCATCCAAAACTCTCCATACGCCAGTGCCTGAGGCTCCATGTTGAGATGCAGACCTTCAGCCGAAACGTACATGCATCTGCACATAGGCCATTTAAATGCAGAGACCCATAAAAAGACCAGGGAGATTTGTGTTGGTCTTCCTTAGTTTGAGATGGAAATAGAGATCCGATTAGAGGATAGATCTTTCCAGAGTTCCCAAGTCCTCCCTCCGGTTCGGCACTTTGCTGGAGTCCTCTCAGAACTCAGCAGCACCGCTGAGCTCACAGCTGCAGTTCCTCCAGCGAAGGACGCAGAGTGAAGTCAGCCCGGGGAAGGGCGCGTGGGGCAAGGCCCAGGAGGGCTCCAGGTGTGGGTTCCAGCTCTCCTGTCTCAGGGAAGTGGCGTGGACACCACTTACCACATGATGTGTGACTGCACACAAGTGCTGCCAGAACTGGAAGTATCCACTGGGGCTCTGCCACATAGACGTGGCCGCCCACCCACGTGGCTGACCTCTGTCTCCAGCCCTCTGGGAGTTGAGCCCAAGGCCCCCGCCATAAAGCATATTTTCAGCATAAGCAATCTGGGATGGCCCAAGACATCAGTTAAACAAAGACATTCTTATCAGGCAGGACATCCCAGGGGCTTAGTGGTCACCTCCCAGGAGCCAAGGGCAGAGGCCAGCTCTCTCTGGGCAAGATTAATGCTTCACTGCACAGTCACCTGCTGTCCCGAGTTTAGAATCTTGTAACCCTCAGCAGCTGGCCCAGCCTGGGCGGTTCTACTTGAACACTTTGACGGCTACCTGGGCCCAGGAGGGGCCCCTGGGGAAGAAGGCTCCTGCAGGACAGCCACGAGGGGTGGGCAGGATGCCAGCGATAGCCTTGGGTAACTTTACGGCGTCCAGAGGCCCGGCCGGGGTTAGAGGGACAATGACAATCTGGTTTGATTTGTCAAGTGCTGAGATTTGCACCCTGGAAGCATAGACTCTCCTCTGGGCCCACAGGACCACGGAGGCCGAGAGAGTGCTCTGTGACCTCAGCGAGCCGTTCCCCCTCTCTGGGCTACAGTCTGCTCCCCTGCAAGGCTGAGGCTGGGCGGGCTCCGGGCAGACGCTCACTGCCCATTAAGCAGTGAAATGTTGATCCTTCGGGGTTCATCTCCAGATTCCAAAATGATCGGACCCCCCATTTTTCAGGTAGGGGAAAGGCATGGGGACTCTTTCTGGCTATTTTTCACTTCTGACTTTTCCCGGGTTGGTGAGAGTGACTCTGAGGATGATGTCACCAGCTCTTGCTCAGAGAAGGCTAGGAGGCAAGAACATTGTCCTAAAGGTCACTGCCTTCATTTTGGGCTTGGAAACCATCGTAGAGCCTTTCTTCCCGCTGCGGGGAAGGGCCTGGTGACCCTTCTCCTGGGCTGGGCAGGTGCCAAGAAGGTTCCTGTGTGGGGCTAGCATTGGGCTACATGATGGGAGGGACGGACACCCAAGCGGCTGGAGCAGGCCTGGGCACTGTGGGGAGGCATCGGGGGAAGGGGCCGCAGGCTGAGTTCTCCATTCCCCGGGCACAACGGTGATGCCGAGTCACAGGAGAAGGGGAGGGAGAGTGCACTTCTGCTCAGTGGCGCAGAGATGGGGTGCGCTGAGACGGGGTGCCGCCATGATGGGGTGCTGCCGAGATGGGGTGCCACTGAGATGGGGAGTCACCGAGATGGGGTGCCACCTGCCATTAGGTCTTGTTGCTCTTCAGATGGAGGGACAAGGAGCTCCTAGAAGCAGCTCAGGCCATCCCAAGGGAGCCCAGGCTGACCTGCAGGGTCAGCCCTGTCCCAAGGCTGCAGTGCTCTTGGGCGTGTGTCCGTGGTCACCAGTCTATGCAGGCTGTTTTCAGAGCCAGCTTTTCCTGGCTGGGTCTCAGGGTGCATGGTCGGGGTGCGGGGTGGGCAGGGCTGCCAGTCACATGGGTGGGAGCTGTCTCCCCAGCGATGGTCTCCCCTTCTGTGGCCTCAGCCTGGGCTCCTAGTGGACGTGCTGTTGGTCTCAGCGCCGTGGCTGTTGGCAGGCTCTAAGTCTTCATAACCATCTTCACCACCGGCTGCCTGACGCACTTGTTCCCCTACCAGCTCCCCTTCTTTCCGGACCTTGTGCCTTGCAGTGACATTGACGCCCTGCAAAGTCCCCTTGGTCATCACCGCCATGGACGGGGCTGGGCTCGGCCCCCCTGGTGGTCTGCGTCTCACTAGGTGGCCAGGGCTGCATTGGATATCCCCCAGAGGGGTTGGCCAAGCCCTCATCTCCTGATAGTTCTTGACCGCCTGAGTGGATGGGTGTGGGTGACTGGTATATACCCCTTCCCATGTCTCGAAAGCTAGGACAAAGGTGTAGACAGCTCAGGAAGGGTTAGCTTTGGGGATAAAATTCAACCCATACAAACCTCAGGTCTGCCCATCATCACATTCTGCCAGAAGGAGAGAAGGCAGCATATACCTCCATGCTTGGCCACCTGTTGTCTTCATTCATCGATTCACTACAGTCTGTCATTAAGGCCCAGGCCCAGGTGGCTGGGGACATAGAATGCACAGGAAACACACAGCCTGGTTTGGACTTTTTCTCCTCCAGGCTGGCACCTGACACCTTTCAGGTGGAAAGGGAACTAACAGTTGGGTGCCAGGCACTGAGGATGCAGCAATAACCAGGACAAGACAAGGCTTGCAGCCTGATGATGGGGGAGAAGAGAGGACGGGGCTTGCAGCCTGACGGGGAGACAGGAGTTAACTGGATGATACAATGAGTTCCATAGCAGAGAAGGGGCAGAGGCCACACAGACACACATGGGCAGCCCCTGAAGCTGGCCCTGGGGTGTGTTGGGGGAAATGGCTATCCAAGGACGGCTTTGATCTGAGACAGCCAGGGGGATCCATAGTGTGCCCTTGCCCCATCTCCATACCCCTTCCCTGTGCCTGGCCGTCTCCCCTCCCCAGGCAACTGGTGGGCTAGGGCACAGAAGGCTCAAGTGATGCTGCTGCCACCAGGATGGGTGCCTGACCTGAGGTGTTCATGGTGGCATCTGTGACTTCCTGGTTGGCCTTCTGCACACAGGAGATGATCACACGCATCAGGACCAACCACAGTCTCCTGGAAGCTCCACTGCCATCCAGGCTCTAGCTGGCCGGAGATGATAAACCCTTTGATTCTGCTGCTGTCCTATTACACACTGGTCCTCCTGCTGCCTCTGTGGGCCCCACAACCTGGAGTAAGTGGGCCCCAGATAGCTGGGAGCATCTGTTCACCTTCCCACCTCTACAGAGGAAAGCAAGTTGATGGGCCAATTTCTACTAAAGTGTGAAGGACTGATATTTGCTTACTGGGTTTCTCTTCCCGTGGTACTAAACAGATTGAGTGTGATGGTTTAGAGTGGGAGAGGGGAAGACTAAGGAGGTGTGAGAGTTGCCTTAGAATTTTGAAGAGCTGTCGCACAGCTGAGGCAGCCAACTTGCCTTCACTTGGCTCTGGGGAACAAAAGGAAGGTAGGAGGGTGTAAGTTACAAAAAGGCAGGTTTTGGCTTAATATGTGAAAGAATTGCAAAAACAAATTACAGCTGCTCACTGACAGAGGCATAGGTCCCTGGGCGTTTGACCCATTGCAAGGCCTGAGACGGCCTCTCTGGGAGGTTGCCTTGTGATGAATTCAGGAGCCACCGGGAGGTTTTAACAGTGGCAGCTTACGGCAGGGCTTGAGCGTGGACCGCTGTGGTGGGAGCCAGCGTGACTGAGGGGCAGAGGTGTCCTTTTACTTAATTAAAATGAAAAAAAAAAAACGGGTAACACTTGATTCAATTACTGGAAAACTTTAATGCTTGTTTGGAACAACCCGAATGTACGAATCTGTCTTCCACTTTACATTTACAAAATCTAAATATGGATCAAGTGTTTCTGACGAAAATGCAGTGTCTGAATTGAGATATCCTGTAAGAGCAAAATACACACCAGATTTTGAAAACATGGTATAGAAAAAAAAGACTGTAAATACTGCAGTATTTTTTTTATCTTGTCTCCATGTTGAAGTAATCATGTTTTGGATGTTTTAAAAAGCCACACGTGGCTCAGGATCCCGCCTCTATGGCAGTGAGCCGCTCTGCTGGGAATCACTGAACACAGCTGAGATTTTGGAGAAGCACTTCCTGCTCAGTGGCCCAGAGACCCAGAGGCAGCGTCTTCTGGAGGCAAACAGCCTCAGTTTAAAATATTCTACTCTGTGGCTGCTTCTTGCTGTGGAGGGCTTTTTTATACACCAGTCAGTCTCACAGGGGACTCTAGAGAAGGAGGAAGATTTAAAATCTGTGTTGTCCTCAAGGAACAGGGCGAGATGGGGGTGCACCTCCTAAAGTCACAAAGCAAAAGTGAAGAACGCGAGCTGCCTTCTGTGCCGTGGGCCTCAGGCAGGGAGGAAGGCCAGCTGAGACATCTTCACATTGCTCCACACAGCCACGTGCCACGGCAAGCACACACCTTATTCTTTTTTTAAGATGGAGTCTTTCTCTTTCGCCCAGGCTGGAATGCAGTGGCGCAATCTCTAATTTTTTGTATTTTTAGTAGAGACAGGGTTTCACCGTGTTAGCCATGATGGTCTCGATCTCCTGACCTCGTGATCTGCCGGCCTCGGCCTCCCAAAGTGCTGGGATTACAGGTGTGAGCCACCGTGCCCAGCCTTTCTTTTAAAAATAGCATAATAATAGTTTCTTTCTTTTAAAAATAGTTTCACACTTTTAAAAATAGCAAAATAATAGTAACAGCAACAGGAGGTCAGTTTATTGAGAGTGTCCTCCGCATCAGTGCTTGACGTGATCATGCCCTTCATTCCATCGAGGGAGCGTCACCTGCTCACATTGCAGCATTCAGTGGCAAACTGGGATTTGAACTCGGGCAGTGCGACACCAGAGTTTCTGTCTTCACCACTTACTCCATTGTCTCCTTAGCAAGTGGAGGGTGGGGAGCCTGCTATGAAATGTGTGCAGGTTGAGTTAAGCCACCATGGAAATTCCAAGCTCAGCGAGCCAAGGTGGTGCCAGCCAGCAGCGTACCTGCAGTTCTGCGCCGTGGCCAGCACACTCCTAGTTCTCAGCAAGTGCTCAGTAAATGCTTGCTCAATGAATGAAGCTTGTTCTGAGGAGCTGAGCAAGAAGCCTGCCTCCCAGCGCAAGGCGTCTGGCACCCATGCATCATTCATTGCTTTGCCCAATAAACATCATGCGGAAGTGGTGGAGGTGGCTCGGGCTCACAAATGCACCCTGGGGACTGGTTGGCAGGCACTACTCATCTGCAGATAGGGGGACTGGGGTTTCCAGAAGCAAATAACTTGCCTAAGGTCACAAACCCAGCTTCCCTGAGCCTTGAGGGGAAGCTGTCCATCTTGGAAAAAACAGTCTGTATGAATAATTGCCCAAACCACTCACGCCAGAGTGATTATACACCTGCTCACCTTGGTGGGGTGGAGCCCCTTCTTCATCTTGTATCTGTTTCTGTGCACAGCCCCATGACAACACCAACACCCAGGCCCAGAGGGACCCTGGGATGATTTGTAATACAGAGAAAGGAAGGCGGCAGACAGCCGACTCTGCTCCCCAAAGTGAGCGTAAACTGAAAACATGGCTCACCTGTGAAACCTCTCGTCTCTAGCCCATCACAGTGGGGTGCCTTCACCTTCCCAGTTCAGCCGCTCAGAGTGGAGTCATTGCTTTGCACTTAGCTCCAGAATTGCTCAGAGCTGCCTTGCATCTGTATGCATGGCCCTGGAGCAGCAGAAGGGCTTCTACAGGTCTTTAATCCCCCCTCCCCGGCCCCGCCAGTGCCCACCACAGTGCACTAGACATGGGGCGTATTTAGTCATGGCTTGCTAACAGCTTGTTCCACTGTTAATTTCACAGTCAGCCCTGGGAGGAGTGGGCACAGAAGGATGTAATTAGATGACCTCAACTAATTTCCTCCCTCATTAAGCCAGGCTAGGACCTGTCTTCGCAGTGTCACCCAGCATAGAAAAATTAAAAAATAAAATCTGCTAGATCAGTTTTTTTTTTTAAACGCAACAACAATCACACCTGTTTGTTCCTGCCTTGAGATCACTTCCCAGGTGTTTGCTCTCGACATACGAGCCATCTTCACACCCAAGCAAGTCCAAGTAGCACAATGACCCTGAGCCATGCCATCCCTGAGACCCTGTCCTCCATAACAGGTATGGGAGCCCTTCTCCCCACAGCTGTGACTGTTTTCATATTTTATCCAGATAAGAACCTTATTGTATGATATTCTGATGAGTTGGGAACTGTGTTTTCCCGTCCAACAGGTTTAAGAGTCTCCTTCCGGCAAAGCCCTGTACGTAATATATGTCCATACTTTATTTACAGGCAGACAGACAGAGCTCCTTGTTTCTTAGCCTGGTAACAACCTGAGGTCGTTCATCACCGGCTTGCTCCTTTTTTAAATTCACTGAGCAGCAGGCGTCTCTTTAAACTCATGTGCATAATGCATTTTAAAGAGCGTTTTCTGCACAGATCCATTTGCTCGACCTCGGCTCCGAGCAAAAGATGGAATGGTGTTTTAGCAAGCACCTCCTGCAGCCTATTTGGAATGCATATACTGGGATGTAAATGTGGCTGTGCAGCACCAGGGCTTGGAGGGGAGGCTGTGGTTCAATGCCGGTGCTGGGTGATGGCTCAGTGCAAGACCCTGGGCATGGGGTTTTGGAGGCTACAAAGTCTACAAGGCAGGGTTGCTGTCCTCCGGGCAGGGCACCAGGATGGGCATGTGAATAACTAGGGTAAAAGGCAAAGGGAAGCAGAGTTGGAACCTCTTTTTGTGTGGGGAAGTGCTTCTTGCAGGCTGTGGTCTTGCAAGACGGTAACTGGGTACCTGGGTCTCTCATCACTGCTTCAGTGAGGGGTGCTGGACCAAAGCTGGTTTATCCGGTAGGACTTCCTGGAGGAACAGCTTGCCTTGAATGAAGGGTTGGGTCTAGGGAGAGGGGGCAGGAAGTTCACGCCTGGCTGGAGAACTATCCCTGGTGAAGCCCCTGCATTGTAGTGTGGAGTGAGCAGCTCTCGGTTGGAAAGGTGCATGGGTTCACATGGAGAATGGCCCTGGAGGGCCTAGAGGTCCTCAGACCTCACCTGCTCCAAACCAGGCCCAGGACTTCTCCCTCCAAGTCCGGTCTCCCAGTTTCCTGCCTTGGCGAATGGTGTCTCGTCCATCGGAAATCTGTAAGCAAGTTTCCTTCCTCACCCTCAAGTCTTACCTAATCAATAATAAGGGTGCTTTTGATTGTCCTAAATTTATCTGGAATCACCCATTTTCCTCTCTACTCCACCTCACCCTCCCAGTGCATGAATCCCCAATCTTCCCTGGACCTCTGCAATGCCACCCAACTGATCTGTCCAAATATGCTTGTCCCCTGTAGTCTATTCTCTACATTGCAGCTAGAAACATCCTTTCCAGTCAACCTAACCTTGTCCCTCCTCTGCCTAAAACCTTCAATGGCTCACTATTGCCCTTAGAATAAAGACCAATATGCTCAGCATGGCATTCAGCGCTCCCTATGGCCTCCTCCTGTCTTCAATCATATCACAATCTTTGCTTTCTGGGCTCCAGCTTCCCTGGCTTCCTCCTCAATCCCTGTCTCTGGGAGTCAAGCTCATGTCAGGCTCATTTTTCTCCCTTCTTGACTCAGGCGGCCCTCATTATTCCTTCCCAAGGCCCAGTCCTCACCTTCTCCGGGAAGCCTCCCCTAGCCTCTCTGACTAGTCCCCCAAATTCTGGCTCTGTCACCACTGTGTACCTCTTGTCACGGTTCTGATCACAGCTGTAATTTTATATTTGTTTGTGTGCACAATTCTCAAATGTCTCTATTATAGCTGATATTGTACAGCTACCAGGCTGCACGCAGCATGGATGCACACACAGGGGTTGGTTTTGTTCATAGTTGTATGCACAATACATCACGTGTTACTGAGCGGATGGACGTGGGAGACCTTGAAACGGCTGGGGTGTTTAAACACCGCGGTCTGGGCCACAGAGGCTGCCGAGTGCCGCTGATGTGTGGAGGCTGCTGTTGCTGCAGGTGGGGGCTGCTGGGGTTGGAGAAGGGAAGTAGAATGCAAACGCCCCCGGATGATTCTCCAAAAAGCTAAACAAAGAGAGGGCCAGACAGAAGGCCGGGTAAGAGGCAACAGGGGCAGCCAAGGTCGCCACAGCACTGCGGCTGAGGTCAAGTCCAGGCTCCTGGAAGGAAGGAAAGGAAAAGAAGTGCAAAGGACTCTGGATCTGCAAGAGGCTGTTAGGGAACCACAGCTGACGAGAGCAAGGCTCCCACTGGCCTCGTGGCATTTGTACAAATTGTTACCAGAGAGTTAACCAACAACAACCCTCCCTGCTGGCTTCCAGCTGGCAGGCCCAAGTCCCCGAGTCCCAGCTCAGTGTCCCGGTCATGCCACAAGGAACACACTTCAGAGAGCATTGGCCAGGCCAGCCCTGAGCAGCCCTCCTCCCCTGCCAGGTGACGCTGTCCCCTAATGGGAGTTGGTGGGACCTGCCCCTTCTGCACTGCAAGGAGCCGCAGGGGCAGAGCTTGGAGCTGGACTCCTCAGCTTTTTTCCTGCTGGAACAGAGAAAGACTGTCTCTGGTTTGAGCCCCTTGGCACCCCCAGGAAGGCCTCCAAACCCCACACTGTCCCAAACCCTAGGCTTGTACATGAAAACTCTTCATCCCTAAGGCAACAATAGGAGTGAGAGGGAATGGACACTTGTCTTCTAGAGGGGATGAGTCAGCTTGGAGCCCTGTCCACACATCTCACCCTCCAAAGGTGGGGCTGGCTGGCCGTGTCATAGGGATCCCGAGAGCTGGTTGCATACGTTTGGGAGCAGCACCAAGGCAGATCCCAAGATAGGCCAAGCTACGCCTTGCACTTGCTTGGGGAGTGTTCCATGGGCAAGAAAAATCTGGGTTGAGGAGCAAAAAGCTCACGAGTTTCTGTCCTAGTTTGGCAGTTTTCAGGTTTTTAATAACAGTGAGAACAAACACTTTAAATGCATGAGCCAGGCGCTGCCCTCAAGCCTTCCCTGTGAACCATCTCATCCCGTTCCTACAAGATGAAATGAGCCTCATACGTGGGTGCCATCATCATCCTCAATTCACTGACGAGGAGACAGAAGATCCCAGCAGTGAAGTACCGGGCCCGCATGCAATCATGTCTGGCTGACTTTAAACCCGTGCTTTGTTTGTTTGTTTTTTTTTTTTTTTGAGACCGAATCTCTTGTTGCCCAGGCTGGAGTGCAGTGGCACAATCTCGGCTCACTGCAACCTCAACCTCCCAGGTTCAAGCAATTCTACTACCTCAGCCTCCCGAGTAGCTGGGATTACAGGTGCCTGCCACCACACCCGGCTAATTTTTTGTATTTTTTAGTAGAGACAGGGTTTCACCATGTTGGCCAGGCTCCAGGCTGGTCTCGAAGTCCTGACCTCAGGTGATCCACCTGCCTCGGCCTCCCAAAGTGCTGGGATTACAGGCATGAGCCACCATGCCCGGCCAAACCTGTGCTCTCAGCTGTGATGCCAAAGCTGGTTTTCCCAATCTCAGCACCACCGGCATTTGGGACTGGATAATTCTGTGTTGTGGACCTGTCCTGTACATTGTTGAATGTTTATCAGCATCTCTGGACTCTCTACTCATTAGATGCCAGTAGCATCCCCCACATGCCTAGTAATCAACAATCCAAAAGAAATATTTCCAGGCTTGCCAAATGTCCCCAGAGGGGCAGGGGGGCAAAATTGCCCGTGGCTGAGAGTCACTGTGCTAGACTTTTTCATGCGGCGGCCCAAGGAAGTGAGGGTTGTCCACGTTCCCATCTCCCCATCCTTATCCCTGCTGGGGACGAGACAGGAGACACATCCAACATCACATGCCCTCTTCTTTGGGTTTCAGCAATTTCTTCGGATCATTTATGTCCAACTACATTTTGACTCCTTGGAGGACAGAGCTCATGCCTCCAGCTCTTTAGTGGCCTCTGCAATGCCTAGCATGAGCTGGGCATACAGGTGGCACCTGATAATGACTTCCTGAAAGACCAAATGCCATGGAGTACTTAGAATTTATTTTCCTTCCCCTCTCTCCCTCTCTCCCTCTCTCCCTCTCTCTCTCTCTCTCTCTCTCTCTCTCTCTCTCTCTCTCTCTCTTTCCCTTCCCTCCTTTCTCTTTCCCTTCCCTTCCCCCCTTCCCTCCTCTCTTTCCTTCTCTCTTTCTCTCCCCCCTTCCCTCCTCTCTCTCCCCCCTCCCCTCCCCTTCCCTCCTCTCTCTCTTTCTTTCTGTCTTTGTCTCTCTCTCTTGCTGTCTTTCTTCAGGTGGCTCTCAGGGGATACACAGCTGTTGGTCCTAGGTGGCCCAGGACACAACTAGAAGCTCAGGGCAGGGCCCGCTATGGTCCAGGGAAATGCCCACATCAGGGGCAGAGCTCTTCTGTGCTGGCCTTTGTTCTTTGGGTCTGGAATTGTCTGATCATAGATGGATGTGAGCCACGTCTCCTATTGTGAAGACAGCCCTTGCTCAGGGTGGTGGGGACCATGAGAGGGCTTTGGCAGAGGCCTGTCTGTCCCCTTAGCTTTGACTCTCTTGTCTGTTCTTATCTTTTCCTCCTGGGGTTTTAAGAATGTACCCCTGGGCGCACCACCCAACTGAGAGGAGTTAGGGAGAGGGTGAAGATGGTGGGAGAAAGAGTGCTCTCTTCACACTGGGGGCCCAGCCAAACAGAGCCGACCCCGACAGCCTCCTCTCCGCCTTCCTCCCCCATCACCCAGGCGAGGCCCACCAGCGTCCTGCTCTGGGCTCCTTCCTCCAGGTTCTCCTGGATCCACAGCCACGGAGCCCTGCTTTGGTTGACAGCTCCAGTGGCCGGGTGGGCTCTACAGGATCATACACCTCTTTCTGTTCCTACCCTAAGTGACCTTGTACAGGTGAACACACAGCTCTGAGCTCCCGCTGTGCTGCTCTGCTGAGCCTGGAGCCCCCGCCTCCTGCACTCCCAACTCTGGCTCTGCTCAGTGCCTATGGGACAAACACTGTGGGGAAGCCTTGGTGCCTGCAGTGTGCCTGGTGCTGTCTCCATGGGTGGGGGGAGGCCGTGCTGCTCCCATGGCTCCTGCATGCAGTCACTCAGCTAAGTATCTGACCCCAGCTCAAGCAAAAGTCACAGGACCCCCATTAGGCATGGTTGACTGACATTTCCTGATGGCTGCAGCCACAGAGGAGCAGAAGTGGGGGTCAGCTCTGTAAAAGGGAAGAGGTGAGCCACGTCCAGAGGCTGCACATCTGGGTGACCCTGGGGACCAGACAGAAGGTGAGATCCAGGCCAAAGCCCAGTGACTTCAGGTCCTTCCTGAACACCTCCATGTTGGCATTCCAGCATTCTCAGCGGACAGGGCTTAGGAAACATAGCTCCACGCTGGCTGGGTAACTGGACTTGCAGGGCTGGCCCCAGCCCTTCTCTGTCCCGTCTGCCTTCTGGTTCCTGCTCTCACACAGGGTGGGCAGCTCCCAGCATCACAGGACCATGGTAGAGGCCCCAAGAGAAACCACTGGGAGACCACGTGCATTTATCAATAAGGTCACATGGCCTCATCCATACCACACACTCCAACCCTTCCCTCCGGATAACCCTGCAGTTCCCACACGCAGGTAGAGAGAGTGGGTGTGTGTGCGCGAGAGGCCCAGAGAGAGGCAGAGATTGATTTCCAATACCACCCAAATCGCTCAATAAACAGACAAAGTTCCCAGCCCCAGGGCTTCCTGGCTTCCCAGGTGGTTCACTTCCTCCAGCTCTGAGCTTGCTTTTTCTGCAGGCAACTTAGCTAAAGGCCCAAACTCCAACTTCATTTTGGAGTCTCATAAAAACTGGCGCAGACCCTCCTATGAGAATGAGCTTGGGCTCTCTCCAGCAAAGATTTCCGATGGAAAATATGATTCTGCACGGGGGTGTTTGTACTTTCAGACTCATGCTTGGCCCTTCCAGGTTGCAGCCGCTCCCGCCCTGCTGGCTCCAGCTCTTTTCATTTCTCTAATAATCCGCAGTGCGTTTTATCGGGGGCTCTGCCTGCATTGCAGACACACAACAATTTTTGGAGGAGCGTCCTGAAGTGCTTTTGGATAGTCATGGTGTCTCATTCAATGGTGGCCTTTAGGGCTGTCTACACTTAGCAGTTTCAAAGCCTTGGTGGATTTTTCAACCAAACTCTGAGGCTATCTGAAAAGGGATAAGAATTTGGCTTCTCAGACTCATGGGTCATAGCTCCTGCAATTCAATTTGCTAAAAGACCCTTAGTTCTGCCAGAATTCACGGGCTTCTGGGATCAGAAGCAGATGTAGTAGCAGACTGAAGCCAGCCCCCCAGCTTCCTGTGTGGAAACTTGTAGAGGAAATAGAGCAGTTATTTACTAGAACCTGCATCTGCCAAACGAGCTGCTTATGGCAGCCCCGTGGCCTTCACAGGTTCCCCATGGGGCCATCATAAGCACAGAATGTGATAGAGAGGGACTCTTCTAGTTAATTCTGTCCATGTGGGATGCCTCTGCAAAGCTCCCAGCTGCTCAAGGTCTTCGAAGTGCATTTTCCATTTTCCAGCTCCAAGGCTTCAAGGTTGGAGCTCTAACGTCAAGGTTATGGAGGACATGGTGAGAACCCATCAGCATCTTGCTGCCTGGGTACTCCTGCTCCGCTGGGGTCTGCTGTGTTGCTCTGTTGTGATATAGGCCTGGATCCCACAGACTGAAGCCCCACAGTGCTCTAACTCCCTCCTAGGGGCTTCATCAGACTCTCACCAAAGCCCATCCTCAGCTTGCACCCCCCAACTTTGGCTGCTGAGTCCAAGTTTACACCAAAAGCACATGTCCTAGATGGTTCTCTGAGAATGCCGCACTTTCTCGGGTCACATGAACTTAAAGGACCACGGGCGGGCCCCACCTCAGCCGCTCACAACCAAATGCCATTTAGATATCAAAAGAAAGGGCTGTGGGGCCCGTCAAGGCAGGCATCTTTGTTGGTAGGACCCAGCAGAGACCTGGTTCTCAGCCATGGCTCTCTCCCCTGTAGTCCATTCCACATTCCGTGATGCAGGCCTGGAGCAGTTTGACGTGGTGTCACTGTTCGCTAAGATTCTGTCGCCTGCTGTTTTTCTGCTAGCACACATCCTTCAACTTCATTACTTTAATGAAGAGTTTCTGAAGACCACCAGCCTGCATAAATATTCCTGTTCAACAGAAAGTCACACCTGACAGGTACTGCTGTCCCTGGGGTAGCATTTGGAGATTCTGCTAATAGACTCAGAGAATGGGCTCAGCTCAGGAGACAGGAATTAGATTTACTTTCCATTTGCCAAGTCTTCCATTTGTAGGTGTTCTTTGGAAGCTGCTGGGAGAAGATAGAGCCTAGTGTGTCTTCGCAGGATTAGCGGACAGGACAGGGGCCTTTGGTTCCCCTGTAGGTGTCTGTGGTTGCCCTCTGTTGAGTTGTCACTTTGCTTTTGCTGGGATTCCTTTACTGAGCATCTCCAAGAGCCTCTCAGGGGCAGAGCCTCTGCTTCGTGGATATTCTAGACGCCTAGGGATTTGTATTCATTTTTACCATTTTGCACTTTAACTAAATTAACATGCTGGCTGTGAAACTTGCCTTTTAAACATGTTTTAATTTTTACACTGAGTCACTAATATGTTAGGGTATTTCGCAGAATCCTTATTTTAAAAGGTGGTATATTGCCAAAGCAATTCATTTTCTCACTAAGAAAAATTGAGCAGGAGTCTGTGGTCTTCTTAGTGCCTGCATCTGTTTTCCCGATCAAACTGTGCAACAATCCTATCACCTAGCAAAACAAGGACACAAAATACCATAGTTTGATTCCTTTTTTCCCCAGGGATTGTAAAGTTTTGTTTTGTTTTGTTTTTTTCCGGTCAACATTGTGATGTTTGTTTGGTTTTTACCCTGCTTTGTTCATACCTGAGGTAGGAGTTGGAAGCCGTAAAGAAAATGGAAATGATGCTGGTGAGATCTTTGGGTCTCTTGGGAGCTGCAAGCTACGCAGATGAGCAATGTGCTCTTTCTCCCACTCTCTAATCCCTGAAATAATGGGCTCAGAAATGTGGAATGAAATGGAGCCCTACTGTAGGGTGAGGAGAAAACTTGGGGAGAAACATTCTGTTTTAAGTCCACCTTGGCCCCATTAGATCAACTCACTGAATGGGTGAAGGGGTGAAGGTTTTCAGTGGTGGGCCTGTTGTTTTCACTATATGGAGGACGCTGACAATATGTGGGACCAGATTGCCGTTGTTACGTCCCAGAAGCACCAGCCCCCATTCATTTCCAACGTTAGAAAGGCTTTGTGGTCTGTATCCCCCAGCAACTCCAAGGAGGAAACTGATGTGCAGCTCCTGTTGGATGTTCTTTTCTTTAAGATTCCTTCTGCACGGAGTTTTCTCCTCTGCTTGCCTGTGCTAGTGATGCCTCACCTTGTTCAGGTGCTGTGTTCCTGCTCATCCAGTGTTAATCTCATTCTCTAAAAAACTCCAGCAGGGAATGAATGCCCATCACTACGGGACTGGTTAAACAAATAATGGTCTGTCTCAGCAGCATAATGCTATGCAGCCGTTAAAAAGAATGAGGCCGCTCTATATATACTGATACGGAATGAGCTTCAAGATCTATTGCCAAGTGAAGAAAGCAAAGTGCAGAACACTGTGTATAGAATGTGCTACCATTTGTTTAAGAAAAAGCTAAATATGCACACGCTTTTACATGCAAAGCATATCTTTGGAAGAGCAGAGAAGAAACCTGCAGTGGTGCTTGCCTCAGGGGGAGAGGGAGACAAAAGTGGGAAGGAGAGTTGCTTTTCACTATTTACGCTTTTGTGCCTTCCGAAATATTTTTCAAGTATGTGCATGCATTGTTTTGTTAATATAATAAATGAGCACAATATTAAAAATCGATTAGGGAGTTTGCTGGTCAAATAAATCCAATGGAAATGTTTCTCTTTTGTAGAAAGAGTCTCCCTCTTTCTCCTCTCCCCTCCACCCCGCCCCCTCACAGGCTTAAGTTTACAATTTGGAAACATCAAAAGAGGTAAGAGCTAAATCATGAAGGGAGAGGCATTCTAGTTGGATTTCTGGAGTCATTTGTGCCTGAGAATATGAGAGAAGCATAGACATGATTCCCAACAGTGTAGAACAAACCAAGTCTAGCTGGATTTTTTAAAGTGACCAAGTCAATGACCATGCCTCCTACCCAATATTTCCTAGTGGCTTGAACCCATTTTACTTACAGGCTTTGATAAAACCAGGTGGCCAGGTGACACTCCATGCTTAGATGCCTAAGCATCCTCTGTCTTTGGTTTTTAGCCTAGGGCCTGACAAGGGAAAAGGGTGCAACTCAGAACTTAGCAGACAAAGCAAGCAGCATTGTGCTGGGTGAGCTGTGGAGACAAAATATGGACATCCTGGGGGAAGGTGCCACAAAGTCGAAGATGTCACTTCCCCCCAAAGTCCTGCATGATGCATCTTGAGTTGCTCTGAGTGTTACTAAGAATCCTGGGCTTTCAGGCCAACAGTTGATTCATTAAAAAAAAAAAAATTAATTGAGGCCAGGCACAGTGGCTCACACCTGTAATCCCAGCACTTTGAGAGGCTGAAGCAGGAGGATTGTTTGAGACCAAGAGTTTGAGACTAACCTGAGCAACATAGTGAAATCCTGTCTTTATAAAAACATACCAAAAACAACAACAACAAAAACTAATTGATACTGTTGACCTGACTCAACAAATGCCTCCCTGATATTTTATGTTGGGGGCAGGCAGAAAAGGGGCAGCTGACTGTCCCAGAGGTGGGTGGACTCGCTGCTGATTTCCCACCCTCTCGCTGCTTGCTCCTGTGAAGCAGCTAGGCGTTTTACTCTGATGCCATGAGGAGCCATTTACGTTAGTTGGACCTTCAAATTCAGAATTCCACGATGATTCTGATACTGGCTGGGTTGGTAGTTGCCATTGCACTTTCAGTGAATGAATTGTTTGCAAACGAAGAGTGACAGAGATTTCTGTGTTTGCTTACTTAGGGAACGAGCTGCTTACAAGTGATTTCAGGAACATGCGTGTGCTTCATTCAGCTTATGGTTGAGATCAAAATAAGAAATGTGGGCGCTTAGCACAGTACCTGACACATTCTGAGTACTTAATACATGCTAGTTGCTTTCATTTTTCCAAATTAGAATCTTTCTAAACTGTTAAAGAACAACAAATGTAGGACAGCTTCTATTGGTTGAACTTCAACTCTTCTTGGGCATACAGTTTTGTTCTTTATTCATTTGTGCATCAATCAGTGAGCATTTAGTGAGTGCCTTTTACGTGCCAAGCACCTGGGATAAGCATGGAAGTGATAAAAGGAAATAATTGGTCTTTCTCCCCTCAAGGGACCCAATCCAAGACAGGAAGGAGTCAACCAACCATGGCCCTTGGGCCAAGTCCAACACTCTTGTTTTTGTGGATAAAGCATCTATGTATTGTCCATGACTGCCTTCATGCCACCATGCAAGCTGAGTAGTGTGACAGCAGCCATATGACCCACACAGTCTAAAATATTTACTATATTCCCCTTTTACAAAGCAGTTTTCCAACCCCTGGTCCAGAGGGGGACACAGGAATATTAACAGATACCTGGAGTATGGGGAGAGTGATGTTATGGCAGAAGGTGATACAGAAAACTTTGGAAGCAGAGAAGAGGAAGCCTGGTCTGGAAGCAGAGGGGCCTTGCTATAGGTATTTAGTATTATCAAAAAATGACATTAAAAAAAAATCTACCACTTCCTAGTTTTTCTCTGCTTTGTTCTGGCTTCCTCTTTAATGCAGAGGTCTGCATATTATTTTAAACAAGACACTGGACCCCACACCATCTCTGGGTGTTTGGGCAGCCTGTCAAAGGTTTTCTCTTCCCCTCAGGGGAGGAAGCGAGTGATGGAGACTCGGCAATGAACACGCCGACCACAGGTTTGCTGAAGCTTCTAGAAGTGGTTAATGGGACTCAAATGTTTCTGGGTGCATTCTGAAAATACAAATCCCGAAGCTCGTGGCCTCTGTGATCGTCAGGCTCAGACTGTAGGCGGCCAATGACTTTCACAGAAAATGTGTGCTGTCGGGGTTTGGAGACTCAGGGGCAGGTTTTGAGACCTTTTTCCCTCTCTGTTGCAGAGTTTAGACCTATAATTTAAGGTTCCGTGAGTGTTTTTTCAAACTCCCTTTTTACCCTAATTTGAAATGCTCCTATCTCAGCCAGGGAATGAAGACCAAGTTAAGGCGACCCGCAGACGCCACGCTTCCCTGAAAGGTTTCCCTCATGCGCTCCCTGTGTCTCATCCTCTGGGTGGTGTCCCTGCCCTGCGCGAGATTCTGACCTGGTGCCTCCTGTGTTTCTGCTATTTGGGAATGTGTGCCGGGGACCTGCAAGATGCTGTACCTACTGTCATGTGTCATGCCGTCTGCCTACTCCTCAAACTGCTCAGAGGAGTGCTTCATTCCAGACCAGAGCCTCTCCACACCCCAGTGGGAGCTCCTTGGTGGAAGACAGGGACTGAGTCTGGATTTCTCCAGAGCCTGCCTTCATAGAACCTTCTCTAAAAAGAACCAACTCTAAGAAGAGTTGTCGAGTGAACCATTCAGACGCAGTGATTGGAAAAATGCCGTCTAGTGCAACTCTTGCTATTTTAAAGAGGCCCTGGGTGGGAGGGACACAAAAGACTCATCTAAGATTCTACATTTCCTTCATTCACTCATTCATTCATTCAACAAACACTGATGGATGGCTATTCTGTGTCAGGCACTGTGCTGGGAGCTGGGCAGGCAGTGAGACCCCACAGATGAGATTCCAAAGGAGCAGATGGATATATGCAAGCAAGCAGAGACACTTGTAATGGGAAGTGGTGGCAAGAGCTGTGGGGAAGGGTGGAAGCTAGTGAGGGGACCAAGAGGGTTGAGTGGGGTTAAGCACTAGGAGGTCAGGGGAGACCATGAGAGAATGAGGGCTGGAACTGTGAGGGTATCAAGGGAAGAACCCCAGGAAGAGGGCACAGCAAACCAGAGGCCACGAGGTGGGAGGGAGCCCAGGGCAGGGCAGGCAGCAGAGTCCAGGTCCCCTGACCCCCAGGCTGGCCTTCCTTCGGCCTCTTGGCCTGTTCATGGTGCATGCAAGAGAACTTGACGGCACAGAGCCTCCACCCTCTTGGGGCAGGTGGAGAAGCAGACAGCTGTTGGCTCGTGTTGTAGGGAGCTCTAGAAGGAACTCTGCTAGGGGCAGGCATAGAAATGGAGCAGGAGGGGAACTTGTGAGAAGCACAGTTTCTTAGGGCTCAAAACTATGAAAGGGCAGGACTCTGGGAACAGAGCTCAGGCCTGTAGGCCCAGAAGCGAAGGCACCCACTGCTCCTCTGCGGCTCCAGCCTGTCCCACGCTAATCTGAGGGCTGGTGAGGCTCATGGTGGGGACGGACTACAAGGGAGTTGAAAAGATGGCCCTGCTCCATCCTGATCTTTTATAGAGGGGGAAATTGAGGCTCAGCAAGGTTCAGGGGCCTGCTTGGGGTCTAGAGTTCCAGCCTACTTGCTTTCAGCCTGAGGTCCTTCCTGGACAGCCCTGCAGCCTGAGTTCCTTCTGCAGCCCATAGCTGGGGCAGACTCCTCACCAAGCACCCGTGGTGGTCATTCATACCTCTCCCAAGGTGTGGCAAGGGAACAGAACATGCCCACTGGCCAAGCTTGCCAGAAAATGGATTTTCTATCTATCTGCAGCCTGTGGACCTGGCACAGTAGCTTGGAGTGTTAAGGAAATGTGATGGCCAAGAGTTGCCTTGTCTGAAGGTAGGGATGGAATAATGGCCCATGATTAGTGGGTGCAGACAAATGGGGATGTCAGAGAAGTGCAAACCTCCGGGATCTGTGTGCCAGGGAGGCTTGGAGGAGATGAAGTGGCTGGCTCAGGGCCTGGCACATAGTAGGCACCCACTCGATAAGCTCAGCATCCCCTTCCCTTCCCTGGGGAACATTACATTAAGTAATTGCTTTGGTGGCCAGGTTCTATATTACCGAGAATGAACCTGGCTCCGACTTATCATTCACTTTTACTGTTTTGCCTACAGTGGTTTCTGTGGCAGCTCAGAAAGCCAGAAATGAATGAGGAAAGAGGTGACATTAAAGGAGGGCTGTTAGCAGAAGTGAAAATTAAACAACTCAGCCAAAATCAAAGCCTAGTTGCACCTCGCCTAGACGAATGGGGAGATTAATTGCCCCCCTCCGGAGCCCCTGCCAAGTGCTGGGAATTTGCAAGAGTTTATCTATTTTGATCCTCTTCAGATACAACCCTGAAGCTAAAGGGTTGTAGCTCCATTTTCTGGAGGAGAATATTGAGGCCCAGAGAGGTGCGATGACCTGTCCAAGGCCACACAGAGAAGGAATGATGGGGCTGGAATGGGACCCCATCTTGGAGTCAACACTGGGCTGTTGGAACATCTCATCTCACCAGATCACCCTTGAGGAAAAGGAGGCATGTGAAGAGGGCCCTACTCACCCCAAGCAGGCAGACAGAAGGTGGTGACAGCAGGTACAGTGGAGAGAGTGGGGACAGACACCACCTTCACTCCATTTGGGTGGGTGGTCCCAGGCCTCAGGTTTAGAACAAAGAGGAATTCAAGAGCAAATGGGAGGAGTCCCTAGTAACCAGTCTAAGCATGTGGGGAGCAAATGTGGCTGGCCAAGAATCTCTGATGCAAGAAATTGGCATTATGATAGTCAAGAGTGGCTAAGATTGGTGTTTCCGGAGCCCTAGCATCCCCCCACAATGACCCATGCATTTTCAGCATTGTGATCACTTTACTTGTTCACTGAATTCCTGCTCTGGCCCCACTAAGAAGCGCCCTTCTCAGACGAGGACCCTAAGGTCCAGAAGGCTCATGCCGCTCAGCCACAGTCATATGGAGAGGGGCAGGCTGAGGCTTTGCCGCTTATAGCTCATTCTCATGAGAAACGTGCAGACCACAGGACCATCTACCCTGCAGCCTAGTTGGGCTGAGCTCTGGAAGGTGAGGGAAGGGCTGACCTCACTCATCGAGGAGGAGCTAAATCATGCTCAATACACACTGTTGAGAAGGCAGGGAAGAGCAGGAATCTATTTTTTTTTTTTAAACAAGTCACCCAAGAAGATGAACAAGAAGGCTTTGTGGTGGCCACAGGGACAAATGCTCTCCTCTCCACGGAGTCACCTCGGGAAGACCTCCATGATTCATTTCCTGGGAGTGCTGGAGCGCTGGGGTTTTGTTGTAAGACATTTTATTTAAAGAAGTGCCAAGCTCTGTTGGTGACCACTCAACTCCAGACCTTGCCCCAAAAAGCTTATGGAAAGCGATGCACCAGCCATCCAAATCCTCAAACAGAAGTCCTATTTAGGCCCCATCTCCTAATTTGCTGCGAAGATGCATAGGAGGGCTCTGTACAGCCATAGGAGGCTGGTCAGAACAGAGAATCTCTATGAACTTCATGAAAGAGAGTGAAGAGTCCAGCAGCATCTGCATAGGAATAGGGGCGGCGCTTGGACCGTCTGGGGCGCTGAACAGACTGTGCTCTTCATCTCAAATAATTAGTCTCTTGCAAGTGCCCTGAGTCAAGCAAGAAGGGCGTACTTATGCCTAAATATGATCTAATAAGGTAATCCTTTTCATTTCAATGTCATATAATCAATAGGGAAAATACAGCATATTTATAACTGACAATTAGCCTTTCACTGCATTCCCCCCACTTCGTTCATCAACAAACACCCTCTATAACCCCCATCCCCAAATCTGAGTCATTCTCACTCTATCAGTCAAGTCTTCATGGGTGTAGGGGAAGAGTCCATAGCATGGCTATGGCTTTTTTTTTTTTTTTAAAGCCCACTAAGGATGATTTTAAAATCCACACATCATGCAGTAAGATGGATTTCAGCATTAAGCGGCCTCATCACGAAGAGCTGGCAGCCTAGAGGGGCGATGTCCTTGAGAGGGTGTGTTGGGTGTGCATTGTGTTATCAAGTAATACAATCAAGCCAAGTAAATGAACTCATTATGACTGGTTTTTTATTCCCCACTTGTCAGGAGTCATAACTGTATGAAACATTCTCCACCTCGATCAATTGGAAAATCAATACCTTGGTATTTGTGGAAAGCATCTCTTATAGGAAGAAATGAAAAGAAATGTTTGGGAAACATTCAGGAAATTAGCCCATCTGACAGTCCCTGTTTTAAAGCAGTCATTCTCCTTTGCAGGAGTTGGTGCTGAAACATGCTCTTTCTTTTGGAAGGGGGCAGGCTGGCTGGGATGGTAAACGGTTTTGATCATCCAAATCACAGTTTTCTTGAAGCATTGATGATGGTGAGTCCAGGTGAATATTTCATTTGCTTGCCTCATGGGTGGCCCTGGCGAAATGAGGCTTCCGTCCTGGGTAGCGATGGTTCGGGCTTGCTTGGTTTGGCAGAACCAGTTTGCCATCTTGGCCCTCAGGACTCTGGGGGTGATGGTGAGTAGGCATCAGAGATTACACTGCTTTTGGAATCAGCTGCCAGAGCCCCTCACTGGCATGATCATTGACATCATCACTCTAGCACTTCTTGATGATGGGCTGATGAACACTTTGCAGTATTTCATCAACTATAGATTTTACAAGCTTGGCCTTGAGGTGATGTTCCTGCATAAGCCCCACTTCCTGGATTGTTGATTGCTTTTGTTAAAAAAAAAAAAAAACATGGAAAATAGGCCTGGCGCAGTGGCTTATGCCTGTAATCCCAGTACTCTGGGAGACCGAGGTGGGTAGATCACCAAGTCAGGAGTTCAAGACCAGCCTGACCAACATGGTGAAACCCCGTATCTACTGAAAATAGGAAAAAACAACAACAACAACAAAAACATAGCCGGGCATGGCAGTATGCGCCTACAATCCCAGCTACTTGGGAGGCTGAGGCAGGAGAATTGCTTGAACCTGGGAAGCAGAGGTTGCTGTGAGCTGAGAGAGCGCCATTGCGCTCCAGCCTGGGTTATAGAGCAAGACTTCATCTTGAATATATATATATATGGAAAATATCAAACATATGTACAGTAGAGAGAATAGTACCATAAACCCCCATGTATCCCTCACCATCCTCAATAGTTGACCCCCTCTGTCTCCCCTGACCATGAGTTATTTTGGAGAAAATGCCAAACACCACAAATATTTCTGTGTGTATCTCTAAAAGATGTGGGCTCTTCAAAAGACATAAACAATACCATTATCACAATGAATTATCAATTCCTCCGTATCAAATATCGAATCTGTGTCCAGGTTTTCTTGATTGGCTAATAGCTTTAAAAGAAAATGTGTTCAATTCAGGATCCAAATCCAGTCTATGTTTTGTAAGTGGTTACTTGGTTGATATATCTTCTAAGTCTTAATCTACAGATACTCCCTCTATCCCTGCAATTTACCGGTTGAAGGAATCTGATCAGATGCTGTAGAATTTTTCATAGTCTACATTCTGCTGATTGCATCCCCATGGTTTCACTTAAAATGGTAATATTCGAGTTCTAGTGTGTCTTCTTTATTGCCTGAAAGACTTCTATAAAGAGAAACTGCCCCTCATTAACTATCCAATTTCCCTGATATACAGTTCTTATGTTTTTCTTTTTTTAAAGCAAGATAAATGCTTGATTTTCCCCTTTATTTACCAGTTTTCGGAATAGTGAGTGAGTTCCCTAGCATCCTCCCAAGATGTCCAGTGAGCTTTCAATGTTTCCATTCCTGGCAGTCATCCCACTGATGCCCGAAAGGCCCCGTCTTTGACCAGTGGGAGTGCCTTGCCATCACTGCCTGGGATCTCTTTAACGGGCTCTGCCCTTGACTTTTTCTTCTGTTTAAATCTCAGACCCACTGAGAGCCCCTCTGGCCAGGATCCACCACAGAGCGTGACCCTGTCTTCTTGTCACTGTGCGGTTGACAGATTCTGCTTGCTTTTCTCTCTCGACAGACCTTAACAAATTAGTCTTGTTATTTATCCAATTTCCTAATACCCCAAAGGGTTGTAATGAATTTCTGGCAGTGGGGGTGCATTATAAAAGCAAAAAAAAAAAAAAAAAACGCACAAATTAACAAACCGAACTCCCCACCCTCCCCAAATCCCAACAGTCTTCCCGCCCCAGGGCCTGAGATTGCCGTTCTGTCCTGTGGCGTTTACTCGCTGATGTTCAAGGATGTTGTTCGGCATCTTTTTCTTTTTTTGAGACAGAGCCTCACTCTGTCGCCGAGGCTGGACTGCAGTGGTGTGATCTTGGCTCACTGCAACCTCTGCCTCCCGGGTTCAAGCGATTCTTCTGCCTCAGCCTCCTGAGTAACTGGGATTACAGGTGCCCGCCATCACACCTGACTAATTTTTTTGTATTTTTACAAAAATGTAAGATGGTTTCACCATCTTGGCCAGGATGGTCTTGAACTCCTGACCTTGTGATCCACCTGCCTTGGCTTCCCAAAGTGCTGGGATTACAGGTGTGAGCCACTGTGCCCAGCCTGTCTTGCATCTTTCAGCCTGCATTTCAGCTGTGCCTCGTGGCCGCCCTCAATGCCACAGGGCAGTACATGGATTTCTACTCCCTTATCCATGTCATCTGGTTGATTTACTTGCTGAATCTTCAGTGGAGAAAAGCAGTTGCTGAGGTCTGGCTAGATACTGTGGTTTTCTTGTCAGTCTTGGGATCTTTTAGCATTTTCCATTCCTGGGGCTGCCTCCTGCTTTCTGCAAAGGTAAGCCCAGCAATCTACATGTCTACCTGACTCTTCCGGGGAAATGCTAAGTTTTGGCAAATACTTTGCCCTAGACATGCTGGGTGTCTTTGAGCAGGGGACCTAGGGTTCCTGTGCCTCAGTTTCTTTTTAAAGGAGAATGGTTGCATTGAGGAATAGGACCTCAGAAATAATTGGGCCTGACACCTGGGTCACCTTGTCCTGGAGAATGATTGACTGCTATGGGCACAGTTCAGGAATAGAGCCAAACCCACCAAGCCAACCCAGGCTTGCCTTGAGAGGAAGAGTTGGCTCACCTCTGCCCTAAAATGCAAATAAAAATGGAAAGAGCAGGAAATAGGAAGAGTAATGCCCCCTTCCACTTGTGTACACTCTTAGCTTTCCTAGCATTTCACACTTTTTCCTTATAGCAGTCCTATTAGGTTAAACCAGACACCAGCACTCCCGTTGTACAGATGGGGAAGCTGAGGCTGCCAAGGAAAGAAGCACACGCTGCACACCAGGGGCTGTGCTGGGGGTTTTGCTCCCTTGTAACTAGGGTTACAGAGCTCTTGGTGGCAGAAGCCAAAGAAGGCCTGGGTCCGCAGACTACCGGGGTCATCTTTTCCTGGGATGGTCTTATCTCAACACAGTAAAGATTCAAAAATTTATCCTGAGTCAAATTAACAACCTCAATTTTAATCTTAAGTACTATCTCCCAGCACACACAGCTTTTCTGCTTAGGGGTTTTCCTAAGAACATTTCTACTGTCTGCATTAGGCTTTCTCACTGAATTTCTTTGGCTTTCCATTTCTCTCCTTTCTTCCTCTTCCTCCTCCTTTTCCTGCCTCCTCTTTTCTCTCTTTCTTCCTTCCACTCTGCCCTCTATTCCCCTCTTCTACTCTTTCCAAGCCTCTTCTTTTTTCTTCCTTCCCTCTCTCTCTGTGATTCTTTCTTGTTTCTGGCTCTTTCTGTTACCAGCTCTCCCTTCTCATTTTCTTTCTCTTGTTCTCTCCTCTTCTCCTATTTTGCCTTCTCTTTGTGGACAGTCACACTCTCCTACTTTCAACCTTCTCTCCTCTCACCCTCTTTTTCTCCCAGCTTGGTGCTGAAATCTTTAGCACTCCCCCTTCACGTGGTTTCTCTCATCCCTTACAGCCTTGCTCAGCCCCCGCCTCCCAGTTCCCAACGTGGAGATGTCACCTGGGTTTACCACCTGCAGATCACCCTATAGCAACCCTGTTCAGTTAATCAGACACCAACACTCCCATTGTACAAATGGGGAAGCTGAGGCTGACAAGGAAAGGAGCATGGGCTGCATCCCAGGTGTGCAACTGATCCCCAGTACCACGTGCAGGCTGGGCAGGTGTCTCCGTGAAATACCCCACATACCGTGGGGTGGGCAGGATCATGGTTCCCCAGACGAACCAGCTATCAGGCTTTCTGAAGCAGTTTCCAGCATCCTTTCAACTTTGTAAAAGAGAGTTCATCCCTTGACTCTGAAATTATCATCTCCAACATCCTCATCATTCCATATAATTTGAAAGAAGCATTAACAGAACATAGACTCAATGGTCTTTAGAAAAATAATGAAGACAAGGCTAGGCGCGGTAGCTCACGCCTATAATCCCAGCACTTTGGGAGGCCAAGGTGGGCGGACCATGAGGTCAGGAGATCAAGACTCTTGGCTAACATGGTGAAACACCGTCTCTACTAAAAATTACAAAAAATTAGCCGGGCGTGGTGGCGGGCGCCTATAGTCCCAGCTACTCAGAAGGCTGAGGCAGGAGAATGGTGTGAACCCAGGAGGCAGAGCTTGCAGTGAGCCGAGATCGTGCCACTGCACTCCAACCTGGGTGACAGACTGAGATTCGATTCTTAATAATAATAATAATAATAATAACGAAAAGAAAATGGCTCCTTCCTTTACAGATTACCCGTGGAGAACCACTAGTACAGAAATACCCTCAAATCTCAGTAAGTGATTGTATCTCCCAGATTTTTGCCAGGAAGCTGGATGCCAATTTGTTACTCCCTGAGTACCAAGGGTGTCTGAGTGCCTCTTCACGTTGGGAACTTCAGATTGGGCAGGCAATTGAGAACTTAGGACACGCCAAGTGCCATCTCAGCCTCTCTTCTTTGCCAATCTTCTTTCCAATATTTCTCCATTTCATCTTCTTGTAATCATCCAGACAGTACTCAGGGAAGAAATATAGTTACCAGGTTCCAAGGTCTCCATCTAATTAAAAAATGCTTGTGTCGGAGAGAATTTTAATTCATAAGCATTATTCTGAAGGGGTGAAGTGGGTGTAGGGGGGGACTTTCAACAGATGATTTAAAATCCAGATATTTAGTAAGATACTAAATAAAAAGTGGATGATTTGCAAATAAGATTTCCAAATGGCGTCTCAAACAAAGACTTTCAAAAATATGGATTGGGGGGAGATAGTGTTCCCCATCCAAAGGTAAGCAGGCTTTGTCTGCTTTTAGGGTTTGCCCTTCTCAGCCTAGAACATATCCATCTCATTGAAAGCAAATGGGGTTCTATAGGGGAAAATGTAACTATGAATGGTAGAAATAGTCAAAAGGTTTCATTTCCTTCTCCCACTTCTTGCCTTTTCCTTGAATTCTGTCACATGCAAAATCCACTATTTATTTATTCACTCATTTATCAAATGCTGATAGATCCAAACTAGGTGCCCGAGCACTGAGCATGGAGACTTGGCAGAGAGAAGATGGCAAAGTCTCTGCTTGGTAGAGTTTGCATTTCACCCAACCCGGGTCTTCAAGGGTTTGGAAGGGTGAAGAGAGCACCTGCCGGGAAACCCAGAACTCCACTGAGATTCCACATGGAAGAACGAGTCCTCTGCCTGTAGCTTTGGGGTCACACTCTGAGCTGGGCAAGGAGGCTTCAGGAGGTGCCTTCTGGAAACTCACACGGCATCCTTGTGCTACCTCCTTTACCAAGGAGATGGTGACAAGGGAAGCACCCAAGTGATCTGAGAGGATGAACTTGGCCCCTGAGCATGTGACCTTGGTAGTCCCGGGAGCCTTCCTTGCATTGTGTCCCCTTATGGTATGGCCGCTGGGTGAGGTCCTCATTTGGGTGCCCAAAACCATGGGGCAGGGCAGCCATGGCCAGGGACCATGAGCCCTCTTTGAATCTTTACAGTTGACTTTCTGCTTCTCCTGGTAGCCTCCCTGCAGTGGCAGGTGTTTGTAGATGGGAACAGAGTGTTGTGAGGATGCAGGCAAGTACATCAAGGAGAGGAGCAGAGAGCTGAGGCCGGAAGACCTCGCCCAGCTCAGCCCTATTCTCAACTTTATTTTCTGCCGGTAAGAGCTGAGGTCCTGGTCCCAGGCCCTCTGTGGGTGGGCAGTCTTTGCTCCCTTTCAGCATGGTGAGCCCAAGAATTGTTGCTTTTGGAGAAGAAATCACGATAATTTTCTTTTTTAATTTTAAAAATATAAAATTGAGATATAGTTTATATACAGTGAAACATTCAGATCTTAAGTATGATAGTCAACCTTGATGGAGACACATCAAGGCACAGACGATTTCCATCATCCTGGACATTTTCCTGTCTCCTCTTCCTAGTTAATTCTTCTCCCAGGGATTATACCACATTTTGATGATCCACTCATGAGTTGATAAACATCGATTCTGTTTCCAGTTTTGAGCTAATATGCATAAACCTTTCACAAACATTTTTGCATAGAGTTTTTGTGGAAATATAGTTGTTCCTCTGGATAAAAACCTAGGCATGGAATCACTGGGTAATGGGGTGAATGCACCTTTAGTGTTTTAAGAAGCTGCCAAATTGTTTTTCGAAGAAGCTGTACCATCCTTTTTTTTTTTTTTTTTTTTTTTTTGAGACAGAGTTTTGCTTTTGTTGCCCAGGCTGGAGTGCAATGGCCTGATCTCGGCACACCGCAACCTCTGCCTCCCGGCTTCAAGCAATTCTCCCGCCTCAGTCTCCTGAGTAGCTGGGATTACAGGCATGCACCACCATGCCAGGCTAATTTTTTGTATTTTTAGTAGAGACTAAATGTTGGTCAGGATGGTCTTGAACTTCTGACCTCAGGTGATCTGTCTGCCTCAGCCTCCCAAAGTGTTGGGATTACAGGCATGAGCCACCGCGTCAAAAACTTTCTGAATGTCTCCTCCCCAAGTTACATGTATGTGTTGACTGGGTCCTGGCATGGGCTCACCACTCATTCACGCAGTCAGCAATTTTATTGAGCATCTGTTATGTACTGAGCAGTGTTCAAGATCAGTGGTGCAGAGAGTTCAGAAAAAATAGTCTTTTCAACTGATGCTGCTGGAACAATTGTATGCCCATAACCCAGCCCCCCAACCAAAAAACTTAAAACACAAAATGCCTTAATCCAGATCTCACATCATATACAAAGATCATCTTGAAATGGATTGTAGACCTAAATGTAAAACCCAGAACTATAAAACTTCTACAAAAATAGGAAAAGCTTTTCATGACCTTGGATTGAGAAAATATTTCTTTAATATGACACAAAAAAATCATGCTATAACAGGAAAAAGTTGATTATCAGTATTCATCCAAAAAACACAAAACATGTTTTTCAAAAGACACTATCATGATCATGAAAGGATGAATCACAGACTGAGAGAAAATATTTGCAAAACCGGTGTCTGATACAGTACTTGTATCCAGAATACATGCAAACTTTTACAGCTCAATGAAAGAAAACTCATTTTTTAAAATAGGCAAAAGATTTAAATAATCAAAAAAGATAAGATATTAAGCATATTTTGAAAAGATACTTAACAGCATTAGTTATCAGGGAAATGGAAATTAAAAATTAAGATGAAATACCACTACACACTTATCAGAATGGTTAAGATTAAAACAACAAACCAAAACCCCCTGGTAATACCAAGTGCTGGAAAAATGCAGAGCAACAGGAATTCTCACTCATTGCTTGTAGGAATGCAAAGTGGCACAGTCACTTTGGAAAACAGTGGCGGTTTCTTATAAAGTTGAATGTATACTTACCATATGACACAGCCATTCCCCTCCTATATATTTACCCAAACGAAATGGAAACTTAGTTCCATGCAAAAACCTGGACATGAATGTTCACGGTAGCATTACTCACAATCACCAAAAACTGGAGACAACTCACTTGTTCATTACATGGCAGATGGATAAATTGTGGTACATCCGTGCAAGGGATATGACTGAGCAAGAAAAAGCAAGGAACTACTGGCACTACGTAGATAACGTGGATGACTCTGAAAAGCGTTATGCCAGACAGCAAAGGTGACATACTGTATCATGCCATTTCCAAGATATTTTGAAAAAGGCAAAACTGTACGGACAGAAAAGGGATCAGTGGTTGCCTGGAGGGATGGGGACTGCAAAGGAGCCCAGGAAATTTTGAAAATAATGGAAATATTCAGGATCTCAATTGTAGTTGTGGTTACAGGACTGTATGCATTTGTCAAAATTCAAAGAACTACACACCTAATAAGGGAGATTTTTGCTATATGCAAGTTTTACCTCGAGGAGCCTGATTCTACACAATACCCTGCCCTCATGGGCAGCACCGGCTTTGCTAAGAGCCTCTGAGGGTCTCCTGCTCGCTGCATTTCTCCCACTGCCTCGGTTTTACACGTTTCTTGAAAATATTTTAAGGTGCCCTGCAGAAGATATGCTTTTTCTGTCAAATGACAGCATCTTTGCTTTTTACTCGCTCTTCAACCTTCCAGATCCTACTTGGACATGGTGAAAGTTGCTGTTTTTTGGTATCATTTTGGATGTGTGCTCTGGCTGTTTTTTCTTGTGGGAATGGCGTGGATCAACAACTCAGGGGCTGGGTACCTGGTGGCCTTTGGATACCTCATGCTGCATGGAGGCCACCTCCTCTTGAAGCCCTTGAAGTTCATTCTCCGGCCACTGGACTCACTGATTGCCTGCTCGGTGCTGGTGGTTGCTGGGAAGACTCTGCTTTCGGTATGGGAGGCTTTCTTTCAAGACTGCTCTTTGTTTTCCTAGCCTGACTGTCTTAATACCCCAAGAAAAGGCACTGCCAAAACCAACAGTCGTCTTAAAAGGCCTTTTTCAAAGTCATGTTTACCAAAGGTGGAAAATGTAAAATGATTCCCCATATGTCATGCATGATGCAGCCTGGGCTTTCTGGAGCAGCTTTTGATGTTGAAGAGCTCTACATTTAAAGGAAATCAAGAGGCAAAAAAAGAGGAAGCCCAATAGAAAGAATGTTTTATAAACTCACTAGTAACCTAGAGACGATCCCCTGATGAATCTGGTGTTCATTCATGGTAACAGAAGGTACTATATATTTCAAAGAGCAGTCACATTAAAATAATGCAGGGAAAAGTTCATTAACAGTTTGAAGAATGGAGAACTCATGAGTCTGAAACCTGGAAGGGGCCTCAAGAGATTATTTGGTTCTTCCTTCTCCCCGACTCCCTACTGCCATCTTGGGTTGGTAAAACTCAAAATTCCACATGATAGATGAAGACAGAGAAATAAGAGACCAGCCCAGTACTGTCAGCTGGCCTGCAAGCCACTGACCCATCTCCAGACTCCCAGTGCTTATTTTTTCTGTTTGATCTGCTGTGCCCCATGCATGAACTTCCAACTCGGCTTTACATTAAACTCCACTCAGCATAATGGAGTCATTTTTTGGACAACCCAAAGCCACAGATCATTATTCAGAATCTTGGTCCTCGTTGGCCTCCAAGTGATTGCCTGTCGGATAAACTAGCTTTTACTGTAATGGTGACATTCGTGTTACCAATTCATCATATCTCATCTTCCTGGGTGGAACTACCACAGTGTCCTCCAGTGTAATACATCTTAGGACTTCATCCTCCTAATGGCCAGTAAGTCTTCCTTGATGAAAAACACAAATCGTGAGAGGGAAGGAGGCTTTAGAGATGATGTGACTTTGCAGATGACAGCATGGAGGATGAGAGAAAGGCAAGGGTTCGGTCTTAGCCCCACAGTTGTGTCTGGCTGCTCAATTTCCTTTGCTCAGTCCTTAGCAACATAGAAGATTCTTCCACAGCTTCCTGGTTAAATCCACTTTAGTTTTCTGGGGAAGAGTATAATTGGATCTCTTTCGCTGCCCAGCCAAATGGTAGTCTCCTGAGTGACTAGTACCCTTGAGGAGACAACCAAAGAGACAAATGAAAGATGACTCTGGCGGGGCACTGGCTCACACCTGTAATCCCAGCACTTTGGGAGGCAGAGGCAGGCGGATCACCTGAGGTCAGGAGTTCAAGACCAGCCTGATCAACATGGTGAAAACCCCGTCTCTACTAAAAATACAAAAATTAGCTGGGCATGGTGGTGTGCACCTGTAATACCACCTACTTGGGAGGCTGAGGCAGGAGGTACCCTTGAACCCAGGAAGCAGAGGTTGCAGTGAGCCAAGATCACGCCATTGCACTCCAGCCTGGGAGATAAGAGCAAGACTCTATCTCAAAAAAAGAGATGATACCAGTTGTGGAGGGCAAACTGGTGGGGGGCACTGCAGATGAAGGTAAGGGTGAGTCCTCCCCATATTTCTCCTCTGTGGCCAGTCGCTATGTGTGAGTACCTAGAGGTTTTACTTGTCTCCCACTGCTGGCTTGTCTACAGTTTGGACTTGAACTGCACAGTGAAGGGGATCAGTTAGGTAAGCACCCAGAATGTTCGCCAGCATGGTGCAGGCACGACCCCAGGGACAGTTGGCATAGAACAAAGTTGAAAGCATAGTACAGTGATCACCTGCATACCCACCCCTAGATTAACAGCTGTTTAGCCACCTTTGCTTTATCTATATTTGTGTGTGTGCACGTGTGTCTGTGTGCATGAGTACTTTTGAGACATCTCTGAAAACAAAGATGCAGACATCAAGCCATTCTCCTTTATACCCACCACATTATCAGTCCACCCTAAGAAGATGACTCTAATTCCCTAGTATCTTCTAATACCTGGTCTGCATTCCAGTGCCTCCAGTTGCTCCAAATGGTTGATTGCAGCTCTTATTATTTTTAGAATCAGAGTCCAATCAAAGCTCACATGCTGCATTTGACTGTTTTGCCAGACTGTCCTCTGAAGGGCCACTGAGAAAAGCCCTGGTGGGACCTGGAGGACATCCATTCCCTCCAGGGAAAACTCAGGGACCAAACCGAGAGGAAAAAGAGGGGATAGAACATCCAAGGCTCTGCCTCAACACCAAATGTCAAGTCAAGGGCAGTGGCCCCTGCGGTCAGTGGCTCCTCGGCTTTGGGAATAATCCCACTCTGTGCCACGGGTGCTTCTGTGGAGTTTGCCAAACTTCAGCCCCGCCACTAATGACCAGGATTCTGGCCTGTTTAGAGAGGGAGGAGCCCTGAGTTCTGCCCGACTGGAGCTGTAACTGGCTTCCTTTTATGAATGAAGGAAAAGGGAAAATGTATTTATTTTCACTGTTGTCTCTGAGTGACATCTTGGGTTAGGTTCTCATTCTCTTTCTTTTAGTTTGTCAAGAAAATATGTGAAGACACAGCTCTCATCTTTCACAGACAAGTCCAGGGCTTAGTGCCGGGCCACGGGGAGTAGCTTTCCGTGCACCACAGTGAGTTGTTGAAATGGAAGAATCTACGGTGCCACAAGTTACCTGTCCCACCCTGTCAATCAGCTGCCTGTTTACCCCAAAGGGAAGGCCACGCAGTGGCTTTCAGCAGGAGTCACCTCAGGGAACCTGGTACGGGGATGGGCTCAGCCTCCAGGGAGGGGCCGGTGCTGATGGGGGAGCAGAGAGAACTGGGTACATTTACCCAGCTCTGACCTCATCTCCTTGTTTCCCTAGAAAATCAGCCATTTGAGTGAAAAGGGGAGAGGGGAGATGAGCAAAGGACAGAACAGTCCAAAAGGAAGTGAAGCAGGGTCTGTCCAAATTGGAACTGACCCCTTCCATCCAGAGGCATGACCCATGCCAGGCTCTGGCCTGGGTTCCTGGCTTCTCCCGTCTTCCATGTAGCTATCGCTGAGGACAAACCCCATGAACCCCAAGAGAAGGAAGAGGGAGTCCTTTGGGAGGCTGTGCGTTTCACCTTTCTGCAAGTCCAGCGACAGAGCTTCCTGAGTTATTCCCTCCTGGATGTGGTCGCCAATTCGGAGGCCACCAAAGCCTCAGCGAACAGGCACCAGGAGACCTAGGGACAAACACATCAGACTTCAGGGGCTCCAAGAGTGTCCTGTCCCAAAGGGAACAGGCGTAAACAGGCGGCTGATTGACGGGCTGAGACAGGCTTCTGTCCTCATTTGAATGTCTGCACAACTGATTTTAACTGATGGGAACAACTCCCTAGAGTTGGACCTCACGCTGCATTTTAACCCTGCACCAAAGAGAAGGGACAGATTTGATCTCAAGGGAATTGTGCTGGACTGCATGACAACTTAGAAATCACAGAAACCTCAGACCACCTGATCCCATCCCTCCTTTGGACAGAGGAAGAGTTGAGGCTCAAAGTGAGTCACCCACCTGGGGCTGCTCTGCTGACTCGGCGAAGAAGAGGGCTGACTGCCATCCCTGCTCACAGAGCCCTTCCACCACACACAGCTTTGTTGTGAGTTTGGTACTCAGTTCTTGTTGTCCCCTTGTGGGCTTCTAATTGTGTAGGGCCATGAGACCTGGGGCCATATGGACTTGTAAACACAGTGGAAGGGTGCAGGAAAAAGACCTGTGGGGAAGTGGCATTGACCCAGCGGCACTGAGGAACCAAGGGCAGCTCAGAGTCAAGGGTGAACCTGGCCAAATTCCTCAGAATCTGCAGGTCAACCAACCCTGTCCAACCTCCAAGAGATTACCTCTCTATGCAGTCTCCAGCCCCATCCCAGCTCAGGCTTCTCTCCTCATTTGAATGTCTGCAAGACCGGCTTGCCTGACAGCCCCTTCTGGTGACAAATTCCTCATCTGATACTAAATTGATCATCCAACAGCCCTGGGCTGTTCTCTTTAATTGATGGGAGCAACTCCCTAGAGTTGGACCTCACGCTACATTTTAACCCTGCCCCAAAGGGAAGGGACAGATTCAATTTCAAGGGAATTATGCTATCCATTTTAGCAATTCAGACCATATTCCTGAATTCAGATATGCCACTGATCAAATTGTTTGCGCTGAAAATCAACAGCTTCTTACCCTAAGATCTTGCCTGTCGGTTTTCAGGCTGGGTGTAAAGTTTGTGGAGTTTGTTGACTGTTCTGTCCTCCATCTCTTGAGCAAAACCTGGTCATTATGCTCGGGAGGTTCATGCTCTTTGGGGAGAAAAGAAGAAAAGGATGGATATCTGTGAGTAGCCAGCTAGACCTGTCTTGTTATGTGAAATGATTGATACAATTCATCTTAGTGCAAAAATTGGTAGTGACTTTTTACTAGCAGAATTCACACAAAAATGTTACCCAGGCTAAGATGACTTTTTAAAATGCATTTTATTGTACAAACAGGAGTGCTAAGCTATTGAAGCAGACCCTAAGTCAGGCGTTGAGCAGTGAAGATAAGAGAAATCCCCACTGATTGCCATGAAACAGTCAAGTTGGCTTTTCTTTGTTTTTATCCTGGAAGCATATCCCTTCCAAAGGATCTGCCACCTTCTTCTTGCCTGTTTCTTTCTTCAATATAGGGTTTCCCCTTTTTCTTTCTCTTATTTTTGAGTTTCACCAAGAGGAAGAGGGCAATGAGACTGAGGATGTTCCAGGGTTGGGAGCGTGGAGCACTAATGAGCTCTAAATGTGGGTCAATCAGCGGATGGAGGTGGAGAAATTGTGGGCTGATTCTTCTAACTCGGAGAACAAAGGCAGAGCTCTTGAGTGTGATGAGAACATGCGCTTCTCCTGGGAGGAACCATCTCCTGATGTAATTCTTAAATGAGGTGATGCTTAAGCTCTTGACAGCTCAGACGCTCTGCTTTGGCTAAACCCACTGTCCCCCCGAGCAGGCCACATGCCTTCCTGGGTATGAGTCTGTCCCTTGCTAAAAGGGGTTACCCAGAACCTTGTTTAGTCAAGACCATGCTCTCTCTCTCAATGTGCTATAAGGCACACATCCCAGATGCTTCCCAGGAAGGCTTTAGGGGGTACACAGATAAACGTAGTTTTTGCTTAATGGTTACACTAAAAAATGCAATTCAGGCCTGGCATGGTGGCTCACGCCTGTAATCCCAGCACTTTGGGAGGCCGAGGCGGGTGGATCACAAAGTCAGGAGTTCGAGACCAGCCTGACCAACCAACATGGTGAAACCCCATCTCTACTAAAAATACAAAAATTAGCCGGGCGTGGTGGCACGTACCTGCAATTCTAGCTATTCAGGAGGCTGAAGAAGGAGAATCGCTTGAACTCGGGAGGTGGAGGTTGCAGTGAGCTGAGATCGCGCCACTGCACTCCAGCCTGGGTGACAGAACGAGACTCTGTCCCCCCCCCCCAAAAAAAATAATAAAATAAATAGCACAATTTAGCTGGAAGTATCTAGACCGTCCAGTAGGTGATTTCAAGGATATTATAGCTTGGAATGAAACAAAGTTTAAAATTGAATGGACTGAAAGTCAACTATGGAAATCAAATAATATTGGAGAAATTATGGCATGCACAATGACTGAAATTGATGAAGTGCTATTTGGTTGCCTGCTCAAGTCTGAATTCCAAAGTGTCTGAGCCTGCCAAGACCTCCCCAACCCCAGACCCTCTTCTGCACTGTGGTCACCTGACGTTGGCAAACTCCACCTGTAACTCGTGTCCCATCTTCTCAACCAGACAGGGGTCAGCTGTCCCCCATGGCTCTCACCATTGACTCCTTTGCAGTACCTAGAGCAGAATCCTGTCCATGTTGCTACATGAGCTGTTAGCTGTTGGAGACTGAGTGTTGATGAGGCCCCTCTGAACTAAGGGAAACTTGGGAGCATAACTTTGGGCATCTCTTCCTCAGCCTCGGTTTTAGCGGAAAAGGCAAGCACTGAAACCAACAAAATGGCAAAGGCATTTTGATTGGTGGAGAAGAAAATGGCTTTCTCTGTCTTCAATTGCCACGATGTAGAAAATCAAAGCAAAGCAAAAGAAAATTGCTGCTTTGCAGAGAGCCTGCAGGAGTTCTGACGATTTGGCCATTAACAGGAGTTGCCTGCCCAGAAAGGAAGCTGCCAGAAGGGCCTTCATAAAAGGTGAGATGCTGTTACCATGGGATCATGGAGGTGACCTGCTCCCAGTGGTCTTGAAACAGGGACACTAAACTGATCCCTCTGCCACCCTGGGAGCCAACAAGAAAATGAATTTCTCCCCTCTGAACTGTGGTGTAATGGAAGTGCCTTTTTGTCTGGCGCATGTAAAGAGCTTAGGTTTGGAATCGTGCTTTGAGTTGAAATTCTGAATTCAAACCGAAGTTGCAGGAAGGACCTTCCCCCAGCAGCAAAATAAAAACCCCCCTGGTCAAGAAGTGTTCTTTTTGACTGGACCCTGGTTTTGGGGAAATGGTTAGGTTATTTATTTCAAATGACATTTCTGCCCTTTTGTTTTGAGATTTTCAGAAAACATGACCCCCCAAAGGGCCAGGAGGCTCAAGAAGAAAGACGTTTCAGTTTTTGTTGGTCACGAAATAAATATCTTTCTAAAGTTGTCCCTTTTAAAGTGGACTAGGTTTTTTCTTTCCTAGTTGAACAAGTTGAAGAAAATCATGTCATCACTTGGCTCTCGACCACTCTGATGGTTCTGTTTTATCTGGCAATTTGTATGAGGGGTGTGATACACAGTTTAACCTTCCTAATTGGGGGACACACTGTCTGATTTAGTGACAAGACTGAATTATGGTGCTTTTAAGAAAAGATATTCCACTTTAGTACTATCAAGTTCACAAAACCATTAGAACTGGTCTCCCAAAGCAACGCTCAGTGGTGCCTCTGTGGGGAATCTTCTCAAAACAGAAAAGAAAAAGGGCTTATTAGCCTGAACACTCTCAAAATCAGCATATTATTTTAGGTTGTTTATGCATTTCCTTTTCAAATTTTATTTGCACTAATTAATTTGCCCAAACAAACCATTTTGTAAGATTGGATGAGGGCAGGGGGAGTTCATAAACACTCCAGGAGTTGGTTCTGGTTTCTTCAGAAGCTGAGTAAATTTTAGCCCAGCCTCTGTTTTGAATGACTCCAACCTGGTCCAGGGTGGTGATGGCTGATAGACTTCAGGTTTTGTCTCTGACTAGATGATCTTCCCATGACAGGAAATGAAGATGAGACAAAATGGTGGCAGCCTTGGGTGACATATCCTTCCAGTAAGTGGGCCATGAAGGGGGCCTCTACTCAGCTACTCAGCTGCCAGGAGCACAGCCCTTCAGAAGTCCAAGTATGGGAGCCAGTTGGGCCCACTGGCTCTTCTCAGTTCCCGAAGATCAGCCCATTCTTCAGAAAATGTCCGCCATCTTACACAATGGGGACTGTAGCAAGGAAGCAAGCAGTGGCTCATGCTCGGCATGCAAGTCCACAAAGACCTTTAGAAGCAAAAGCTTCTCCCCCTTTATATAGGTATCCTATTAGTTCTGTCCCTCTAGAGAACCCCGACTAATACAGATTTTGGTACTGGGAGTGGTTATAGAGGAACAGAGTATTAAGGATAGAACTATTTCATTGGTTTTGAGGTTTCTGGAGTTGGCTGCTTAATATGATTAGACCCAAAAATGCTAAGGACTCTACTTCTAATATGGAGAACACTGATAGTCCTTGGCATGAACTGTTTAGAGAATCATGCAAAACAAATGCATCTAACACTCCTGATTGATTGCTCCTAATTGTCAAGGAGTTTAGTGACTCTATACATAATGCCTTTGACCATATGTGGAGAACCAAGCTGGTTGGTTACTCCTAAGTCCAGTGGACAAAGTGATGAAAGAAAATGATGAACTCAGGGATTCTGTCTCCCAGCTTCAGAAGCAGATCCGGGGCCTTGAATCTGCTACTCCTGAGTGAGAGTCTTATTTCCTGTAGAGAAAGAGCTGAAATGGTGGAAAAACAGACACAAGCTCTTATTATGTGAGTGGCTGACCTGCAAAGAAAAGTGCATGCACAGCCTCACCAGGTGTCTACTGTTAAAGGGAGGGCATTGACTGGAAAAGAATAGGACCCTGCAACTTGGAATGGGGACATGTGGGAGGACCCTGATGAAGCTGGTGACACTGAGTTTGTAAACTCTGATGAACCTTTTTTGCCAGAAGGAACAGCTTCCCCACTCCCAGTACCAAAATCTTTATTCGTCAGGATCCTATAGAGGGACAGAACTAATAGGAGATACATATATATATACACACACACACATATATATGTATAATATATAAGTATGATATATAAATATATAAAATATAAATATATAAAATATGTATAATATAAATATATAAAAATATATAAATAATATATAATATAATATATAACTATTATATAATATATATTATATATCTATATAGGGGAGTTTATTAAATATTAATTTACATGATCACAAGGTCCCACAGTAGGCTGTCTGCAAGCTTGAGGAGCAAGGAGAGCCAGTCCGAGTCTCAAAACTGAAGAACTTGGAGTCTGATGTTTGAGGGCAGGTAGCGTCCAGCACAGGAGAAAGATGTAGGCTGGGAGGCTAGGCCAGTCTCTCCTTTTCACATTTTCTGTCTGCTTTATATTCGGTGGCAGCTGATTAGATGGTGCCCACCCAATTAAGAGTAGATCTGCCTTTCCTAGCCCACTGATTCAAATGTTAATCTCCTTTGGCAACACCCTCACAGACATACCCAGGAACAATACTTTGTATCCTTTAATCCAATCAATTAATCCAATCCATAACACAGGTCAACCAGTTTTCTTGGCATAAATCACTCCCATTGTCATGGACAGGTGCAAAACCCAAAGGCGTGGAAACAGAAGTGCTCATCTGGAGATGTTAATCAACTTCTTTGCAGTATTTCGGGCAAAAGGATAAGCATTTCCAGGGGCGGTTCAGTCCTCGTCCTCACTATGCATGTGTGAGTGTGTGCAGGTTGCATTCTTATTATTTAGGTTGTTTTCTTAAGTGTGCATTGTAGTTGAAAGTATGCAGAAAAATACTGAAGTGAGGGAAAAGAACCTCATATGTGATTACTCTTTGCTCCTTTAGGGTTCCGTTTTTCAAAAAATTTTGTTTTTATTTTTGGCAAAGCCACAGCTACTTAGAGAGGAGGAGGAAGGCTGTTGCCCCGTCTTAGGCCCTTCTACCAAACAGCACTGACTTTTCCCGGAATAAGGAGAGAGATCATCCAGCAAAATTCTGTTTGGGGTTGACTTTGATGTTCCGATGTCTAGATGCAACTTTAAACATCTTTTAAATTCACAAACCACTCCTAAGAGCCTTTTCTCTTCTGAAAGGAAATTACTTGGAACAAATATGACATCGATTTTCCATCTCCCTTGCTTAGTCTCATTTGGTCTGATTTTTATTATTTAAGGCTTACCGACAACGAGAATATACAGTTAGCAATGGTTCTAATTAGATTTTGTGACCTTTAAGAAAGAAAAGGAGGGTCTGGGCCCGACAACGTCTGAAACTGCCAGAGAACAGGGCAGGGATTTATGAGTGTCTCCCTGCAGCTCACATGTGACGCTTGGACAAATAGCTCTGCGTTTGCTCTCAGGAGGAGGAGGCAGGACCCAGGTGGGATGGGGAGAAGCGTGTGAGAGGAAGAGGGGGAACCATGGCGTTGCTGTGGAGGTACTGCGACAGCAAAGCGGGGTTTGTGTGGTCACTTTGATCAACAGATGGCTAAATAAGGAACACTGGCATCCAACAGTTCTGCCTTTTGACTGGGTCCATTAGCAACAAGTGGACTATGTAGGAGAGATGAGGTCATGAGGCCTATGGGAAGCATAGGGGCTCTTTTGTATGCTCTGATGGGGAGCGGGTATCAAGAAGGTGATCCCCATGGCTGGGGCAATGGAATATTTGCTGAAGGGGCAACTTGTTAGTCTGAGATGTTGGGGGGAACATGCATTTTTCCAAGTCTGTTTTCCATAATGGCTTGGGCTTTGGAATGCACTGACCGACCCAGAGCGAGATAAATATGTGGTCTGTCGAGTGTCCAATCTTTCCTAAGTGAGGCATTCACTGGAGTGAAGCCCTGGACCCTGACAAATAGTAAATAGGAGCCAACACAAATTCGAAAGGCTTTTTTCCTTACACCGGCCTGCTTTTCCTAGTGTCTGGAATGAAGATCAGGTGACTGAACATTCGTGCCTGTAGGGTACTCGCAGCCTCCAAAGAAGTGCGCAAGGTTATTTATTACATTTAAGGTGGGCCATAACTTCCCCAACCCCATCAACATGCCTGCCTTAGACACACACGCACCCCTACTAGGATGTAATGAGCATTTACAAAAATGTACGTCGAAAGCAGACGGGAATTTCTGATGGATGCCTATTTTATTTTTCTTTGGTGTGATTTGGGAGGTGAGAGGCTGGTGATGTACATGGCTGCAGCTGAGGCCAAGAATTCAGATGAACCTGGTACGTACGGAGGCTCTTCCATATCCAACACAGGAGAAAAACCTACCAGGGAAAACAAATGGGACCGGGTCAGTGCACATACTCCGGCAAGCTTGGTCGGGGATGAAAATGCGTAGAGGCAGCTCAGAGAGGTAAACACAAAATAAAACCAAGCTCTAAATAAGACACTGCCAGACTTTCCAGTGGCGTTTAGCTACCCTTTCTACCACGTTTCCGAGGTGAAGCAGGAGAAACACGGCTCTCTTTGGGAACCTGTGGCTTCAGCCCTTTTTGATGTGACATGGAATCTTCGTTTCTGGGGAAAGGTAGAGTTTAGGGGCTAGAGTGGCCCCTGGCTTGCAAATGCTTTCTACACTTGGAAGCTCATGAGAGAGAACACTGACTGGGCTGTCTCCCTGGGGTTGAGAGGTGCGTATTCACACCCAGTTGTAGGAACCAGCCCATGGCCAGTGTTCATCAGGGCTTACCGGGTAAGCCAGGCACAAATCTGACCCCCCTTAACACAGATTCTCAGTTAAAGATAGTGATCAGGAGGTCGCACAACTTGCACAAGGGCCCTCAGCAGGAAAGTGCTGGAGCCGGGATGTGCCCTGTGACAGCCCCTCTGACCCGTCCACCCCCAGCTCTCTCCTCCCCGTTTGCTGGGGAGTTCGTCCAGGATTCCCCCGTCCACGATTTCAAATGACCTTTCTTCCTGGGCAAGTTGGTCTGGGATCAGCTCCGACCTCCACCCCACTAGCTGATGTGATCTTCGGTGAGTTAGTTAAACTCTCTGGATCTCAGTTCTCCATCTGCGACGAAGGATAACGAAAGGATCTAAGGGAGAGGATTGCTCTAAGATAAAACCACACTGGAGCATGTGCATAATAAGTACTTAATAAACATCAGCTATTTATAATGCAAACCTTACTCACCACCCTGTCCCCCTGCAGAAGGAGGGGTGGAAGCTGGGTAGGGTGCTTAGAGACAAAAAGGTCTCTTCTCCCCACTCCACCCCTGGAACCCATCTTCTTCATCCACAGTTCCCACCTTGGACAGGAACCTATAGAGTCCAGGGAAACCCTCCTAGCAGGGCCCCCACAGCAGCGCCTCAATACTTATTTGGTGTGCTGGATGGATTTTTGTTGATTTTGGCTCTGTGTGGCAAGTTAACAGAAAGAAACAGCGATGGTGGTGGTGGCATTTCTTCAGCTGTCTCTCTCAGATCACTGGGGCCAGGTTTCTGTCGCCAATGATGGAAAGCTGATGAGCCAGCAAGTCACCTCCTCAGAGGGTTCCTGTTCTTTCCTCACAGAAAGCACAGCCTGGAGGCTCCTTACCATGGCCCGGTTCTCCTGGGTGTTCAGGAAGGTCACCAAGGCCTGGGGTGCACCAAGCTGAGACAGTGGTAGTTTGGTGGCCCGGAGGGTGGAGCACCGTGTGTGGCGGTGAGCTGTCAGTAAGGCAGGCTTGGCCGCGGCAGAGACGGCTTTCTCTTACGATATCAATTTCTTTTAATTATCCCATTCCGACAACTTTGAAAGTCACTTTGTAAGCTGACAGATGATTTATGTCTTGCATTAGCTCCTGGCAATGGGTGCTGAAGGCCTGGACTACTCCCACCCTCCCTCCTGGCCACACACCCAGCATGATCCCAGTGAAGCCCGCAGGGAGCCGCTGTGCTCAGCCACCTGTGTCCAGGGTTCCCGGGGAGGTCTTTGGGCTGACAGCAGGAGATCCCCTTGGTGATCCTAGGTGGCCACTTGAGATGCAAATTGCGAAGAATTGCGTGTGGTCAGTTCCCTGTAATGGAAGTAGAACCTGCTGATTTTTCACTTCCTTCTCTGTTGCCCTCCTTTGCTTCCCTCCTTTTTCTTTTTCTTATTAAAATAAAGATCGGACATTTATCTCCAGGGAATGAAGGCCACCAGAGAGAGCATTCTGAGATACCGCCATGCCCCACTGCAAGAGACTGCATGAGCCGCCACAGTCAACAGGGAAAAGGGATAGAAGCCGCAGCCGGGCGGCAGAGGGTTACCCAAGTCCTGACAGCAGTGGCCAGAAGATACCCAACTGGCTGAGGAAAGAGGCGAAGCCATGGCTATAAAGATCCACAGAGAAACACGCACAGCTTCAGCCTGGATCCCCTCCAAGAAGGAGGTGGACGACAGGTTGCCCTCCTCAATGGTGACAGCGCACTGTTCTCAGCTCCAAAGAGGTTCCCTGCCCTGGAAGGACCCCACGTGAAAAGGGCACCTCCTGAAAACTCAATCTCTCTGAAGGTCAAGACTGCGTTTTGTGGGCCAAGGACATTTATAGAGCTGTAAAAGGAATCATTTTTGCTAATGCTATGAAATTATACTCCGAGGTGAATAACAGCGGCCCACGGCAGGTAGAGAAGTAATTTCCTCTTGTGCGAAACCTGGCTTTTAGAGAAGTCAAGGCGGCCCCGGTTGAAGTTGACAGGGCCCCTTTTTCTGTGCAATTTAAGTGACCAAATGGGAGCTGTGACTTTGTAAATGCGTGCCTCTAACAAAGTCCCCTGGGAGGGGTAAATGATGCAGGCCTTACGAAGACATGTAATAGGAGTGCCAGAGCAGGAGGGAGACCTGGCGAGAAATTCTAAGAGGCCTCGTCCTGGGTCCGTCCATAAATTCAAATGTGGCTGCATTCTTGAGCATGGGCAGGCCCTGTCCTTGTCGCTGGAACCAGGATGACAGGCCCCTTGGGATGACAGCCCGGGCCCATGGTGTGCTGAGGAGACAGATGCAGGAGGGGCTGTTCCCATCAGAGTGGTAACAAGGGCTTGTTTCCAGCACTTTCCATCTGCCGGCCATGGTCCCGAGTGGCTTTGTGAAGATAAACTTCCTTAACCACCTCAGTAACCCTGTGAGGAAGGTAGTAAGATTATTATCCCCATTGGACACAAGAGGAACCGGAGGGCCGAGATCACCCTGCCGCCATGTTCCCAGAATGGGTACCTCCGTGGGTGTGGATGTCCGCTTGCTGTGGACACAGTCTGAGTAGCCACGGCGGTCACCTCTGCCTGTCCACCGGCACCCCTGCAGACTGGGGAGTCTCAGTGCAGCTCAGAAACGCTTTTGCTGGGACCTGGGTGTCACCTCAGCTGTTCCCGTGGCTGTCAATCCAAACCTGAGCCCCTCCCCACTCCCCTCGACCCCACCAGCTCTTCCATCCCAGCAGGAAGAGAAGCCAAAGAGGAACATGAACGTTCCCGAATCCTCTTCCCCAGACCTGCCATCTTGACCCTTTCCCCCATCTCCCATGAGCAGTGGATTCTCACCTCGAGGCTGGGTTCCCCTCCCCTGGTCCGGGGCCTCCCTCATTCCTGCTCTGCTCCCCTGAGTGCCGTGGCTGTGTTGATTCTATTTTCTAGCCCTGCCCTTCCATTCCTTCCTATGACCCAGCAGGTTGGGGTCTTCAGAGGCCTCAGCGAGTCACGCCCTTACCCCATGCCTCACCACCAAACTTCTTCAAAGCGTCAAAGGGCAGCTTAAGCCTTGTGCTTAATTTCCACACCAGCCATTCCCTATTTGGTCTAGCACAGACTGATAATGAGACCACTCTGCCTAACAAGGGTGAACCCACGCCCATCTCCTTGCAAATTCCTTCTATTTGACTTCTTTGGCGAGGCTCCCACCACCTTCCTGGATCTCGGTGGCCTAGATTTTGGACACCACTTTCTCTTGGTTCTTCCTCTGTGTGTGTCCTAAGCATCAGGCCAGCATTTCCACCTGCTCAGGAGCTCTCTCTCACCCTGCAAGATCCAGGCGCATGACTTCCCCCCGCTGCTGGAACCAGCTCCCTCTGTGCTCTGTGGTCTTTGCCCATCAACAGCCTTATTCCAAATCTCATAGAAAGTCTTCACCAGCCATCTGGTTCCTGGTGTGGAATCCCAGGTGGTGTCGTTACCTTTTTTTTTTTTTCCTTACCCACCATGTCCAGGGGATGCTGCACGCGGGGACTATTCTGGGAAAGTCTCTGGGTTTCAGGACTGTACCCACTGTGGCCCTGACTCAGAGCATTGTTGTCTCTTCTCTGATCTCTCAGTGACTCTCCACTGGTTCCAGCCCCTCCTCAACCCAATTCGCTCTTTAAATTGACCCGGATTCTTCCCATACCTGCCCTTAACTCTTCTATGGTTGTCCTACCTCTGGAAGAATGAAATCAGATCACCAAGGATGAGAACACCTCAGCCCAGCCAATGAGGCCCTTTGTGATCTGATGGGCTTTCCATTCCCCAAGCCCCACATTCTTTGAATTGCACAAGATACAAAATGTGCCGAGAATGTCCATTCACCAGGCTTCTCTGGTGGGAGGGTGTATTAGTCCGTTTTCATGCTGCTGATAAAAACATACTCGAGACTGGGCAAATTACAAAAGAAAGAGTTTTAATGGACTTACAGTTCCACATGGCTGGGGAAGCCTCACAATCATGGTGGAAAGCAAGGAGGAGCAAGTCCCATCTTACATGGATGGCAGCAGGCAAAGAGAGTGAGGTTGTGTAAGGGAACTCCTCTTTATAAAACCATCAGGTCTCATGAGACTTATTCACTATCATGAGCACAGCACAAGAAAGACCGGCCCCCACGATTCAATTGCCTGACACTGGGTCCCTCCCATGACATGTGGGAATTGTGGGAGTTACAATTCTAGATGAGATTTGGGTGGCCACACAGCCAAACCATATCAGAATGGTTTCCCCTCATCCTCCAAGACCTAACCCAGCCTCATCTCTCAACTTCCATGCCACCTTAGACGTGACTCTGCCCCACCTACTGTGCCCTGGGTCCTGCCTTTCACTGGGGCTTCGCTGCCTTCCCTGACCTGTGAGCCCTGTGAGGACGGAGGGGGTGGGATCCCTCTTTGTGTCTCTGCAGTCTAGTTCAAGGTCTAGAACGCAGCAGGTTTTTGGTGTTTGCTGGTAGACTTGTTAAACAAATCAATGCAGTCTTCATTGATCACGCAAGAATAAATCTCACACCATCCCAAGTGATTGTGAATTCCACATGGGAAGAGTCTGGAATCAAAATTCATGAGGCCTTTTTAAAAACATGTAGAATGCCCTTTGATGCAAATGTAATCAGTTGGTCATTGAAGGTTTTAAAAAATGATGTCTTCAGGGTCTAGGGAGGTCACAGAGATGGTAATGCACAGTTGGTGTGGGCCAGCTAGGAGGGGCAAAGGCGTAAGCAGGGAGAGGAGAAGGACCCCACCCCAGGAAGGATGCCTGGATGGGTAGCTTCCCTTGCAGACAATGGGCTGGTAAGTCCAAGCGGTACCTTGACAGCCATTACATCCCACCTGTTATACCTCACCTATTCAGAGAGTCAAAAAGACCAGCAACTGCAGCAGAAAAGCTCCCTTCAAGATGTTGCCAGCTAGTGATCTGTGCTTTAAAAGGCAAGGAGTATCTGTCACCCAGGTTAGGCACCAGCATATTTTTCTTGTTCAATCCAGCCGCCCAAATGGTTGTACTTGGATTAGCAAGTTAAGCTAAATGGTGTTATGCTAGATACTCTCCAGTGCAAAGCAAATGGTTCTTTGAATTTGATTTCTTGTTTGAAAATACTTTAGTCAATAGAGAAATTGTGAGCAATTGAGCTCTTTTTTTTTTTTTTCAAATCACATACATTTTTTTAAATGCATCTAGGGAGTGCCTGTTAAATGGAAAACCTTGTGGCTGAGTGTTCCAGGAAAGTAAAAAATTGCTCCCTGTGTAGAGTTTGAAAAAAATCAAGGATTATTTTTACCTATCGGTATTTCTTGTCTGGGGCTGTAGTCCTGTCTTTCTGGGACTCACGGCAGGGTCACTTCTTTCCCTAGCATGTCCCAGGATGGGAGCTGAGCAGCCAGACAGCGTTCACGGGAGCCTGCCACGCCTGGTGAAGCCAGCCTTCGCCTTACTCCAGATGGTCATGTCCAGGTCTGAGATGCTCTGCTATTTGGTGATCATTCTGAATCACGCGCTCTTGGCTTCCATCCTCTTGATGTTCTCCCCATCTTGTCTTTCCTATGGGCCATGCTTTCAGTCCCAAGGCTCTTAAAACAATTTTGGATGGCAGCAATCTATTACATGGAGGTAGGTACCAAGGGGAGACCCCTCCAAGACCCATCTGCTGCCAGTGGATTATGGCAGCAGATGAGATACTCCGCCCACCACCATCCCAGCCACCCACACCCTTTGAGGTGACTTTACAACAACAGTGCCACATGTCAGGTGCTAGAATCAAATCACCTGACCTGGTGGAACCAGAGAATGCAACCCCTACTGTTCTCATTGTCTCCCAAGAGTGTGTCAGCTTTCACAAGTCAGGTGAAGTGATAACAGGTACTTCTACCTGCCTCACATGTAGTAAATACTTACACAGTGGACTTCGGGAATGCATGCTTCTGTTTTTTATCTTTTCTTCTTTTTGCATCTTAGACATAATTTACTACTAGCTCTGGTGCTCTTTCTGACTCCAGTGCCACATTTGCAAACTTGAAGACAGCCTGTCTATGAAATTAATTAGAGCAAAAATTAAGTACCAGTCATTGGGTTCTTTCTCCCACCACATCATTTTTATGGTTCCTCTCCTGTCACTGCCCCTCCCGTGCTCCCAAGAGCTCTGGTTGGGGAGGGAGGGACGCCTCCCAGATCTGTGTCCCCTCCTTCAGAATCACCGAAGACTCCTGGGGGAAGAGGCAGCTGGCCAGAGTCCATTCTGGCTCTTTTTAGGCTCTGATATCCCAGGATTGTACGAGCTAGAAAGAAATATTTGTGGGTTTTTTTGGTTTGTTTGTTTTGTTTTGTTTAAAAAAAAAAACAGTAAACATCATTCTAAAGGAAATTTTAATCCACTAAAATAATGCACTTTTAAAAGTCCTTGTTACTTTTTTTTGTGTACACGTAGATCCTCCCAATTATAAATGAAACAGATTGGTTTTGATTGACTGCTTATAGCTGAGTCCAATAAAATTTGATGCCCCTTAAACTATTCCTCTAATTGGACCTTCAGTTAATACCATCTCACATTTGGATGGCTTGATCTGGGAGGGTCTATACAACTTTCCCTCTCTCTTCATATCCTTCAATCCCTAGGGGCCTTCAGAGAGGCCAGGCCCTGAAAAGGGAGGGAACATGGGCTGGGAATGGCATGCCTGAGTCATTGACAAGGGCCCACATCTCCTGTCTCCATGTTCATTGACATTTCCTCTACCAGGAACAGAAAACACTCTTTGGTCTGCACGTGGCTTCTTCCATCAGGTGCTCATGGCAGACATCCCTAATCTACCCAGGCCTGGTGACATCCTCAGGGTCATTCCCAACTCCTACAGAGTCCGAGTTATTTCTCAGGGTGAGACTCGCCTGTTCTTGCCTCAAGCCTTTGAAGCTCCAGCTTTCATCTGCAGAGCACGGTTTTCCGTGACGTGCCACATTTGGGGTGCTTTAGAGAGAGAAAACCACACACGCCAGTGTCTGAACTTGTCCCTGCCAATTGAATTATTTGGAGTCATGAAGTCATGCTGGGATTCCAAAGGTAGAGACCTTGTGGCTTCTCCATGAGTAGCACTCATACTTAGAGGGCTGGCTCTCCTCAGTTCCAGCTGACTAGTAAAAATAGGTTTTTAAAGAGAATTAGAGAAGGTCAAATTGGAGAGTGCCTTAAAGATCATCTAGACTAACCCCCTAAATTTTACAGACAAGGAAACTAAAAGGACATTGGTCCAAGGCAGAATTGCAGGTGTGAGCCCACTCCTGAACCCTCTTCTGCATCACACAGGGAGATTCCCCATCAGTCAGTTCCATCTTAGCTGCCAGGATTACTGATGACAGATGTAGGGGGTACTGCCCACTCCCCAGGACCGGAGGCATCTTTCCGTGCCCACTCCTCTGTTATCTCTGTGTGAACCAGCTTCCACACAGGAGCATCAACAGCCGGCCCCCAAGGGGGTCCCCATGAGGCACGAGGCTATTTATGTGACAGAAGAACTTGTACTATAAGAGCTGGTGAGATAGAAGCAGTTCTCTCTCCCGGGGTGGTGCCCGAAAATAGCATTAAAGAAATTCGGTCTAACATGACGCATCCGGCCATTCACTTTCTTGGCTCAGAAAACTGCTCTCCCTGATGTCTGATAATCTATCAGCATTAAAAGGATGGGGACTTTGGGTGACCTTTTCCTCTTGCCAAAGGAAACAAAGCCATTTTTGAGCATTTTCAGCATAAAAAGACAATCTCTTAAAACCACTATTCCACGACTCGCCGATGAGAAGGGGCAGGCTGGCAGAGCCGTCTTCACCTACCTGCCATGCATCAAATTGATTTAGCAGGCAACAAATGTCAGGAGAAATTAAAAAGGGAGTAATAGCTCAAAGAAATTAAAAAGGCTGGCCAGCCTTCAGCAGTGTCACATGGGGCCAGCTTATGTATTCACGGTGGTTTCTGGTGTTTTATTTCCTTTTAATCTCTAGCCTCTGATGATGACCAGAACAGTCTCTTACATTTGTGACGCACATCAGCATACACTGAGCGCTTTCCTAGGCATTCACTTGCTTTATGGGTGTGTGCGCGTGTGTGCGTGCGTGTTCATCAGACCGTTTGCAACGAGTTTCCCTGTCTGTTTCTCCTTCCTTTCTGGAGGCCACTGTCGTGGTCAAATAATTTTGCAGTTTGGATTCTTTCCCTGGACCACAAAGTGATACACTGGCATCAGTGGGAAAAGCCACTGTCTCTGCCAAATATAATTGGAATGGAGAAGAAGGACAGCTGTGTCCTCTGTGATCTCCTGCAGTTACTTGTGCTGTTCACCCACCGCTCTACCACGAAGGGACATCAGCCCCAAAGCAGGGGGGTTATGAAAGCTCATTCCATTTCCTACAAGACGTTCTTTGCTCATTTCTTATTTCTAATTAAAGTAAGAGGGGATTGGCCAAGGCCGTAGTAACTGCCTCCATTTTCCAGATGTGGAAACTGAGACTTTCTGTGGCTGCTAGAACGTCTTCCTTGGCCAGGGACATCACAATAGCAGAGACTGACCATGGAATTTTGACTTCCTGGTTCAGCCTCCAGTGGTCGTTGCCCTGCCTTCTGTTTGAGCGTGCTTTCTTTTCAGTGAAGTTTAAATCATTTGGTTTCGGACTTTCTTGTTCCCTGGCTAACTTCCGTGGAGTTCTGAGCCATGGCTGCAGTCCTTCCTCAGCAGTGAGCCCCACTGTGTGCCGACTCCCTTGCTCTCTCCCCACAACCTCGGGGAGCCCCCAAGTTGTGTTCTCATGCTGCTCCTCTTGTCCCACTCTGTAGAAACCTGTCCCTGTCACCGTGCCTCTCCTTCCCTAGAAACCTTTCTTTTTCATCTTCCTGCCAGGGATTTATTTTATACTCCTTTGCCTCTCTCCCGCTTTCTCCCTGCCCCCAGGGAGCCACACCCACTCTCTCTCCTGTGCTTCCCCTCCTGCCCTCTGCGGACACTCCAGCACCTTCTCCAGTCCTCATATCCTCCAGCTGGTTTGTGGGCCGAGTGTGAGTTTGGGGAGGCTGTGTCGCCATGGTGGTGGGTGGAGACTCCTCAGCCCCCTCCTCCCTGCCTGTCCTGCCTCTCTGGGGCTTGGGACCTGGTTCATTGCAAGGGGAAGAAAAAGGGCAGAAAGCAAGAAAAAGCAGCCAAGAGGCTCCAGGCAGTGGCCACCTCATGAGACAGGTTGAGCAGAACCCCTACTCCTAGGAGCTGCCTTTGCAACTGCCAGCCCAGTGCTGGGCGTGTTGAAGAGTGTTGCAGAATAGGCTATACCCCGCTCGGTCTGGACCCCAGGCTCCCGAGGAGGAGCCCCCCATAGTCTCAAACCAGCTGCAGTCTGGCAAAGTGTGGGCCATTGGGGTTCCCAAGTGATGGGCCTGGGAGAGGGTCTGCTGGTCATTGTTCCCAGGCCCACCACACACTTCCTCCTCACCCAGGGCCCAGACCTCCCTGCTACTCCACCCCCACCCCACCAGGCTCTCTCCTGTCTGGCCTGGGACTCCAGACCTGGTCCCTTGGATCAGGGGACACGACACAGCAAACCCCCAGCCTGAGCTCAGACGCTGGTGGAAACCACGTGGGGCTGGTCATGGGAGTGGGAATCAGTGGAGAAGATGGGCAGGGTGCTCCCAATTAAAATAGCTTCTGGAAGAAAAGGTCAAGGAGAAGGCCTGTATTATTGTGTCTTGCCAGGGGGTCCCCAAGACCCAGAATCCAGGAAGAGATGGAGCCTACTCAGGAAATTCCCATTCAGTCAAAAGCAACCCAGCCAAGGGATGCTAAAGAAACAGCCGAAGAAAGCCAGGAAGCAGATCATTAAAAGGTAATTAAGAGACTTCATTCAGAAGGAATGGGAGAGGAAGGCCGTGAGGTAGGTGCCTTTCCCCCTTCCTCACAGACCAACTCTCAGCTGCAGGTAGAGCTGGCATGGCTAAGGAGGGCCGCGTGGTTACTGTGGAATTATGTGCCCCTGAATCCATACATGGTGGAGGCTAGAACTGGGCCTTGGGAGGAACACTCAAGCAGGAGTCAGATCCTAGACGTAGGTCTGCCACTTCCAAGAGCACCCATCCTCGCCCTCTCTCTAGTCTGTCTGTAGAACTGCAGGAGATTATTTATTCACCCATGCTTTTGCCCAAGCATTTGTCAATTCATACTTTGGTCTTTCCTCTTATCTGCCAGTCCAATCACTCATCCACCTAACTATCTTTGCACCTACCCAATCAACCCTCTTCCCGTTTTTTATCTTTCCTTTTTTCCTTGTGTCCATTCATCATCTCTTGATCTAACTATGCTTCCTTCCTTATTTCCAACCATCCCTTTATCTACCCATTCACCCGTGTATTCATCCATCCCCCACCCATCCTTCAACCCACCCATCTATCTACCCATCCATCCATATATACCCATCCATTCACTACCCCATCCTTCCATCCACCTACCTATCCACCCATCCATCCACTCACCCATCCATTCACCCCCCTACCAACTCATCCATTCACACATCTACCCACCTATTTACCCACCCATTTATCCATTCACCACCTACCTACCCACCCATCAAACCAACTACTCATCCATCCACCTACCTACCCATCTACCTACACATCCACCTACCCACCCATCCATCCACCCACCCATCCACCAACTCATCCATCCACCCATCCATGCATCTACCCACCCATCCATCTACCCATCCATTTACCACCTATCTTTCCATCCACCTACCTATCCATCCATTCATCCACTTGCCCATCCATTCACCCACATTCATTCACCCACCTACCCTTCTATTTACCCACCCATCCATCCACCTACCTACCTACCCGCCCATCAAACCACCTACCCATCCATCCACTCACTCACCCACCCACCTACCCATCCTTACACCCATCCATCCACCCACACACCCATCCATTGACCTATCCATATATCCACCCATCTATCCATCTACCTACCTATTCACCCATCAAACCACCTACCCATTCATTTACTCACCCATCCACTCATCCATTCACCCACCCATCCTTCCACCCTCCTCCATCTATCCACCCACCCATCCACCCCCTATTCATCCAATCTACCCACCTCCCTACCTGCCCATCCTCCTTGCCCAACTGTGGAGATAATCACACATGCCCATTGTACTTTCTTATTCCCAGTGCTGCTTCACATCTACTCCAACATTTCCCCTCAATGCCGCCCCATGACATAGTCAGGCTAGGGCTCACCACTGCCATTCAGTGGGTGAGAAACCTGAGGCTTAGAAACAGAGCAACTTGCTTAGTGTCACACAATGGAGATGTAAACCTGGTACCTGTTCTACTCCACCAAGCTCTTCTCCAGCTGCACCGGACTAACCCTTCAGCAATTGTGTTTGGGTTAGTGCTGTGCACCAGCACTCATGGTAGGAGGAATTCAGGTGTTGTGAAAAAGAAGCCTGGCATTCCCCTGTAGATTGGTCCCTGAACACCAGAGTACTTGCCTTCAGTGCTCTTTGCAAATATGAGCTTGGGAAAAATAAACACGTGTGCTGTCCTCAGCTTCCCCATCTGTCAAACCAGAGTCC
>NW_012104365.1:341737-344324 GCF_000951045.1 Mandrillus leucophaeus | reverse complement strand
GTGGGAATCAGTGGAGAAGATGGGCAGGGTGCTCCCAATTAAAATAGCTTCTGGAAGAAAAGGTCAAGGAGAAGGCCTGTATTATTGTGTCTTGCCAGGGGGTCCCCAAGACCCAGAATCCAGGAAGAGATGGAGCCTACTCAGGAAATTCCCATTCAGTCAAAAGCAACCCAGCCAAGGGATGCTAAAGAAACAGCCGAAGAAAGCCAGGAAGCAGATCATTAAAAGGTAATTAAGAGACTTCATTCAGAAGGAATGGGAGAGGAAGGCCGTGAGGTAGGTGCCTTTCCCCCTTCCTCACAGACCAACTCTCAGCTGCAGGTAGAGCTGGCATGGCTAAGGAGGGCCGCGTGGTTACTGTGGAATTATGTGCCCCTGAATCCATACATGGTGGAGGCTAGAACTGGGCCTTGGGAGGAACACTCAAGCAGGAGTCAGATCCTAGACGTAGGTCTGCCACTTCCAAGAGCACCCATCCTCGCCCTCTCTCTAGTCTGTCTGTAGAACTGCAGGAGATTATTTATTCACCCATGCTTTTGCCCAAGCATTTGTCAATTCATACTTTGGTCTTTCCTCTTATCTGCCAGTCCAATCACTCATCCACCTAACTATCTTTGCACCTACCCAATCAACCCTCTTCCCGTTTTTTATCTTTCCTTTTTTCCTTGTGTCCATTCATCATCTCTTGATCTAACTATGCTTCCTTCCTTATTTCCAACCATCCCTTTATCTACCCATTCACCCGTGTATTCATCCATCCCCCACCCATCCTTCAACCCACCCATCTATCTACCCATCCATCCATATATACCCATCCATTCACTACCCCATCCTTCCATCCACCTACCTATCCACCCATCCATCCACTCACCCATCCATTCACCCCCCTACCAACTCATCCATTCACACATCTACCCACCTATTTACCCACCCATTTATCCATTCACCACCTACCTACCCACCCATCAAACCAACTACTCATCCATCCACCTACCTACCCATCTACCTACACATCCACCTACCCACCCATCCATCCACCCACCCATCCACCAACTCATCCATCCACCCATCCATGCATCTACCCACCCATCCATCTACCCATCCATTTACCACCTATCTTTCCATCCACCTACCTATCCATCCATTCATCCACTTGCCCATCCATTCACCCACATTCATTCACCCACCTACCCTTCTATTTACCCACCCATCCATCCACCTACCTACCTACCCGCCCATCAAACCACCTACCCATCCATCCACTCACTCACCCACCCACCTACCCATCCTTACACCCATCCATCCACCCACACACCCATCCATTGACCTATCCATATATCCACCCATCTATCCATCTACCTACCTATTCACCCATCAAACCACCTACCCATTCATTTACTCACCCATCCACTCATCCATTCACCCACCCATCCTTCCACCCTCCTCCATCTATCCACCCACCCATCCACCCCCTATTCATCCAATCTACCCACCTCCCTACCTGCCCATCCTCCTTGCCCAACTGTGGAGATAATCACACATGCCCATTGTACTTTCTTATTCCCAGTGCTGCTTCACATCTACTCCAACATTTCCCCTCAATGCCGCCCCATGACATAGTCAGGCTAGGGCTCACCACTGCCATTCAGTGGGTGAGAAACCTGAGGCTTAGAAACAGAGCAACTTGCTTAGTGTCACACAATGGAGATGTAAACCTGGTACCTGTTCTACTCCACCAAGCTCTTCTCCAGCTGCACCGGACTAACCCTTCAGCAATTGTGTTTGGGTTAGTGCTGTGCACCAGCACTCATGGTAGGAGGAATTCAGGTGTTGTGAAAAAGAAGCCTGGCATTCCCCTGTAGATTGGTCCCTGAACACCAGAGTACTTGCCTTCAGTGCTCTTTGCAAATATGAGCTTGGGAAAAATAAACACGTGTGCTGTCCTCAGCTTCCCCATCTGTCAAACCAGAGTCCCCTATGGCGTCCTCCTAGAAACTTCCAGCTGGTTGTGAGGAGTTGTCCAAATTGGGGTGGCCTACAGCATCCTCCTCTGCCTTCAGGACCTTCCAGGTCTACCACCCCATCTGCCCACTCTTCCACAACCTCACCCACCTGCAGGCCAGCCGGAGGTTGAGTCCTCACGTTCCTGGTGGACGTGCTCAACTTTGCCCTCATCCTCTTTGGGTACTGACTAGGCCTTCAGGGTAAGCAAACGAGCCCCAGGCCCATGCAGCTCCCCCCAGACTGCCGAGCTCAGCACTTTGGTTTCCTGGGAATCACTGCCCAGGACTCTGGATTCATGGAATTTCCCTCTGCAATTTCCTTCTGTTGTTAGGGGCTGGGGCAGCCATTAGTTATCCTTAATAACCAGGCAGACGACAAGATAGCATTGCCCTCAGCTTTCTTAAAAGCAGAGTGGTCACCCTCTCTCTTTAGAATAGCAATTCCACCGACTCCATTACCGAAATGGCTCTTGCCTTCCGTGCCCCGTCCAAGTTGCTATTTTGTTGTTTTATTGCTTCTCTGAAAAGCTCCTACTAATTAAGGGGAAAGCTGGATACAAATCGGGCTGGGGCTGCGGTGCAAA
>NW_012104365.1:334047-341687 GCF_000951045.1 Mandrillus leucophaeus | reverse complement strand
AGAGACAGAGACAGAGAGACAGAGAGACAGAGACAGAGAGACAGAGAGAGAGACAGAGAGACAGAGAGACAGAGAGACAGAGAGACAGAGAGAGACAGAGAGACAGAGACAGAGAGAGACAGAGAGAGAGACAGAGAGACAGAGAGAGAGAGAGAGACAGAGAAAGAAACAGATACAGATATATATATATGGAGAAAAAAGATATATATACACACATATGTATATATATGTATATACGTATGTATATATACATATATGTGTGTGTATATATATATATAGACACACACACATATATAGAGAGAGACAGAGTCAGAGAGAGAGAGAGAGAGAGAGACAGAAAGAGATAGAAACAGAGGGAGGGAAAAGAGGGGCCCTCCATTCCTGGCCGGTGTCCTGCTCTTTCTGTGCCTGGGCCTGCAGTCCTGAGAGTAGCTCCTTCTACCCTTCTGCAGAGCGGGCTCTGTGTCATCCTCTGTCCCATCCTTCAGGTCTTGGCATAAAGGCTATCCCCAAACCCCCAAGCTGACGTACCTGGCCACTGCCTGGGGACTTCCTTTGCAACACTTACCACAATCATGGGTGGTATCCCTGGCTCCCTGGGGGTCATCAGTGTCGTCCTACTGCAAGTTCTATCTCCCTTCTTCACCCACATATCCTGAATACTTAGCACATGGCCTGCTGGAGAATGTGATTATTTGTGGAAAGGGTGGTGAACAGATGGGATCACTGTGGTGGCTGGGGCCTGACGTGGATGGGGATGGGATAAATAGAGTATATCAGGTTTTGAAGGCGTTGGGGTGGAGTGGGACATGATGGGACAGATGAGGTGATGGATAGGTTGGGTGACAGGTTGGGGAGAGATGACATGGCATGCACAGGTTGGATGGACCAGTGCCCCCTGGTGACCTCCTGGTGGTCCTCTGTGCTCCAGGTTCTGCCTCATGCCTTTCCTTTTGAAGCTGAGAGCTGTTATAGACTGGGTATGGATAGACACTGCCCTCAGTCTCTCTAACTGGATCCATCTAGGGCACCTGTGTGCAAAGGTCTTCATCATGAAGCACTGGTGGGAGTCTGAGAAGGTGGGTGTGGGTGGGAGGCGTGGAGGTGGCAATTTTCCTTGCCTCAGTCCTGTCCTTACAGCAGTGAGACTCATGTCTTGCCCAGTGTACCAGGTGCTTACCTGGCAGCTTGGCCCTGGCTCCCAGGGCCCATGGAGTTTGTAGTGAGTTCCTCAGCAAAATGGCAGAGCCCATGCTGAATTTTCCCACCATCACTTGGGAGTCCTCAAAACCACCTGGCAAAGCAGACATCCTTTCATTTCCATTTTACGGAGGAGGAGACAGAAGCTCAGAGTGGCTGTGCGTCCAAGGTCACATAGCTGGTTAGCAGTGGCATTGGGACATGACTCCAGCTCCCCCTGACCCCAGTGTGACATTCTCTGAATCACCCACCCTCCTCTAACTTTTAAGAGTGATTTGCCAACCTGCCCTCCCTTGAGTCCATGTCTGTCTGATCCAAGGCATGGTCCTGACCTGCCTGTCCTCTTCAGCAGAAACATCCCAGTCTCCTGGGCACAAGAGGAGGCTGGGAAATATGGAGTTGGGGTTGTTATCACATTTGCTTTGATTTTCATGTGGTTCCTCCTGGTTTTTATGTCCCTGTTGAAGACAGTGGGTGACAAGATCAACCAGCCCCTGAACATGCCTGTCAAGATTGCCATTTATAGCTACAAGGTTGCGACAGTGGAGGAAGGGAGGTGCCTGTCCCTGGTGCTGTACTCAGTGGGGTGGAGATGCCAGTGCCTGCTCCCCAGCCTGAAGCCTTTGCTCCTCCAGCTACGGTCCTAGAGGAAGACTCAAAGCTCAGACCAGCCTCTGAGCTTTTTTGCCTTATTATCATTTTCTGTTTTGTCATGGATTTTTTTGAGGAGCAAATTCAGAACGTTAAATGGGGCATACGAGGATGTGATGACATTAATTGAAGGTTGAACAATATGTTTTCAACAGTATGATAACAATATGTCATAACTTTTTATTGAGATGAAATTTACACACAGTCAATTCACAGATAAGTGTACAATTTGATGAGTTGTGAGTGATACAAATAACCATGTAATCACCACCCCAATCAAGACAGATATCGTTGCTGTTTCTCCGAAAAGTTCCCTCATGACTCTTCCAGTCCACACTCACTAGACTGGACTGGTGTAGTTTCCATAATCATAGATCATTCTTCTCTGATCTGAACTTCCTATACATGTCATCATAGAATATGTACTCATTTATAGAACATGACAGTTTTCAGATTCACCTGCATTCTTGCATGTGTCTGTTTTAATGCTGAGTAATATATCATCATATAAAGATATACAACAATTTTTCATTCTTCTATAAATAGATATTTGGGTTGTGCCTGTTTTTGTGGACATACATTATCTTTTCTTTTAAGTGAACATGTAAGAATGGAATTGTTTTGTGATGGAGTAGTTGTATGTTTAACTTTTAAGGAAATCTAGAAAGTTTCCAAAGTGGCTGCACCATTTTGCACTCTCACCAGCAATGTCTGAGAGTTCCAGTTGCTCCATGTTTTCACCAACAGCAGGTATCATCAATCTTTTGAATTTCAGCCTTTCTGATAGGTATGACTTGGTATCTCATTGTGCTTTTAATTTACATTTCCCTGATGACTAATGATATCGAGTAACTTTACATGTTATTATCCATTTGTGTATCTTCTTTTGTGAAATATCCATCCAAGTCTTTTTCTGTTTGTTGTTGTTGTTATGCTGTTTTATTATTGAACTGTAGGTGCTCTTTAAATAGTCTGGATATAAGTTCTTTGTCAGACATACATATTGCAAATATTTTCTCCCAAACTGTGGCCTGCCTTTTCATATTCTTAATGTTGACTTTTGATAAGCAGAAGTTTTTTATTTTGATGAGGCCAATTTGTTAGTATTTCTTTTTGTGATCAGTAATTTTGGGGTCCTCTCTAGGAAATCTTTGCCTACCTCACATCCATGAAGATATTTTCTCATGTATTCTGCAAGGAGTTTTATAGTTCTAGCTCTTATGTTAGGTCTATGATCCATCCATCTCAAATTAATTTTTATTTGTCATGTGAAGTAGGAGTCAAGACTCTTTCTCCTCTCTATATATTCCTAGTTTTTCTAGCCCATTTGCTGAAAAGATGCTTTTTTCCTCACTTGGCATGATACCTTTTTAAAAAATCAATTAACTGAGTATGTCTAAGTTGATGTCTATTTTCTATTATGATCCATTGATCTGTCTATGATTCCAACAGTACCACGCCATCTTGATTACTGTAGCTTCTGATATATTTTGAAACCAGTAAGTTCAAGTTCTCCAACTTGGTTGTTTATTTTAAAGATCAGATTTTTTTCTTTTTAACTGTTCTAAGCCTTTTGCATTTCCATTTAAATCTTAGAAACAATTTGTCAATGTTATTTAAAAATTCTATTCATATTTGGATTCGAATTGTGTTGAAGCTAGAAAAATCTGTTCAGTCTGGGAAGAATTTGCATCTAAACAATACAGAGTCTGTAAGGTACACATGTGGTTTTTATCCATTTATTTAGATTTTTAATTTCCCTGAGAAATGTGTTCTACTTTTCTACATGTAAGGCTTGTACATATTTAAAGTTATTCCTAGAAAAATAAAGTTATTGTATGGGCCTTGATGCTACTATAAGTGGAATTGTTTTAAAATTTCATTTCTAATTGCTTGCTGCTAAAATTAAAAATGTAATTAATTTTATATATGTGGTTTGTATTCTGTTACCTTGCCTAATGTGCTTATTAGTTCTAATGGTTATTGTGGTACATTCTTTAAATTTTTTTTTCATGTAGACAGTCATGGCATTTTTAAGTATAGGAAGGATTATTCTTTTATCCCAGTCTATATGCTTTCTATTTTTCTTGCCTTATTGCACTAGCTAGACTTTCAGTGCATTGGTGAAGAGAAATGGTGAGTTCAGGCATCCTTACTGTGTTCCCAATCTTAGGAGAAAAGCCTTTAATGTTTCAGCAATAAATGTGATGTTTACTAGAATTTTCATAGATGTCCCTTATCATTTTGCAAAAGTTATCTTCTTGTCCAAGTTTGCTGAGAATTTGTGTCGTAAGTGGGCACTGAATTTTGTCACTTTTTCTGTATTTTTTGAAATGGACATTTGTTTTGCCAGCTTATTTTGTTAATATGGTGAGTTACATTGGTTGATTTTTAAATGTTCCTTGGAAAAAAACACTTAATAATGATGTATTATTATTTTGTATATCACTGAATTAAATTTCCTAATGTTATCTTAGGGATTTCTTTCTCTCTGCTTCATGAGGCACATTGGTCTATAATTTTCTTATAATGTCTTTTTCAGATTTTGGTATCTAGATTATACTAACTTTCTAAGATGATTTGATAACTATTTTCTTCTCCATTTTCTGAAAGAGTTTATGTAAGAGTTGTATTATTTTTTCTTTGAGTGTTTAATAGTATTTACCAGTAAATACTCTGGGCTGAAATTTCCCTGTGGAAAGGATTTAAAAACAAATTCAACTTTGATAGATATTAGAACAATCTGAGTATCTTTTTCAAGTTGTGCCAGCGTGGGTAAATTGTATTTTCTAGGAATTTCCCCACTTCATGTAAGTAGTTGAATTTATTGGCATAGAATCTCTCATAATATTTTCTTATGATCCCTTTGATGTCTGTAGGATCTATAAGGGTACCCCTCCTTTATTTCTGATACAGGCAATTTGTGGGTTTTCCCCTTTTTTCCTGATCAATCCTTCTAGGAATTTTAAAAGAGATTTATCAAGATATACTTGGCATACAATAAACTGCACATGTGTAAAGTATATAATTTGATAAATGCTGACATACTGTGAATGCTGACATCTGTGGAACCATCACCATAATCAAGATAATGAATATTTTCATCACACATAAAAGTTGATTCATGTCTTATTGTAATTCCTTTCTCTCTCCACCCCCGTCCCCATGCAGCCATTTTCTCTCTGTAACTATAGATTCATTTGCATTTTCTAGAAATTTATATAGACAAATTTACATAGTCTGTGCTATATTATTTAATCTGGCTTCTTAAGAAGTACCAAAATTTTAGGTCATATTGCTTCATGAAAAAAATATATCAAAATTTGTTTTTTTATCACATGGTGATGGACATTGGCATTTCCAGTTTTTGTCCATGAAAATTAAAACTGATGTAAACGTTCAGGTGTAAGCCTTTATATGGATAAGGCTTTCATTTCTCTTGCATAAATACCTAGAAGTAGAATGACTGGATTTTATGATAGGTCTTGGTTAACTTAAAAAAAAAAATTCAACTGTTTTCCAAAGCAGTTGTATAATTTTATATTCTTACAACAGTGTAGAAGAGTCCCGATTGCTCTACATCTTCTCCAGTATTTAACGGCCAGTTTAAAAATTTGTAGCTATTCTAATGGGTGTGTAATAGTATTAAGTTATAGTTTTAATTTGCAATTACCTACTGACAAATGATGCTGAGCATCTTTTTATGCGCTCATTTTGCCATCTACATATGTTTTTAGTGAAATGTCTTCTAAAATCTTTAGGACATTTTAAAGTTGGTTGTCTGTTTTCTTATTAATGAATTGTAAGAGGTCTTTATTGTGAATAAAAGTGTTTGTCAATTATGTTTTGCAAATATTTGCTCCCAAATTGTGGACTGCCTTTGCCTCTTCTTAACAGTGCTTTTTGGGGGGGAACAGGGTGCTATTTTTTCTCTTCTCTCTCTTTTTTTTTTTTTTTGAGACAGGGTCTTGTTCTGTTGCCCAGGCTGCAGTGCAGTGGCACAATCATGGCCCACTTCAGCCTTGACCTCCTAGCCACCCAAGGTGCTGGGATTACAGGTGTGAGCCACCATGCCCAGCCTTTGGTCTTTTTAAAAGAATTTAATTTTATTTTTAATTGACAAATAATAATTGTATATATTTATGGGGTAAAATGTGATGTTTTGATACATCTATACATTGTGGAATGATTAAATCAGACTGATTAACATATCCAACAACTCCCATACTTATTACTTTGTGGTGAGAACATTTAAAATTTACTCTTTTAGTAATTTTGAAATATATCATAAATTATTAACTAGAGTCACTGTGCTATGCAATAGATCACTAGAACTTATTCCTCCCAAATGAAACTTTGTACCCTTTGACTAACATCTCTCCCTTCCCCAGCGATGTCCTCCGCTCTGCACTCTTGTATCCACCATTCTACTCTCGTATGAGTTCAACTTGTTTTGATTCCACATAAAAGTAAGCCCACGTGATATTTGTCTTTCTCTTGACAGTTTCTTTTGAAGAACAAAACTCTTTAATTTTGATGAAATCCACTCAGCATAATTATCTTGTGATCCATCTGAGTTGTTGCATAAATCAGGGCTTCATTCCTTTTCATTGTCGAGAAGTATTCCATGTTATGGATGCACCACAGTTTGTCCAACCATTTACCCACTGAAGTTCATCTGGGTTGTTTCTTTTTTGGTTTTTACAAATAAAGCTGCTATGAACATTTGTGTACAGGTTTTTCCATGAACATACGCTTCCATTTGTGTTCAGCTGCTGGGTCATGTTGCATGTTTAATCTCACAGGAAACCACCAAACTGTTTTCCAGATTGGCTGTGCCGTTTTATAGTTCCACTATCAATACAGAGTGATCTATTTTCTCTGTAAATAGTGATAACAGTGTTATTGTTATTTTTTATTTTAGTCATTCTGCTAGGTGTGTTAGTGATATCTCATTGTGGGTTTAATTCGCATTTCCTTAATGGTTAATGATGTTATACAACTTTCCATGTGTTTATTTGTTTTCTGTATATCCTCTTCAGTGAAATCTCTATTCATGTCTTTGGCCCATATTTCTAATTGGGTTGTTTGCTTTTCACTGTTTAGTTTTGAGAATTCTTTATGTATTCTAGATACTAGTTTATTTTTTGTTGAACATATGGCTTGCAAATATTTTCTTACAATCCATAGCTTATCTTTTCATTCTCTTAGCATCGTCTTTGGTAAAACAAATATTTTAAATTTTGATGAGGTTCAATTTATCCGTTTTTCTTTTTATGGATCACGCTTTTGGTATTAAGTCTAAGAATTCTTTGTCTAGCCCTAACTCCTGAAGATTCTCTCCATGTGTTTTTCTAAAAGTTTATAGTTCCATAGTAACTCCATAATCAATTTGAGTTAATTTTGCATAAAGTGTGGGATTTAGGTAGATGTTCATTTTCTTGCTTATGGATATCCAATTACTCCAATACCATTTGTTGAAAAGATTATCCTTCCTCTGTTGAATAGCCTTTGTGCCTTTGTTAAATATCAGTTTGGAGCATATTTGTGTGGGTCTCTTTCTGGGTTCTCTATTCTATTCCATTCATTGATGTGGTTCCCCTCCACCAGTACCATACTGTCTTAATTACTGTAGCTAAAGTGTAAACCTTAAATATCAGAGTGTGTCCTCTCATTTTATTCTTCTTTGTTGTTTTAGCTATCCTAGGGTGGTGTCTTTCCGTATATATTTTATTTTATTTATTTATTTATTTTGAGATGGAGTCTTCCTCTGTTGCCCAGGCTGGAGT
>NW_012104365.1:329634-332372 GCF_000951045.1 Mandrillus leucophaeus | reverse complement strand
GCCACTGCACTCTAGCCTGGGCAATACAGTGAGACTCTGTCTTAAAAAATAAAATAAGTTTTGTTTTGGTTGATTTCTCTGTATAATTTCTCTGTTTTCTCTTGTACTTTGGGTTTAATTTATCCTTTTTTTCTAGTTTATTAAGGTAGAAATTTAGATCATTGATTTGGGTTCTTGCTACTTTTCTAATGTAAGTATCTAATGTTTGACATTTTCTTCTAAGCTTTAGCTGCATCCCACTAATTTAAGTCCTGCTTTAATTTTCATTTGGTACAAATATTTTATACTTATTCTTGTAATTTCTTCCTTAACCCATGGGATTTTTTTTTTTTTTAAAGAATGCTCTTTCGTTTCTACACATTTAGGGAGTTTCCAGATATTGTTGCTATTAATTTTTAATTTCATTTCATTATGGTCAGAGAATATTATTTGCACAATTTCAGTTCTTTTAAATTTATTGAGAGGCTGGACATGGTGGCTCACACCTGTAATCCCAGCACTTGGGGAGGCTGAGGTGGGAGGATCAATTGAGGCCAGGAGTTTCAGACAAGCCTGGGCCACATAGCAACACATCTCTACAAATAAAAGCAAACAAACAAATAAATAAATTTATTGAGAGTTGCTTTATGGTTCTGAATATGGTCTATCTTAATGAATGTTTTATGTGCCCTTGAAAATAATGTGTATTCTGCTGTCATTGTTGATGGCATTGTTCAGGTCTTCCATATATTTACTTTCTACCTGTTTTATTGAAAGGTTTTGAGAACTCCAACTAACTATGAATTTGTCTATTTCTCTTTTGAAATCTGCCAGTTTTTGCTTCATGTATTTTGAAGCTCTATTATTTGGTGTATAAATATTTACGATGATTTGGTTCTTCTTCAGGAATTGTCCTTTTTATGATTCTAAATGATCCTCCTTTTCCTTGTAATATTTCCTGCCCTTAAATCCACATTATCTTTATACTAACACAGCAACTCCAGATTTCTTTTGATAAGTGTTAGTATATACCTTTTTCCATCCTTTTACTATTCCTTACTTTCAGCTTTTGAAGTGGATTTCTAGTAAACAGCTTAGAGTTGGGTATTGTTTTTATATCCAAGCTTATTGTCTCTTATTTTTAACAGGTGTGTTTAGACTATTTACATTTATTGTAATATGGTTAAATTTAAATTCATTATCTTGTTATATGTTTTTATATGTTTCATTTGTTTCTCATTTCCTTTTGCCTCTTTTGGTGCCTGAAAAGATTTTCTAGGCCACAGCACAGGGAGTGGGTATGCAAAATTCAGTGAAATCTATGAGTTGAACAAGAATCTAGAGTTTAGAGAAGCCAGGGCAGTGATAATTTGTGAATAAGAGTATTTGATACTGTACTTCATCTAATATATATAAACATTACAACAATATAGATCCACTTATCCACTCTCACATGATCCTTTGTTCTTTGTTGCTATATGCTTTACATATACACATGTCATACACCTTGCCATATGATGCTATAATTTTTGGTTAAGCAGTCAGTTGTCTTCTAAGAAAATTCAAAAAAGAAAAAATTATTTTAAATAATCCATGTTTTTACCATTTTAGTTGCTTTTTATTTCTTCCTTTAGATCTGAATTCTATCTGCTGTCATTTACCTTCAGTCAGAACATCCTTTAGAATGAGCTTGTCCAACCCATGGCCCATGGACCATGCAGCCCAGGACGGCTTAGAGTGAGGCTCAACACAAATTCATAAACTTTCTTAAAACATTATGAGTTTTTTTGTGATTTTTTTTTTTTTTTTTAGCTCATCAGCTATCATTAGTGTGAGTATATTTGATTCGTGGCCCAAGACAATTCTTCCATTGTGGCCCAGGGAAGCCAAAAGGTTGGACAGTCTGCTTTAGAAGATCTTGTTGGGCAAGTCTACTAGTTATAAATTCTCTGTTTTTTGTTGTTCCTATTGTTACTGTTTTCAACATTTGAAAATGTCACTATTGGCTGGGCGTGGTGGCTTATGCCTGTAATCCCAGCACTTTGGGAGGCCAAGGCAGGCAGATCACGAGGTCAGGAGATCGAGACCATCATGGCCAACATGGTGAAAACCCGTCTCTACCAAAAAAATACAAAAATTAGCTGGGTGTGGTGGCACACGCCTATAGTCCCAGCTACTTGGGAGGCTGAGGCAGGAGAATTGCTTAAACTCGGGAGGCAGAGGTTGCAGTGAGCTGAGGTCACGCCACTGCACTCCAGCCTAGGTGACAGAGTGAGACTCCGACTCAAAAAAAGAAAAAAAGAAAATGTGATGTGCGCCTGTGATCCCAGCTACTAGGGAAGCCGAGGCAGGAGAATTGCTCAAACCTGGGAAGCAGAAGTTGCAGTGAGCCAAGATTACGCCACTGCACACCAGCCTGGGTGACAGAGCAAGACTCCATCTCAAAAAAAAGAAAAGAAAAAAATAAAAGCAAATGTCACTATTTCATCCTCGTTTTTAAAGATGTATTTTTTGTTTGTTTGTTTCTTTGAGACAGAGTTTCACTCTTGTTGTCCAGGCTGGAGTGCAATGGTATGATCTTGACTCAAAGCAACCTCTGCCTCCTGGGTTCAAGTGATTCTCCTGCCTCAGCCTCCTGAGTAGATGGGATTACAGGTGGCCACCACCATGCCCAGCTAATTTTGTATTTTTAGTAGAGATGGGGTTTCACCATGTTGGCCAGACTGGTCTTGAACTCCTGACCTCAGGTGATCCACCCG
>NW_012104365.1:324658-326704 GCF_000951045.1 Mandrillus leucophaeus | reverse complement strand
GGCTGGAGCACAGTGGCATGATCTTGACTCACTGCAACCTCTGCCTCCCAGGTTCAAGCAATTATCCTACCTCAGCCTCCCAAGTAGCTGGGATTACAGGTGCCTCCCACCATGCCCAGCTAATTTTTTATATTTTTGGTAGAGATGGGGTTTCACCATATTGGCCAAGCCGGTCTTGAACTCCAGGGCTCAAGTGATCTGCCTGCCTCAGCCTCCCAAAGTGCTGGGATTACAGGTGTGAGCTGCTGCACCCAGTTTGCTGAGAGGTTTTTAAAATCATAAATGGATGTTGAATTTTCTCAAGTACTGTTCCCTCATTTATTGAAATGATCACATGATTTTCCTTCTTTAGCATGCTAACATGATGAATTACATTAATTTATTTTCTAATGCTGAACCAGCTTTTCTTTCCCAGGATAAACCTCATTTGGTCATAATACATTGTCTTTTTGTATATTGCTGGGTTTAACTTACTACTACTTTGTTGAGGAATTTTGTACAGATATGAATGAGTTGTCAATCTTTAGTTTTCTTCTAATGTCTTTGTTTTTGATATCAGGATAATGTTGGCCTCATTAAATAAGTTAGAAAGTGCTCTCTTATTTTCTGAAACAGCTTGGATATAATTGGCATTATTGCATCATTAAATATTTAGTAGGATTTGCCTATGAAATCATCTTGGTCTGGAGTTTTGTGTATTGGAAGGTCTTAAAATAAGAATGCAGTTTCTTTAGTAGAAAGGCATATCAGGTTATCACTTTCTTCTTGGGCGAATTTTGGTGCTTTGTGTCTTTCAATGAATCCATCATTTTATATAGATTGTTAATTTATGGGTAGAGTTCTTCATAGTATCACCTTGTTATTCTTTTAATATCTGTAGTGTCTAGTGGTATCTCCTTTTTATTTCTGATATTTATAATTTGTGTTTTCTCTCTTTTTATTGCAGTTAGTCTCCCTAGAGAGTTATCAAGTGTATTAAATATTTTCAAAAACCTAACATTGGGTTTAATTTATTTTTCTTTTTCTATTTTTCTGTTTTCAGTTAAACTAATTTCTGCCCTTATTTCTTTTATTCTATTTTCTTTGGGTTTAATTTGTTCTTTTTCTAGTTTCTTAAAGTATAATCTTAGATCATTTGGCACTTTCTCTTTGACATACAGATTATTTAGAGGTATGTTGTGTAATTTCCAAATGTTTGTGAATTTTCTAGATATCCTTCTGTTGTCAATTTCTAGTTTAAGTCCCTGATGGTCCGAGACTATACATCATATAATTTTTAATTCTTTTAAGGTTTTTAAGCTTTTAAGGACCCAGGATATGATCTATTTTGGTGAATGTTCCATTTGTACTTGAAAAGAATACATGTTTCATTACTGTTGGCTGCAGTGACTGATAAACATCAATTAGGTCAAGTTGGTACTGTTATTCAGGTCTTCTATACATGTGTTGAATTTCCATCTATGTATTCTATACTGAGAAAGAAGTGATGAAGTCTCCAAACATAACTGTGGATTTCTTCTTTTAGTTCTATCAGTTTTTGTCTTATGTAGTTTGAAGCTCTGTCATTGGGGAATCTACTGTTTAGGACTGTTATGTCTTCTTGGTGAATTGGTTATTTTATTATTATGTAACACCCCTATTTGTACCTGGTAATTTTTTGTTGTTCTGAAGTCTTATTTATCTGATAGTAATATAGCCATTTCTACTTTGTTTTGATGAGTATTTGCTTGGTATATCATTTTTATCCTTTTATTTTTAATCTGTCAATTGAGGGGCCAGCAAACTTTTTTCTGCAAAGGGCCAGTTATTAATAGTAAATATTTTAGGTGGCAAGGCGCAGTGGCTCACGCCTGTAATCCCAGCACTTTGGGAGGCTGAGGCAGGCTGATCATGAGGTCAAGAGATTGAGACCACGGTGAAACCCTGTCTCTACTAAGCATACAAAAAAATTAGCCAGGTGCAGTGGTGGGCGCCTGTAGTCCCAGCTACTCAGGAGGATGAGGCAGGAGAATGGCATGAACCCAGGAGGCGGAGCTTGCAGTGAGC
>NW_012104365.1:318672-319183 GCF_000951045.1 Mandrillus leucophaeus | reverse complement strand
GAGACTGGGCAATTTACAAAAGAAAGAAGTTTAATTGGACTTACAGTTCCATGTGACTGGGAAAGCCTCATAGTCATAGCGCAAGGCAAAGAGGAGCAAATCATGTATTACATGGATGGCAGCAGGCAAAGAGAGGGCTTGTGTAGGGAGACTCCTGTTTTTCAAAACCATCAGATCTCATGTGACTAATTCATTATCATGAGAATAGCACAGGAAAGGCCTTCCCCCATGATTCAATTATGTCCCACTCGGTCCCTCCCATAACATGTGGGAATTCAAGATGAGATTTTGGTGGGGACACAGCCAAACCGTATCATTTAACATATGATTGGATTCTGGTTTTTTTTTTTTTTTTTTTCAATCCAATGTGACAATTTTGTTTCACTGCTATATTTAAAATGTTCCAATTTAATGTTATTATTGATATAGTTAGATTTAGGTCTACCATTTTATTATTTTTCTATTTTCTCATTTTTTTCTATGTTCCTTTCTCTGTCTTTTTTTGAATTAT
>NW_012104365.1:310913-313852 GCF_000951045.1 Mandrillus leucophaeus | reverse complement strand
CAGCTAATTTTGTATTTTTAGTAGAGATGGGGTTTCACCATGTTGGCCAGACTGGTCTTGAACTCCTGACCTCAGGTGATCCACCCGCCTCGACTTCCCAAAGTGCTGGGATTATGGGCGTGAGCCACTGTGCCCAGCCAGGATATTTTTGCTGTCTATGGAATTCTGAGTTGAGAGGTTTGGAAATTTTTTTCCTAATGCAGACATTTGAAGATGTTGTTCTCTTATCTCCGAATCTTCATTATTCCTGAGAAAAGTCAGTGTCAACTGTACTGCCAACCTTGATTGTAACGTCTTTTATCTCTGACTGCTTTTGAAATTCTTTTTTATCTTGGGTTTTCAGCAACATGATTATGACCTTCTTTTCATGGTTTTCTTTACATTTATCTTGCTTGTGTTTTTGCTGGTCATTCTGGATCTTAGTTGATTTTTTTTCCTACCAAATTTGGGGAATTTTTGACTGTTTTTCTTCAAATATTCTTTCAGTTCCATCCTCTCCCCTTAAAATAAATAAATAAATAAATAAATAGCTGATTGATATTGTCTGAAAGGTCACTGGAACTTGATTCATTCTCCTTCATCTTTCTTTTCTGCGTTATGCTATTTGCCTGTCTTTAAGTCTAGTGACCCTCTCTTTTGCTGTCTCTGCTATGTTGTTAAGTACATTTAGTGAATTTTTCATGTGAGATATTGCAATTTTTTAGCTCTAGAGTTCCCATTTAAACCTGACTTTTAAAATTTTTCAAAATGTTGGTACAATGAACATCTAAAATGTATCTTAATCATTTTTAACTCTACAGTTCAGTGGTAGTAAGTACATTCATATGGTGTGCTGCCATCACCACCATCCAACCACAGAACTCTTTTCTATGATGTAAAACTAAAACTGTCCCTGTTAAACATGAACTCTTTAGTGTCCCTTCCCCTAACCCTTGGAAATCCCATTCTGCTTTCCATCTCTATGAATCTGACTAGGGAACTCATATACGTGGAATAATAATTGTATTTGTCCTTTCGTGACCATCTTATTTTACTTAAGCATAATGTCTTCAAGGTTCATCCAAGTTGAACCATGAGTCAGAATTTCCTTCCTCTTTAATGCTGAATATACATACATTGTATGCATGTATCACATTTTATTTAGCCATTCATCCATTGATGGAGACGGGTTGCTTCTACCTTTTCGCTATTGAAAATAATGCTGCTATGAACATGGGTATGATGCTGATTTTTAAAATTCATATTTGAAATATTCATTGTTAATATATGGAAATACAACTGATTATTGATATTGGCCTTGTATCCTCTAGCCTTACTAAAGTCACTTAGTATTCTAGAGACTTTTCAGTAGAATCCAGTAGATTATAGCATTTTCTACACAGATAGTCATGTTATCTGTCTTTATTTCCTCCTTGTCAGTTTTTTTTTTTTTTACTTTTTCATGCATTATTGCACATTCTAGGGCTTTCAGTATGGTGGTGAATAGATATCCTTGCCTTGGGAGAACTTTGAGTCTTTTGCCATTAAGTGTAATGTTAGGCATAGTTCTTTTGTAGATACCCTTTACTAGGTTGAACACCTTTGTGTTCATAGTTTGCTGAGAGTTTTTTTTTTTTTTTTGAGACAGAGTCATGCTCTGTTGCTCTGGCTGGAGCACAGTGGCATGATCTTGACTCACTGCAACCTCTGCCTCCCAGGTTCAAGCAATTATCCTACCTCAGCCTCCCAAGTAGCTGGGATTACAGGTGCCTCCCACCATGCCCAGCTAATTTTTTATATTTTTGGTAGAGATGGGGTTTCACCATATTGGCCAAGCCGGTCTTGAACTCCAGGGCTCAAGTGATCTGCCTGCCTCAGCCTCCCAAAGTGCTGGGATTACAGGTGTGAGCTGCTGCACCCAGTTTGCTGAGAGGTTTTTAAAATCATAAATGGATGTTGAATTTTCTCAAGTACTGTTCCCTCATTTATTGAAATGATCACATGATTTTCCTTCTTTAGCATGCTAACATGATGAATTACATTAATTTATTTTCTAATGCTGAACCAGCTTTTCTTTCCCAGGATAAACCTCATTTGGTCATAATACATTGTCTTTTTGTATATTGCTGGGTTTAACTTACTACTACTTTGTTGAGGAATTTTGTACAGATATGAATGAGTTGTCAATCTTTAGTTTTCTTCTAATGTCTTTGTTTTTGATATCAGGATAATGTTGGCCTCATTAAATAAGTTAGAAAGTGCTCTCTTATTTTCTGAAACAGCTTGGATATAATTGGCATTATTGCATCATTAAATATTTAGTAGGATTTGCCTATGAAATCATCTTGGTCTGGAGTTTTGTGTATTGGAAGGTCTTAAAATAAGAATGCAGTTTCTTTAGTAGAAAGGCATATCAGGTTATCACTTTCTTCTTGGGCGAATTTTGGTGCTTTGTGTCTTTCAATGAATCCATCATTTTATATAGATTGTTAATTTATGGGTAGAGTTCTTCATAGTATCACCTTGTTATTCTTTTAATATCTGTAGTGTCTAGTGGTATCTCCTTTTTATTTCTGATATTTATAATTTGTGTTTTCTCTCTTTTTATTGCAGTTAGTCTCCCTAGAGAGTTATCAAGTGTATTAAATATTTTCAAAAACCTAACATTGGGTTTAATTTATTTTTCTTTTTCTATTTTTCTGTTTTCAGTTAAACTAATTTCTGCCCTTATTTCTTTTATTCTATTTTCTTTGGGTTTAATTTGTTCTTTTTCTAGTTTCTTAAAGTATAATCTTAGATCATTTGGCACTTTCTCTTTGACATACAGATTATTTAGAGGTATGTTGTGTAATTTCCAAATGTTTGTGAATTTTCTAGATATCCTTCTGTTGTCAATTTCTAGTTTAAGTCCCTGATGGTCCGAGACTATACATCATATAATTTTTAATTCTTTTAAGGTT
>NW_012104365.1:282250-309463 GCF_000951045.1 Mandrillus leucophaeus | reverse complement strand
ATTATTGATATAGTTAGATTTAGGTCTACCATTTTATTATTTTTCTATTTTCTCATTTTTTTCTATGTTCCTTTCTCTGTCTTTTTTTGAATTATGTGAATATTTTTAGCATTCTATTTATTTTATTTATTGACTTTTGTTGTTATATCTCTTTGTGTTATTTTTTAGTTGCTGCTTTAGGGATTATATACATACCTAACCTTTCATAATCTATTTAGAGTTAGTATTTCATCATAACATGTAAAATATAGAAGGCTTATAACCACGTGGTTATCTTTACCTTCTCTGTGTCATATTTTACCCTCTTTATGTTATACTTTTAACTTCTCTGTTATAATTGTCATATGTATTAAATCTACATACATTGAATCCTCTTGATAATGTTATAATATTTGTTTTTGATAGCTTATATACATTTTAGGTACTTTGGAGAAGAAAAGTAGCCCATTATATTTACCAGATATTTACCTTTTCTGTTGTTCTTCCTTCATTCCTGAAGTTCCAAGTCTTATACTGGTGTAATTCCTTTGTCTGAAGAACATCCTTTCTTTTAGAGTAGGTCTACTGGTGTTGGATTCTTTAATTCTTTTCTTCTTCTTCCTCAGAATGTGTCTTTTTTTTTTTTCTTTCTTTCTTGACAATTTTTGCTCTATGTAGAATTCTGAGTTGACAGTTCTTTGGTTTCATGCTTTTAAAGATGTGTTTCTGTGTCTTCTGACAACCATTTTTTCTGGTTAATCTTCAGTCATTATTTATCACTGTGGTAGGTGTGCTTTTTCTCTGGCTGCTTTTTAGATATTTATCTTTGGTTTTCAGTTAATCTGATTATGATGTGTTCGGGTGTGCCTTTTTTTGAATTTATCCTGTTTGGAGTCCTCTAAACTTCTTGAACCTGTAAATTTATGGCTTTTCCCATATTTGGAATGGTTCTGCTATCATTCTTTCAAAAAATATTTATCTGCACAAATCTTTCTTCTCTTAGGGATTTCAATTAAGAGTATTAGATGTTTTGATATTGTCTTTCTCTCCGTGCCACTCTCTTCTTCCCAGTTCTCTGTCCAGCAAACTCCAGCTGCCTTGGCCATCCTGGATGTTCAACTCTGTCGCTTGAGCTCATGGAGCCCCCCTGCCTGGGCTTGGCTTGGTTTGTCCTCCCTGGGCCACACCTGGAAGCTCTCCCCAGGCAGGGAGCTGGGCTGGTTGGAGGCTCATGTCATTTGTTCCATTTCTCACAGGCATCATTCTGGTGCTGCATGTTTCTTGTGTCTGAAACACTGCTTTCTATATATTTGTCTGGCTTTCTAACTCATCTAAAGCAGTAGGTAAATGCAGCCCCTGCAGCTCTACCATGGCCAGAAACAGGAGTCAGACCAAGTTTCAAGGGGCTCTGCCTCTTGCCTTGCAGGACGTCCTCACTTCCCCCCATCCCCGGGACTTTCCTGGGCTCTGACAGCCCAAATTCCACTCCCTCCCTCTGAAGTCAGTAAGATTGTGGCTCCCTGTGTGAATTCCAGCCACCCCGTGCTGAGGACTGGGGCATCCTCAGGGAAATGGTCATATTCACACGGCACTCTCTCATGACCTGCAAGGCCTGTGTCTACCTCTCCCACCCCATCTCACTCCCCCATTCCCGTGCCCCCTCTCCTTTTCAGGAGCAGTGGCCTCCTTTGCATTTCTATAACTTGTCATGGCCCACTCCAGCCCTGGGCCTTTGCACATGCTGCATCCTGTGCTGGAACTGATTTACCCCATCTTCTGCACCCTTGAGTACTCACGTCCTTGCGCTCTCAGTTCAGATATCTATACCTCCGGGGAGGCGTTCCCTACCTGGTCCCCTCCCCAAGCAATGACAGGCCTCCCTTTAAAATGTCCTCATCATGCCACCTGCCTATACTTCACAGCAGTCATCCCAGTTTGTGGTGTATTTCTTTGGGCGATAATGTGATGAGCACCTGTCTCCCTGGTGGCTGTGAACCCTGGGAGGGCAGGGGCCATCTCTCCTCAACTTCGTCTGTCAGTACCTGACACACAGCAGGAGCACAATGAATGTTGATTGAATGAATGAGTGGATGCAAAACTACACGCAGAGGGGAGGTGGGGGCCTGCAGTGTTCCCTGACACCATCCCCTCTGCCTAGAACTGCTGTCTGTGAGTCGTTTATTTATAGCATGGGGAGGAAATAGGACTGCGCCATCTTCCAGCCATAGGAAGATATGTCTTCCTTCGGGGACCCACGAGTTTGCACAGGATGGGCAGGAGCCACGTGTGTCTACTCTGTTTGGAATTTTCAGGGCCAAGTGAGGATTGGATGGAGGAAGCAGAGCTGAGAGGGCAGAGGGTGCGGGGCGCAGACTGGACAGGGAAGGAAGCCAGGCCCGAGCACCTGGGGCTACCTTTGTTTCTCCAGATCTGCACTTGGTTTTTCCTTCCCCAGTTCAGGAATTAGTCTGGCCATGAATGTGGAAGCGGCCGGCAAGCACGTGGTGTGCTACACGGAGAAGGAAACTCGAGACCCACTGGCTGGCACGCTCCTGCGCACCCGAGAGAGCCTGTAGGAGCCCCTCCTTGCTCCAGCAGTGCCCTGGCACAGAGGGTTTTCTGCTGAGCACAACTGTTGCAGGGTGGGGTTTAGGACGTGACCAAAGGACTCGTCTTTTGCCCATTTACATGGCACTTTCATGGACCTATGTCCCCCTTGCATAGGTAAAGAATCTGGCTGACAGACGCCAGGTCTCAAAGCTACAAAAGTGGCAGAGTCGGGATTTGAGCCCAGTTCCGCTGACCTGGGCACAGCACATGGAGCCATCCTGCCTCCCGGGGCACAGGTGGCCAGAGGAGTCCAGGGCCCATCTATATTTTTTAAATGTATTATCTTTTTATTGTGGTAAAATACACATACCATAAAATCTGCCGTCTTGCCCATTTTTGAACGTACAGTCGAGTGGCATTAAGTGCATTCATAATGTACAACCCGCACCGCCATCATCTCCACAACCCCTTTCATCTCATAAAATGGAAACTCTGTGCCCGTTCAACACTAACTCCTCATTCTCTCCTCCCTTCAGCTCCTGGCAACCACCCTCCTACTTTCTGTCTCTATGATTCTGACTGCTCTAACTTACCTCGTAAAAGTGGAATCCTCCAGTATTTGTCTTTTTGTGACTGGCTTATTTGACTTAACATAATTCCTCAAGGTTCATCCATGGTGTAGCCTGTGTTGAAAACTTCCTTTTTAAGGCTGAACACCCACACCTTGTATTTGTGACATTTGATTATTACTCGTTCATCCACTGATGGATATTTGGGTTGCATCTACATTTGAATGATTGTGAATAATGCTGCTGTGAACCTGAGTGTGCAAATATCTCTTTGAGGCCTTGCTTTCAATTCTTTGGGGTGTATACCCCGAAATGGAGTTGCTGCATCATGTGGTCATTCTATTTGTAATCTTTTGAGGAACTGCCATACTGTTTTTCACAGCACCTGCCCCATTTTCCATTCCCACTGACCATGTGCCAGGATTGTGATTCCCTTACATTTTTACCAACACCTGTTATTTTGTTTTTGTGATAGTGGCCCTCCTAATGAATGCAAGGTGGTTTCTCACTGGGGTTTTAATTTCGATTTTTCGAATGACGGTCATGCTGAGCATCTTTTCCTGTGCTTATCTGCCATTTGTGTACTTTCTTATCTATTGAAGTCCTTTGAGTGTTTTTGGATCAGATTCTTTTATTGTTGTTGTTGCACTTTTGGAGTTTATATATTCTGAATATCAATTTCTTATCAGGTATATGATTTGCAAATTTTTTCCCATTGTGTGGGTTGCCTTTTTACTCTATGAATACTGTCTTTTGATATGAAAAATTTCTTACTTTGCATGAAGTCCAGTTTGTCTATTTTTTCTTTTATTGCCTGTGCCTTTGGTGTCATAGCCAAGAAATCACTGACAAATCCAAAGTCATGAAGATGTTTGTTTTGCAAAGCCCATCCATTTTACAGATGAGGAAACCGAGGCCCAGAGTCTGTGGTATTCAACAGCAACAAGTCCTCTTGGCCTGGCTGTATGTCTCTGTCCGGCCATCTATTTATTCACTTCCCTCCCTCCCTCCCTCCCACCTTCATCAGTCAGCACACGCGAATCTGCTGGGCCGTCTGGATTTGGATGCCCCCTTCTCTTTCACAAACGACCTGTGCGACCTGGGGCTTCTGCACCTGCTGGAATGGGGGAGAAGATAACGGCACCTCCCAGGGGCTGCCTTGCAGGTGGCAAAATTGCTTAGATGCATTAGCTCTTCTGGTAATGGCTAATAACATCCCGATGGGGGGTAGTCCTCAGTCACTCAGTCACCCCTGCCCCTGTGGGTACCAGGGGCACAGCCCTCCTCCAGCCTCCTGCAGGACCATGCCGGCTCCTTCTTCTGGAAGCCGTTCCACTTGCAGGCTGGGAAGACACACCTGCAAGAGGGATTCATTTTTCTGGGATCGCATGCCAGTAGTGCTTAACAAATATTATTGGACAAGGAAGTTGGCTCTGGGCTTTCACGCACTGGAACAAGCTGGGTCATGGACGCCACAGAAACTTATCCAACTCGTTAGGAGAAAGGGGGTCTCAGGCTCAAAAGTACTCATGGTTGTGAAGTTGGGGTAACTGCCCTCATTACTGCTAAATTTATTTAAGGGATGTGAAGGGGTCCATGACATCACTGAGTTTCTTACGCAGCCAATGGGAACGGATCGTTCAGATGGAGGCTGCCGTGGGTTCTAACTGCGCTATCAGTGAATGTAAACCAGGCTTCTAAGCTTTTTAATTGTGGGTTTTGGTTTTCAATGTTGTTTTCCTGACTGCAGAATGCTCCCTGGACTGATCCCCAAAGCCCTCAGGATTCCAGCGGGCACTGAAAGCAAAAATGGCCTATTGGCTGGATGTCAGGAAGGACTGTCACCTCCCTGAAGGTGTGTTAGCATCTCATCTGCTGCATCCCTGTCCCCTCAGCCCTGTGCAAGGGAAGAAAGCAAGCCCGGGCCATGGGGAGGGGCACAGGTCTGGGCTTTGGGGACCAGCCTAGCAGCAGGGTTGCACGATGGCAGCCCCTTCCCTCCTGAGCCCTATCTGTGAGGCCGTGGGGAAGGACCCCCGCTGAGGCCATGTTCTCCAGGAGCTGAGCCTCGTGTGGGTGGGGTGGGAACTTTGTGCACTGCCGGGTTTGCCTCCGAGAGTGCACGATGACAATGCCGTCCATGTGCGCGGGGCCTGGGCTGTACATGTGCGCGGGGCCTGGGCTGTACATGTGTGCAGGGCCTGGTACTTTTCCAAGGGCTTTTAAATGCATTATCTTGTTGAAGGCTCATTTGAGGCAAGGACTTGAAGCAGACGGGAAAACAACCAATTTACTGAATCCTGAATGGAGAGGAAGCTGAATGCAGTGTGTGTTTTTGCTGAATCTCAAACCAAAACAACCTTTTGTTAAAGAACAAACAAATAAACAAAAATGCTGAACACTAATTCGCCAGGGAACACAGTCTGAACCGAGGCTCTGGGCAGAGAATCAGGGCAGCGAATTCAACAGCCACTTGGGTTGTGGTGGGGGCTGTGGATGGCAGGCAAGCTCATGAACAAGAGCTTCTGGGGACCTGGCAGCAGGACTGAGGCAGGAGATGCTGGTGGGAGGGGGTATTTCAGGTGGGGGACCTGAGCCTTGAGCGAGGCAGGAATGAGGAGCCTGTCGCGGCCTCGGGTCCTGGTGTGCCAGAGTGGAGGCCCTATGTTGGGAACAGCCTGGGACAGCTTCAGAGGTTTCCTGGGGGGTCACCAGCCCAATCGGAGTTGCACTTAGAGTAATTAATCTGCAGCGGGAGGTGGCGTAGGATTTTCTAAGATGATTGAACATCCAAGCATTCCCCAACAGAAACAGCTTCATTCCATGCGAGTTGCCTCTTTTAAGTGTCTCTCTCTTCTATGTTTGCTGGCACAGAAGGGGAGGGCACACATGGGTGTCTGTGTGGTACAGGGAGGGCTTGAATGGGAGGCGAGGCGGAAGACCCTCTACCTCACATGGGTCCTAGTGGGACTCACACACCACAGGCCACAGACCAGTGCACACGCACGCACGCACGCACCGCCACGGTGACACGTGATCAGAGACGTGCACTTGGCCTGGAGTTCCTGCTGGAGACGAACTTCCCGGAAACCGCCTCACAGGCGTCTGCTCCCTCAGGCAGCAGGGGCCAGAGGATGGGTGGTGAGAAATCCTCTTCCTCACCACCAGCCAGAGGCCGAGTCCACAGGGACCAACACCCAGTCCCTTCTGAACGGGCCTCAGTGGCCTCTCCTGCACTCCTGAGAGTCAGGTGACCATCGATCCCTTCCTTAAACATCCGTCACAGCCTGTCAGAGGCAGCTCCCCGATGTGGTCGCCCTGAGTGGCCCTGGGTCTTCTGAGGTCATTTCAAATGTCTCTGGGGCCTGGGGCCGCCACTCCCCTGGTTTCCCACCTTTGCTGACAAAGACCTGACCTCTGGGGAGAGACTTTTCCCTCAGTTCTGGGGACGTGCATCAGGGTCCCCTCCCAGGTTGGGGACTGTACCCCTCTCACCCAGTGCACCCTCGCAGGCTGCACGATATGGACTGGCCGGCCTTCTTGCGCAACATCAGGGTCTGGCTGCCACAACTGAGGCCAGCCGATGCCCTGAAGACAGCCTGGTGGATAAGGGGTGGGTGGCGCAGGAGGATTGGTGGCCTGGCTGTGACCAGAACCGGGGCTGTGGCCACGACCTGGAAGTGGTCATCTACAATGACAGCCCCCAGAGCCCAGGCTTCCTGGCAGATGCCGGTAAAACGCTCTTCAGCCTGGAAGTGCAGCTTTCAGCTGGGCTTTCCACAGCCCTCTGGCCCTGCTCACCTGTTCTCACAGTGGCCTTGAATGTGTATGTGCAGCCCTGTGTGCCCTCAGCCCCAGGTGTGCACAAGCCACCGGTGGCAGCCAGATCCAGGGCTCCCTTCTCTAACATGGCAGGAGGAGGGGGCCTCCCTTTCCTCTCGCCTGCTCTGTTCATCACCTCCAGCTCCTGCAGCCTTTTTCCCAAAGAGACATTTCCATCCTCTCATCTCTTGTCCCTGTCTTTGGGATAACATCACCCAGGTGGGCCGGGGGATTCCAGGGAGGGGGTGGGGGTGGGGTCCTAGCCCCGCCTGCTTTCCCCAGCATCACTGGGCTCCTCGTGGCCCTGGTGATGCTCTCGGCCAAGTTCATCTGGGAGCACTTCCTCGGAGCTTTGCGCTAGCCTGCCTGTGGGAGCTCTGCACCAAGTTCATCTTCCTGCACTGCTTCCCGGAAACCATGATCAAGCGGACCCAGAGCACCCACCTGCCCCCCAGCACCGCCGGCCGCCCCATGACCCTGTTGCCAGGGCTCTGGCGGGCCCTGGGGAAGCAGCTATTGCCTCCTAGAGCCCTTTGGCCCCGGGGAAAGCCAGGCCTCTGGCTCACCCCCATGGGACCCCTGACACTGGCAGGCAGGCCAGGCCAGCCAGCAGCTGGTGCCCAGCTGGGTCCCTGGTCCTGAGGCCGCCTTTGTGCCTGCACAAGGGAGACTCAGTTCCTCCCCTGCTCCCTGACCCTGCATCCTGTGTCCACACGGGCGCACCCCTGGTAGGGGGAGCAGACGGTGCCAGCTGCCCTGGAGAAGGAGCCAGACCACCTCGTGACCTCTGCCTCCTCTGGGTGTCTCAGGGGAGGCCGGCGAGCGGGGCCTACTGCAGCGCCATTAAGCAAGCTAATGACCCGTGAAGGCTCCCAGCCCGGCTGCAGCCGCCCCTGCTTGGAAGCTCCGGCTCCGTCTGCCCGGCTGCTGCCCACAATGGCTGGCATTGTGTTGGGTGGCAGTTTCCTCAGACAGGGCCAGGACCTTGGAGCCAGTTCTTGCCGTTTCAGGCCCAGCCAGGGCTGTGTACACAGCAGGCAGTTAATAAATATTTGCTTGGGATCAGGCCCAGAAAGAGTCACCTTGATTTTCAGGGCTGTGGGGGCACTTGGAGTCTGGGGACCCTTGGGGTGAGGTGGCCAGGGACTCAGGACGCAGCCTGGGGCCACGTGTCCCGCAGAGCTGCAGCCAGGTCCTCGCCCTCGGCCCCAGCTGGAGAGAGAGGAGCACTGTCCCCCTCCCTGTGGGGCCTCAGACCCAATCCCTGCCTGGGGGGCCCCAGGCGGCCCTGCTGTGACTGAGGGCAAAGGGGATGCATGGCAGGGACGAGGTCCTGGCCTGCACTGTCACCCAAGCCAGTGGAAGGCGGGCTCCTGGGTGCCATGGACCCACTTCACCTGCTTCTCCTGGAGCCCAGGTTCAGGGGTTCCCTGAATCCTGACGGGCTCCCGGGAAATCTGAATTGGCTTCGGGGCCCTGCCCTTTATCACCGGGACAGTGTGGCCAGGGGCGCGGAAGCACAGTCAGCCTCGCACAGGACAGGCTCCAGGACCCTCGGGAGACAGAACAGCCTCCGTGCAGGCTGCCGGGCTGTGGAGACTTCGAGAGCCCACAGCGCTTCCGCCTGGAGTCTGTGCTGTGCGCACCCAGAAAATCAAAATGATCAGGAGGGCCAGGCCTAGGCCCAGTGGCTCACTGTGCTCCTCCCCGGGCTCCTGTCATCAACACTGGGTTGACCAGCTGGGGCTCAAAGCCAGAGCTGGTCTGGGAGAAGCAGGAGGCAGCCCTGCACTTCAGTCCCCAGACGTGCTCCAGGACCCGTTTTGAAAATGGAGGGTGGAGGGAAGAAGAAGGAGGCCAGGTGAGGGGGTGGTGTGACCATATTTAATTGAACCTCAAGTGAATTCTAAGAGGCCAGAGTGTGACTTCTCTTGCCCTATAAAATCGGGTCCCCTGCAGCAAGTCAGTTCCATCTTTCACAGGGCTGGGCTGGCTGGATGCCCTGGCAGCCCCGGCTGGAGTAAGAGCCTGGCTGTCAGCCACACGTGTGCCCTGCACAGGACCTGGGGCTGGGACAGGGCACCAGGCAGGCAGGAGGCCTCACCCCGGGGTGCAGAAGGCCCCAAGGGTAGCAATTTACAGAAGCTGTCTCAGTCCTGTAAGTAACTAACAGAAACAAGCCCCAGCGCTTGCCGGTCCCCTCACCGTGGCCTGCACCAAACTGTAAGCTGTCTCCTAAAACTTCAGCTGTTTCCACCACCATGGTGACGACCACAAAGAAAAACCGAAACCCATCTGAAGGGTAATCTTTCAATTGCTTAAAATTAATCAGTGCAAAGTGAGGTAAAAGATCCCCGTTTGTCAGGGCCGAAGCAGGAGGCTCACACAAGCCTGCGTCTCTTGGAGTCCCTCCCCACGTCCCCCTCCTCGACATCCACCTCGCAGCCCAGCGGGGACACCAGGTTCAGCAGGGGGTCCTCAGAGGCACGGCCGAAGAGCGCCAGCAGGAGGGCCACACCGAAGCCCGTGGCTCGCTCACCCTGCAAGCAAAGCGCAGGACAGAGACTCTGGGCGTGGGGCTGCAGCACGGGAGGGGCTCCTGGGGACCCCTCACCTCCTGGGTCCCCTCCACGTGCCCCACAGTCCCCTTCTCAGGAAGGAGATCCTGAGCACCAGCTGGAGCCCTGGGCCTTCCATGCTGCTGGCTGGACACACTCAGGGCCAGCAGGCCAGACACAGGTGGTGGGCAAGGCCCTGTGTGCTCTGCCTCAACCCCAGGAGCTCCTCAGGGTGGGGATGGGTGAGACAGAGGGCCCAGGGCCCCCTGTGGAGGACAGGCTGGCTGGGGAAGGGTCACACACAGCAGCCACTCTGTTCCCAGGGAGGATGAGACCTGGGCGGGACAGCAGACTGGAAGCTGGGTCACGGACACAGAAGTTTCTGATGAGCTCGGCCAGCAGCTCCAGAGCCAGAGGGACACTCTATTTGGACAAGAGGGCAGGAGCAGCCTGGGCTGGTGGAGAGTGGGGACACTCACGGCATGCACCGGTGCAGCAATGTCCAGGTGGACCCAGACTCCGGGCCAGTCAAAGCCGATGTGTGAGGCAATGAAGAGGCCAGCACAGGAGCTGGGGCTGTTGTCTCGGTCCTAGGGAGGCCAGGAGGACACAGTGCCTGTGGGTTGCTCCGGCCGGGCCCTCTCCACCCTCCCCCATCGTCTCTCACTGTTGCCGTCTGCAAGGAGCCCGGGGTGGCTCGGAGGGAGTCAGTGTGGGGAGGCAGCTGAAGCTGGGCTGGGAGGGCCTTGACCATGAGCCAAGGAGTCTGCCCCCACCATAGGCCAACGGGGAAGCCAGCAAAGGGCCTGACGGGGCAGCTGAGTCAGATCCAAGACTAGGGGAGAAACCCCTGGCTGTGTGGCAGGGAAGCCAGTGAGTGGCCCATGCCGTCTGGGATGGCTCCTGTGCCCCGACACCTGCCTCTCAGGCCCTCATCTGCACTGTGGCTGCTTCTGGGGGACCCTAGCTCCCTGGGTTCACCAGCACCCTGAAGGCAGGGCTCTGCCTGCCCGGCTCCACCCAAGTGGCAGGCTCCAGGCTCCAGGTTCCAAACCTACCGCCACCGAGTTCTTCATGTCAGCCACGGCTGAGGTGAACTCGCTGAAGTGCAGTTCGGGGCAGTAGACCAACGGGTGCACCAGGTCCCCACACTTCCTGCCCGCCTTCACGCAGGCAGCCTCCCACTCAGCGCTGTTGGTGAGCACCGCAGCGTGGTACTTCCCTGTGGCAATGCCCTGGGTGGGCAGGAACCCGGGAAGCATGTGGACGGGATGGCAGGAGAGAAACACCCAAAAGAGGGATTGCGAGGCAGACAGAGAAATAAGGGAGCCAGAAGAGAGATGGTTGAGAAGAAAAGAAAAAAACACAGGCAGAAAGGACTGTGGCCATGAAGCACAGAGAAGGTGTTTCCGGGCTCTGCGTCCAGCCTGGGTCTCGGCGCTGCCCACACCAAGCTCAATGGGCAGCTCCTCCTCCCTCCTCGTGCCCAGTTATGAAAACTTTCTGACGGCAGCCCCCACCCGCTGCCTTCCCCACCTCAAGGTCCAGAGGGGGGTGAGGTTCCCTGGTGCCGCAGCTGAGGGGTGGACCCAGGCAGCACTCACCTGAGCCCCGGTCAGGGTGGCCATGTCCAGGATGATGTCAGCCCCCAGGTCCTTGCAAGCATAGGACACGCCATCTGCCAGCACCAGCCTGCCCTCGGCGTCCGTGTTGTTGATTTCCACCGTCCTGGGGCACGGCAGAGATCCCCGCTCAGGGACGGCATTCCCTGGGACATTGGCGTGAGCCCCTTTGGAACTGGGAAGACCCCATTTGGAGCTGCCCATCCCTGTGGCTCCCCGAACCCCGACACATTCCCCCACTGGGGAGGCTGGGATGGCCCCAGTCCCTACAGCAATGCAGTGCCTGGAGCAAAGGGCTTCCATGACATCCCTGCCCTGCTGCTCTTGAGTCGAGAGCCAGGGACCAGCCATTTGGCTCCCCCATGCCTCAGTTTCTTCATCTGTAAAGTGGGTGGCATGAACCAGCTGGGCTGGCCTTCAGCACACTGTGCCTGGCACCCGGCAGATGAGGAGGAAGAGCAGGAGATGCGGGGAGGCGCCCGCTCAGGCACCAGCGCCCGGGGTTGGGGACAGCTCTTCTCTTCTGCATTCTGGAGCCACCTGCTCCTCAGCAGCCAGCTCAGCTTTGACTCTCCAGAGTCAATCTCAAGGGGGAGACCCAGGGGGTACCCCCGAGCAGGAAATCTGGGGGTCAGAGCTTCACATACCCAAATAATTCAGGCCTGCATTTTGGAAAGGCCTGTCCTGGTAATGCAGGGTAGACCATGAGCTCCTTGGCCAGGCACTGCAAGGGAGCCTAGCACCTCATCCAGGCGTCACGGGCCCCTCAATATGAGGTGCCCCTGCTACCAAAGCTCCCCGGCACTCTGGGAAGCAAGGAGCCTGCTGCTGGGCGCCCTCCCAGTGTGTCTGGAGTGAAGTGGCACTGCGGGCCAGGGAGGGGTCATGAATTCCAACAGTGGGCAGGAAGGAGCCGGAGGGTCAGACGTACTTCCCTGAGTACAACAGGTGGATGTCATCTGGCCTGGTCGCGTTGGGTCCCACCGAGTTCTCAGCCAAGCAGAACACGGCGTGAAGGTTGTCTCTGAAGCCCTGGGGGGAGAAGCGGCAGAGGATCCAGCTGTAGGTCATACGTGTGGGGAGGAGGGAGGACGAGTTGGGGGTTCTCAGACCCACAGACAGCAGAAGAGAGACTGACAGATGGCTCCAAGTTGCAGGCACCAGAGCTCGCCCTCCCTGCCATCCTGGGCACAGTCCTGGCAGATCCCAAGGCCAAGGTTCACCGCTGGGGTCTCCTAGCCTCCCCTGGCAGAGCTCACCCACCACAGTGGATGAGCCTGGGCACGGGCTGGGCCGTGGGACTCTTGGGCTGCATGGGCTGGGCAGTCATGAAGCCTCGCCAACCTGTGCCAATGGAAGGTGGCCAGCGGCTGCGTCCCCTCAATACACACACACACACACACACACACACACACACACACACACACACACACAGAGAGAGAGGGGCAGGAAGAGCTCAGCCTCGTGGAAGTTTAGGTGTGACGTTATAGTTTTCTGATGCCAAAATGAAGTCATTTGTTCGCTGAGAAACGTATGGCCAACAGGTGGTAGCGGTTCCTGCCCTGCACAGGCTCTAAGGGTGCCTTCTGACCCCAAGCGACCCATGCCTGGGTGACAATGTCAAATGGAGTGGCGCTCTCAGACCCCTGTCCCTGCCCTTCCTCTGTTCCCAGAGCCGAATCTTTAACCAGGATACATCCCCCTAGCACGGAGCATGCCTCAAGGGTGCTGACGCACAGTTCTATAGGATCCATCTCCTGGAACAGCCAACTCTTCCACCACGGGCGCAGAGCCCTCACCAAAGGCAAACGCTTGGGATGGTGGGCAGGGGCAGCCAGCAGTGCAAAGAGTGGCCAGTGGCAGATGCTGCAGCAGTGGTGCTGGGCAGGCGGCAGCTGTGAGTCCCTGAGGCCTCCCCGGGCCCCTGCTCAGTCCTTGAGCCTCACAGATGGCCCCGCACCCCCACGCAACACAGGGGAAAGAACTCCACCAGCCTCAGGGTGATGATCTAGGGGCCACCTGTCAGCTCCACAAGGGCCCTGAGTCCCCCGCTCCCACTCTCGCAGCCCAGCCTGTGTCAGGGACATGGGGCAGGGGCTTCAGGACCCTCAGCCTCCTCCTGTCAGAGCACCTCCCCAGATACCCCAGCACTGACATTCCATCTGTGTGTACAGTGCCCACAGCTTGTCCCTGTGCTGAGACCTCCTGCAGTCATTCCAGGGGGCAGTGGGTGTTTGGGAACAAAAGAATAAATGACAGCATGACCCTGAGGTCACAGGATGAGGCCACGGGGCTCCAAGCCACAGACACCACAGAGATGAGCTCCAGCAACAAAGGACGGAAGCCCTGCAGTCCTCCCAGAAAGCAGGGTTCGGATCTGTGGCCTGCCAGGGCAGACAGGTTTCCCAGAGCAAGCAGAGGCAGCACCTCCTGGGCAGGCACGTGGGACACGAGGAGAAGGAGGAGGGATTCTCAAATGGATGCTTTCAGCCTCCCGGGGAGGGCTGCTACCCACTGAAGGCTGGGCCCTGCCCCTAATTTCTGATCTGGGGCAGAGCTGAGAACCCACATTACTAACAACATGGAGATCCCACTGGAGAAGCGCTGGCTTAGAGGACGAGCGAGCTGCAGCCCCAGCGTAAACAGTGCTGAGGTCTCCGTGGCTAGATGATGTGACACAGAGACAGCGCAGGCACGGCCCTGCCCTCGCGGCCCTCACGGCCAGTCTTGGGGGGTCTCCAATCACCACGGGCGACTGAAAAAATCCAGGACTCAGCAGAGCTGGAGGTGAGCCCTGGAGCTGTCGATGTTCGCACACTCCCTGGGTGTTCCCCGGCACAGTCAGGACTGCTGGTCTGACAGAAGAGGGTGGCCAAAGATGGGGCTGCACAGTGAGTGCTTCAGGGACAGCGTGGGACGGCTCTCCAGTGCCACGCCGGGGCTTGGGCCTGGTCCCCCAGGGCAGCCAAGGGTTTGGGGTAGGTAAGTGGGGCTGGGGCTTGCTTTTTTTGGTACCAGGGTTGGAGGGTCGCTAACACCCCCAGAGCCCAGGGCCACCGCGCTCCAGGCGTACCCTTCCATCTTTGAACGCTAGGCTAGGGAGGTAAAACCTTGGCTGATGAGTCCGTGCACACGCTTCATTGGCCTGTTTCTTTAGACAGGGTCTCGCTCTGTCTCCCAGGCTGCAGGGCAGCAGTGGGATCTTAGCTCACTGCAGCCTCAACCTCCCAGGCTCAGTCAATCCTCCCCCACCTCAGCCTCCCAAGTAGCTGAGACTACAGGTGTGCGCCACCACGCCTGGCTAGTTTTTAAATTTTTTTTTTTTGTAGAAACGGGGTCTCGCAAGGTTGCTTTGGGTAGTCTTGAATTTCTGGCCTTCCAGTCATCCTCCTGCCTCCGCCTCCCAAAGTACTGGGATTACAAGCAAGAGTTGGCCGCTTCATTTGTTTCATAAGCACTTTTCATGGCCCCAGGGACATCTGGGCTCCATGGGAAGGTCACTCAGGTAACCCCCATGCCCACACTCTCCCCGAGTGATTACTGCCACTGAGCAAGGGCTGAGCTTTGGGGCGCCTGCCCAGGCAAGAGAGGAAGGGGGCCCGGCCAGGCCTGGGGGTCAGGGGTGGTGACTTGGCAAGACCAGTCGCCAGAGGCAGCTCTGCTGCAAAGAAGGGTTGTGGGAGGGGCACACAGAACAATGCATGCCCCTGCCTTGAGCTTCTGCCTGCCACATGCCACGTGGGTCTAGGCCAGGATTCCTCACTGAGCCAACTGCTCATGGGGCTCTGGAGCCAAGGCAGGCCCTGAGCGGAGAACATGGCTGGACCTTGTCCTCGGGGCCTCCCAGAGCAGCCCTGATAAAGGCAGGAAGCTCTGGGGGCCCAAGAAGAGCCTGAGGGCAGAGTGGGGACAGGCTCCCGCTGGGGAGACTCAGGTAGGAACATGGTGGTGCCTATGGCGGGACAGACAAGGGAGAGGGGAGCACCCATGGGGCACACCCAGGATACCCCGGCCGAGGGTGGGCAGGGCCCCACTCACCTGCTTGATTGCAGCTCTGAAGGCCCCCAGGACGGCCGCGGCACCCCCGCAGTCTCGCTTCATCCCTGGCATGGTAGTCTGCAGGTGGTACAAAGAGACCCGGACAAAGGTGAGCCGTGAGGTCCAGGCCTGGCAGCAGCAGCCCTCCACCCCCACCCAGCCCCACGCTAGCCCCCCCTTCCCTGGCTCCCAGGCCTGGGCAGCCCCCACACCAGGCCTCCTGGGCATCCACAGAACTCATGAACCTCCTATTGGCCAAGCGGGGTGTTCTCCAGAAGCAACAGGGAGTCTTTGCTATAGATGGTGGGGCTCCCTTTTGTTTTGACAGAACTTTGGGGCCATCAAACAGTAACTGCATGGAGGGGGAACCCGAGGAGATGCCTGGAGCTGCAGAATTCACCGTGGCCGGGCTCTGACATAGCCACAGAGACCCCGTGCTTTAAGGCCGGGCACCCTGACCTCAGTCCTGGGCTGCCACACCGCCTGGGGGTCTGTCTGCAGGGACCCTCTCTCTCCACTCCTCCGCACAGTATGAGAAGGAAGCTGAGGTCCAGGGAGCCTCTGGGGCTTGCTGGAGGTCCCTGGCCAGCACCTCGGGGACCTGGGTGGGCTTGCTTGCTTCCTGCACTCATTGTAGCTTCCTTCTGTGCTTATGGTGGGGAGGAAGCCTGAGGGGCTGCTGTCGCAATGCAAACCTGCCCTGGCCACCTGTCACCCCCCAGAACAGGGCCTAGCTTCCTCTCCCTGGCATTTAGAGGCCTTTACCACCTAACGAGACTTAGGCTCAGCATTCTCTGCCCTTCATCACAACTTTGAACGATGGTGAGGGCTGATGTTAGCCAAAATCAGTCACATCCACCCCCAGTGACACCCATCCACCCCCACCGACAGCACCAGCAGCGAGGACACCTGTCGCTCCCTCATGTCACTGCCAGGTCTACCGCCAGAAGAAGGGACCACCTTTCTACTGAAAACAAGTCATCTCTTCCTAGCTAATCTGCGAGAAAGCACAGGGTTGTTTAAATGGAAAAACAGGGCCTCGGATCTGGAATCAAACCATGTGCAAAATGGGTCACACAGAAATGCCTGGAAACGGCTGCTCACTGTACACCATGTCTCCCCCGTCACAGCTGCCAGCTCCTTCCCAATTGCAGGCAGAGCCAGGACCGGGCTTGCAAATACAGCTCCATTGATTGTGCAAAGTTTCACCAGCCCCCATGCACTGTTTCTGTTTTTACAGAAGAAACCATGTTCGCAGTGATTTAAGATGGTCTCTGCCTTTTTCACCGGGCTGACATTACACCCCCTGTGCTGGAGTATTAGCCACAGCCCCAAAGAGGTTGGGGAGCCCCTGGATTCGTTTCCACGCCCTCTGGGAAAATGAACCAATGCCAATTGCACGTTAGAATTTCCTTGCTGAAGCAGTAAAATTAATTTTTAAAACTCTCAACCCTTGGGTACAATACATTTTCCATATTCTGCGTGACTCATAATGCACTCCTGTTCTTGCTGACGGGCAGTGGTCGCTCAGAGCAGAAGCTCAGCTGTGATTGCTGGGGCAGTTCTGAGCTCCATGAGCCACTTTGGCCATGACACCATTTTTACTTGAAAGAAAAACTGACAGACAAATGGCACTTAATTGGATTTAGGTATCTGGCAGATATTTCCCAGAAAAGGAACAAACTCAGCCTCTTACTTCCAGAAACAGCTGACATTATTTATTGCCAATGGTATACATTTGAGCTTTTAAGCAAAAATCAGAATTTTGAAAAACTTTCTCCTGTCACCGTGACAACTTCCTCATACTCAATGACTTTTCTGATGAGATGGATGGTGATATTAAGTGATTTTTCGATACTATATAACGTAATGTGTCAAAAATTTGAATTTCTGCAGAACTCTTGAACCAATATTTTTCAAGTGAACATGCATATTACAAAAACCAAAGTGAGACAGAACAGTGGATTTAACTGCCACGGAGCACCAAAGTCTACTCGTGAGGCTTCAGATTCCATGTTATAACCAGCCTTTAAGAAGCTACCACTTGTTGAGTTTTGGTGTAATAGCAAAGAATGTTCATAGTTAGCTGAAAAAGGTACTAAAATCCTTTTCCCTGTTTCAACTATAGAATGTGAGAGCCCAGATTTTCTTGATAAAGTTGAACTGAAACAACACATTTCCACAGACTAAATCGGAAGCAGATGCCAGGTCCCTAGCTGTCTTCTATTAAGTCACTGACCGGATTTGTGAAAATGTACAACAATGCTACTCTCTCAGTAAATTGTTTTTTCATTTTGGAAAATGCTTATCTTCATAAAATTATATCATTTATGATAACATGCAATGGATTTATATGCTATTTTTAATGAATTATACATGTTATAAATTTCTCCCTTCTAATTTCCAGTAGAGTAAATATCAATAGACAACATTCTTATACATAAAGCCTCTTTGGGGTTGGTACTTGTTAAGAGGGTAAAGGGGTCTCCAGTAATGCATTTGAGGCCTGCTAGTCCAGGCTGATCTTGATCTGCCCTTGAAATCTTTGAAAAGGGAGCTGTGATTTTTCTTGCAAAACTGGGAGCTGGGCTGGTTCCACCCAGCTTGCTTTTTGAGGAGTGACCATTTCTGCACCATTTGCTCTAGACGCAGCCACTGGGGAGAATGCCTGCTGCGTTCACGTTTCACACCAGGCCCTTGGGATGAGACTGTGAGTGCCTTCAGGTCAGGATTGGGGTCTCTCCTTCAATGGCTGGAGCCTCAGTGCCCACTCCACATAGTAACAGCTCAGGAAAGGCCTGCTGGTTGATCCCAAATCCACGTAGAACAGTTCCAAGTGCAGCGGCGAAGATGGGCTGGTTTAAAATAAAAAACCAGGTATTGTTTCACTGGTGCCAAAACACCCAGCTCTTCCTTGTATTATGGTGTCTGCAGACCAGTTGCACCCTGGGAATAGGCAGGGGCTATAGACTCATTTTCAGAAGGTGATCTGGAGCCATGGAAAATGCCCTACTCTCTGGCAGTTCTACCAGCCACCCTCAGACCACAGCTTCCCCGGAGGCTGTGCGGCTGTGGCCTCTAGGAGAGGCCTATGTGGTCAGGTTTTTCCTTTGTGTTCATTTCGAGGCCAGGAGCTGACTTACTGCACAGGTGCAGCCACAGCCTCATGAGATGAAGTCAGGTGCAATATTTTCCCTAAGTGACTAGAGTTAGTGCCACAAGCAAACAAACGAATTCCCAGGAAGCTCATCTTCTCACACTGGTCCACAACAAACCGACATCAAAAACAAGCATCTGATCCGCAGAGAAGAGGGCCCACAACTCTACCAGCCAGAATGTAGCAGCTTCCAGGGCGACTGACCGCAGGTATTGAGGGTGCGAGGGTGGGGGCAGCCAGTACCAGGTGCAGGCAGTAAGGGGTGCACTATCTGTGGCGAATTTAGGAATCATAATAAACCGACTAAAAGTCAGTTTGCTTATTACCACCATGTGCTGGTATCTCTGAACAATGTCAGCGATAACATATTCCTCCTCCAAAAATCTGTTGTTGGTTGAAGTTTAAAAATTTGCTGTGGCTACAGTTGCGTTTTAATCTTACAAATAAAAGCTTCAAATTCCCCTATCTTTGTTACTTACCCTGAAAGTAACATTACATGGATGTTAACAGTGACCCGACACACAACTGGCCCTGACACTCGCGGAATCTACTACCCACATTCCTTCTGAGAATCGCTCTGACAGTCAGATCCTGTGGCCTGGCTCTGGGCACAGTCGGGGCCTCCAGGGCCCATGATTTCCTACCTCCCGGTGTCGAAACAGAGGACCCAAAATAAAACACAAGAGCACGGGATGGTCAAAACGAAGACGCGGAACCTGAGTTCCTTCAGTTCCCTCATTGCAAGTGAACACTTGGAGTTACTGTGTCCAAAATGTTTTTGTTCCACGGACATCTGAAAGCCACAAGAATCCACCCTGAAGAACTGAACACATGGTGGGTGTTGTGATTGCTGGAATTTACTGTGAAATGGGATTTTTGGGAATCTCTGCCAAATGATACCATATTAAAGACTTTTCCTAAGTATCTGTGTATCTGCTGCCTCACGTGATCGGAGCTCTTCAAAATCAAAATTAACAAAGAGTATTCTTGGACCAACTGTGAATGAAGATAGCTGACAAAGCTAATTCCTCTGCCTACTGAACATATATTAGTAAAGAAGATCAATTTAAACGAAATCATTGTCAAATGTGTAGATGCTAAGACCCAAAGCCAGAAACATTCATTCCACCATCTATCACTCCAAGAGACCCATAGGGAGGCACGTTTTTTTCTAAAAAAAAAAATACATGAATGCTAGTTGAGTGTTAATCCATTTCTGTTTTCTTTGTAGTACAATATTTATTTTCTTTTTAATTTTTTTTTACTGGCATGATAATAGGTATGGAACTTAATAATAGAAAATGTTTTTTTTTTTTAAAAAAAACCTTTTTATGATTAGTTTAATTTCTTGCCTTGTTCTAAACAGTTTTGTGGTTTTGAGGAGGGATGGGAACTACTCATCCATTCCAGGTATGAAATAAACTAGGCATGCTGGAAAGCAGAGCACAGCGAGCTGCACCAGCGCCACCCTGAACAACAGCTGACACCAGGGCTCAGTGTCAGGAAGGCAGCAGCAAGTGGTGGGGCCCGCCACGAACCAAACTGGAGAATGGGCAACACCAGGGGCAGGCCTGCTGGCTGCAGGGGAATGCTGCCAGGTGGGACCAGAACGCCAGCACTGGCAGACCTGAGTTCACAAAAGGCCGGAAATCCAGGCTTTGATGAGAATCCTTCCTGGTTTCAAATACAGGTAGCTAATTCAAATTTTCAAAACGCCAGGCCTCTGTGAGCCTTGCGGGCTACTAGTTTGCAGTGTCTGTTCCAGATGCACTCCCTGCTCCTTCCAGACCTCCTGAGGCACACACTTCCCAGTCTGCTCCCTCCCTGTCCTTCCCAGCCCAAGACCGAGCACAGCTGCTCACATGGTGTGTTCGCACGGTGTGTGGGATGAATGGATGGAGATAGTGCGGAGGAGGGAAGTTCACACGGTGGGTGGGATGAATGGATGGAGATAGTGCGGAGGAGGGAAGTTCACACGGTGTGTGGGATGAATGGATGGAGATGGTGCGGAGGAGGGAAATTCACACGGTGTGTGGGATGAATGGATGGAGATGGTGCGGAGGAGGGAAGTTCGCACGGTGTGTGGGATGAATGGATGGAGATGGTGCGGAGGCTGTCTGAATGGATGGAGATGGTGCGGAGGAGGGAAGTTCGCACGGTGTGTGGGATGAATGGATGGAGATGGTGCGGAGGAGGGAAGTTCGCACGGTGTGTTCGCACGGTGTGGGATGAATGGATGGAGATGGTGTGGAGAAGGGAAGTTCACACAGTGTGGGATGAATGGATGGAGATGGTGCGGAGGAGGGAAGTTCGCACGGTGTGTTCGCACGGTGTGGGATGAGTGGATGGAGATGGTGCGGAGGAGGGAAGGGCTGGCTGCGACAGGCCGACTAGGCCACGACCGGGGCTCCACAAGCACCTGTCCTCCTGGGATGGCAGGACAGAAAGCCACACCACGGGACGGGCGTCTAGGGCCACCTCACAGGGATGTTCCCGGGTGACTCGCTTCTGTGCTGCGTCCAGATTCCCCTCACTCTTGGGGGTCACGTGCCTTTGGAGGGTCTTGTGTGGCCACCCTGAGCGTTTTCTCGGTGGGGACCATGGCAGACTCAGAGACACAGGCGTCCCCTCGCCCTTCCCTTCCTCGGACAAAGCCCCGCAGCTGCAAGCCCTGCCTCCCTGGCCCTGCTTGCCATTCCTTCGGTCATTTCCGGGGCTGCTCTCGGGCCCTGGCCAGGCTTTTGTTTCCAGACCCTTTTGAAGGGTGGGCATGGAACCCAGGGGGCCACATGAAGTTGTCGCCTCAGCATGGGAACTGGCCCTGTAGACTCTCCCTGAACCCACCCCAACCCAGAACCCCCAGAAACCTTGCTGTCCCCCACCCCATGACACCTCTGAGAGGGCTGGCTGGACCCAAACTGGGCCCCTCCCCACCCCCAGAGCCCTCTGGAGAGCTGGCCCTGCACCTCACCTTCCCTTTGATGCTGAGGCCCCCAGTGTCATAGACGATGCCTTTGCCCACCCAGGCGATGGTCTGCGTGGCTCCGTCTGGGGTGTGGCTGAGGACAGCCAGGGCTGGGGGATGCAGGGCGGCTTTGCCGACCCCATAGATTCCTATGGAAAGCGTGGGGAGAAGTGGGTTAGGCTCGGGCTGAGCTGAGTGGGGAACTCCCAGAGGTCCCTGGAAACCCCCACTCTGGCCGCTGGTATTTCTCCTGGAAAGGCGCCTGCCTGAGCCTGGGGCTCCCGGCCCCTTCTCCTGCCCCTGGCCAGTGTGGGATTGGGGAATGCAAATTACCGCCAATGCCTGAGACTGCAAACAAATTCTATGCAATGTATTGTTAGGCAAGAAAACCCACTGAGGGAAAAAATATTGTATCCTTTCCAGAAAGAAAAGAACAGGATTGCAGAATGAAATTATTTTTGGATAATGCCTCAAGGCTGCCCCAGCCCATGCTCGTCCCCACTTCCTGAATCCTTTGAGCACTCAGGGACTGCAGCGCCCTTTCACGCTCGCTCCCACGGTCTCTACACCACTGCCTCTTTGGTTTACATGACACATCTTATCAAGGAAGCTGTGGCCCGTGTGTGTGCAGTCTATGGCTCAAAGTCCTGCAATAATTGAGTCAAATAATCATAGCAACAATGGTGAGGGCTAATCATGGCCGCCTGACAAACTCCAACTCATCCTGTTAGATCCACAGCAAACGCCACCTCCTCTGTGGAGCTTTTCCTGACACAAGCGGCCTCTCCCTCCACTTGTAAATGGCTTCTGTCTAGGTAGACACCACCAGGATGGCCCCTGTGACCCCCATGTCTGGGTATTCATGTCCTTGTGTAGTCCCTCCCCCTCATGTGGGCAGGTCCTAATGTCCCACCTCCAACCAAAAAAAAAAGGTAGAAGAGATGAGATACCACTCCTGGGATTAGGTTACAGAAAAAGATGGGAGTTTCCATCTTGTTTGCTCACTTTTCATCCCTCTCTCTCGCTCAGAGACCTCGTTCGGAGGGCGGCTTATACTGCAAGGAACTGCTGTCTCCAGCTAATGCCCTGTGAGGCCCTAAGACCTGCCAGTAGCCTGTTGTGGGCCTGCCTGGAAGCACATCGCAGGCCCCAGGCAAGCCTTCAGATGACTGCAGCCAAGGCCAACAACCTGACAACAGCAGGCAGAGACCCTGCACCAGGGGAGGATCCCCAACCCACAGCATGGTGAGGGGATAAGTGTTGTTGCTTTCAGCTGCTATCTTCTGAGTAATTTGTTTTGTAGCCTACGTAACAGAGACAGCCACCTTCCCCTCGCCAGTCTACAAGCACCATGGGGCAGCTGAGTCATACTTATCTGCCCCTCTGGCTCCTGGGCAATGGGGAAAGGTGGGCCTGGGGACTTGTGGAAGGCCTCTCTGAGGAGGGGGCATCTGAGCTGAGATGCACTGGTTGAGATGACCTCCACCAAAAATATATCTTGGGGGAAAGTATTCCAGATAGGGAGAGCCACCCGCACACAGGCCCTGCCTGCCACGATGTGAACTTGTGTATTCAAGGAACAGAAAGGCCCTGCTGAGCCAGTCCCAGGAGTCAGGGTGTGCAGCACGCGAGGACGCTGGAGAGGCTGCAGGCAGGGAAGGACTTGGATCCAGCAGCTTCCAGAATCCAAATCAGAATCTGGATTGCTCCCCCTTCTCCCCCAGGGATGGCTGCTTCCCAGGGTCTGGCACTGGGCTTGGACACAGGCTGATTCCTTTCAGGTCACAAGCAGGATGAAGTTTGGGACAATGTGCCATATGGCCCGCCGACCCCCCTGTCACCCAAGTGCTCCTGGTCACTGCCTGAGGCCAAGACCTGCAGGGATGCAGCCCCCACCCACCTCCAAATCCTCTCGTCTTCAGTTCCTCATCCCGGATGATGGTTGGGATGATCCCCAGCTCCTTTCCAACTTTGTTAATCTCCTGGACATGTTCATGGAAAAAACAGCAACACAACGACACATGAAGATGGCTGGAAACAGGAGAGGCCGAGGCTGGGGCCAGGGATGAACTGCTGCCTGTGTGGAGTGGGGGAGCCAGGCTTGGGAGCCAGCTTCGCGTGTGATGAAACCCAGGAGAGGGGGCTCACCCTCCGCACTCTCTCATTTCCTGCAGCTCTGGCTGCAGTCCTGCCAAGGGGCCTTGAAGAGGAGGCTCTGTCCTCCCCACACACCCTTTCCTGAGGCTTCCTAGAGCTGGGCGGACAGCAGCACTCCATCGAGGGCAGCCCTGAGGCCACATCAGGGTGTGGACAGCCCCTGGTTTCCTCTGGCTCTCCTGGGGGGGTCTATGACACCCACCCCAGCCTGGTCCCGCCCCCGGCATGATGACCCACAAACCTCGAGGAAGGTGTCGGTGTTCATCTCATTGCAGGGTGTGTCCACGATGCGGGCTGCTAGCCGCACGCCGTCTGTGGCATTTGCTAAGCACTAGGGAAAAAAAGGCCATCACTGGGGTCCTGGGACCAGGTGGGAGGCAGATGTTCTCCACTTGTCCCTCCCCCAGGAACACAAAGGCATCAGAGGCAAATGCCACCCACAAGGCTATTGACAGGGCAGCAAGGGGAGAGGAGAGAGGGAGCATGGCTCTCGCTGCCTGCCCCACCCCCAGCAACCCAGGGCCACCAGCCACCTGTAGAAAGAACCTTCAGCACAGCCACCACCCTGTGCCTCCACAAGTATACAGGAGTCCCCAGCCTGGGGTCCTGCCCTTCCGTATCTGGATCCTTTCCAAGCCCTGTGTCCTGTTTCTCCCTTCATCCTAGCTACAGCTGAAGGTAGGTGGCCCCTGAGTATGCCCTGAGCTTCCCACCCCTCACCTCTGCAGATCCCACAGCCCTTTCCCTCCCACCAAGATCCCAGTCATCCTTCGAGGTACTTCTCATAGGCCATCTCCACCAGTAGCTTTTCCAGATCCTCCCCACCAAGCAGAAGCACTCTACATCCTGAGCGCTTGAACCCGCTGGCCCTCCCGGACGCCCTCCCTCTGGGCCACTGCTTTCCTCAGGAGTCCCACGCAAGTCCCTCATGAACACTGCAAGACAGACGGGGTCTGGCTGCCCTAGTGCTGTCACTTGACACAGCACGGTTCTGGGCACGAAGGGGAGGGACAGAGAGAGGTCTCGCCTCATGGAACTGACGTGTCCACCCAGGAGCTGAAAACGTGGGCACTGCTTGCCTGGCAGGGCTTCAGAGCCCACACTTGAAGGCAGGGCAGAGAGGGGCATGTGCACCAAAGCACACGTCACGTGGGTCCCAGAAATGTGTCCTTCAGCCCTGGCTTGGGCCATTCTTTGCCTTCTCATGTGTGTCTCACGTCTGCCCTGGGACCCTCACTGTCTCTCAGCTGAATCTGCGGGCATCCCTGCCCCACCCTGTCCCCTACCGTGCACCCCCAGGCGCAGAAGCTTCAGACAGCTGGCTGCTTGCGCGGCCTCCCTCGCTCACCAGAAAGACAATATTAAGAGAAAAGCAGCGCCGTTTTGCGGGGGTGCAGGACAGCATCGAGTTTATCATCCCTGCCTCTAGTCTCATAATGTCAGGGCAGCAAGCGCCGGGTCGATACCGCAGCCCAGCCACCTCCTCCGCCCTGCAGAGGTAATTAAACCCCAAAGCCTCAAAGGTAGAGACCTGGAACTTGACAGCTCCGATATGAATGTGCCTGTGCCGTCCCTGCCGCCTGTCAGCAGGTTTTGTCTGTGAGGGCATGTGGGGACCAGACAAGGACTGTCTGAGAAGTGCGTCAGTGCTGTGTAACTTGCCTCCAAGGAGGCCAAGTGTCACCTGGAAGACCCCAGACCACGGCAAGCTCGGGGCTCTGACGCAAGAGCGCTTCTGCGGGAGGCAGGGCAGGGCTGTGGGTGCCCTCCACCAACACACAGCCATGCTGCACTGGGGAGGGGTGTCTCTTATCACGAGGGGAGGGCCACTCATTCTGTCCACACGTGCCAGGCACCATGCAAGACTCGGATAATTCAGAGACGTCAAGGGAGTCAAGCTCAGCAGAGGCTCACAATGCACAGTCCCAGTCTCTGCTACAGAGAGGATGAGGCCACAGGATGCAGAAGGGACAGGGTCCTGGGTGGGGACTGGAAGGTTCCCGCAGGGAAGAAAGGGAGAAGTTGAGTACAGGCCACATGGGTGTCAGATACTGGTGTGCTCAGGACCCAAGAGGGCTGAGTGGTGGCAGCTGTAGCTTAACACCTGGCTCTGCCCTTTGCTGGCGTGGTCCCAGTGAGTCACTCAATGTCAGCAAGCAGTTTGTTCAGCCCTAACCTGGGGACAACAGGACGTATCTCACAGGACTGTAGAGTGTACCAGCACGTGCTGTGTGCACACTCCTGCCTTGAGTGTAGGGCGTGACAGCTGACAGCACTCAGAAGATGCCACCTTGCACACAGATGCACCTTTGGAAGGTGAGCGAAGCAGGAGCTGGAAGGAGGCCATCTGTGGCAGGGTGACCAGGAGACTGCTGCCATAGCCCAGGAGAGCACCTTAAGGCATGGCACTGGGCAGAGCAAAGACAAGAAACAGGACACACTGGCTAGTTGGGACCAATGGGGTTGGGGGCCACGGGGACTCACTGCCCCACTGCTTCCATCACCAGATGTTTATTGGGCCTTTCTCATGTGTGGGGTCGGGTGCTGGGATCATTGTGCACAAGACCAGGTCCCTGCCCTCTGGGGACTCCCAACCCAGTGGGGAGTACAGGAGATCAACAAAGATGTGACATGTCTTACAGTAATGGTTTAGCTGACAAATGCGAGGGTGGTGGTAGCCAAGAGGGCCAGGCCTCCCTGGGGAGGGAATGTGGGCAGAGGCCAGAGGGAGACCATGCTGGGCTGGACAGGGAAGGATCCTGGCGCAGGAGCATGAGCAGGAGTGGGTGTGGCCAGTCTAAGGGACAGCAGGAAGTACACAGGAGGGGAAGGGACCGAGGGCAACAGAGGTCAGGGTGCCCTGCTATCCTTGGAAATAAGGGTGATGCTTGAGCCCCCAAGTGGGCTCTGTGGGCACCCCTGCCCACCTGGATAGCAGGCCTGGAACTCAGACGGAAATTGCTAAAGACAGAAGAAGCTGATGCTGGTGTCTGACCCTGAGAGGACTGAGCAGGTCGGAACACTGGAGAGGCCATGAAGAGGATGCCGAGAGGTGGCGACAGTCTGGGGAGCAGCAGGAGGGAGGGAGACCTCTGGATGGGGCAGATGCATTTCAAGGAGGGATGGCAATGCCCCATCCAGCAGTCCTTAGAACACCATGTCAGGACGGGGGCAACAACTATGTTTCCATGGGTTAAGAGGGAAAAGAGGATTAAGAAAAGCAAACCAGTTAGACTTTTTTAAAAATTTGGAGACGAAGGAAAAAAAGGGGAGCTATCTCATGCTGGTGAAGATGGAAAAATTCGGGTTGAGGGTCAGTGGTTGCAGGCCTCAGAGAGGACACAGTGAAAGAAATGAGGTGCGGCCCAACGCCGGTGTGGGAGAGCTTGCTGCCTGGGGTGAAGCGGACAGGCTTCCAGAGCCAGAAGTGAAGAACGAGCTCTGACACGAGAAAACACAACCTGGGTGGCGCTGTGGGCTCGGGGACTGGAGGTGGCAGGCGCAGAGCCTGGGACCGCTGCCGTGAGGAAGGGAGCCTGATGTCAGGCCCATCCAAGGGTCTGGAGCCGGGAAATCACTTCCGGCCTTGCAGCCTCAGAAGGATCATTCTCAGCATTGAGTGAAATAACACATGTAGAAGTGCTCCCTGTAAAGGGTGCAGCAACACACATGCACACACATCACACACACACCACTCATGCACACACCAGCACTCACACACACAGCAACACACGCCACATACACACCAGCACTCACACACACAGCAACACACGCCACATACACACCAGCACTCACA
>NW_012104365.1:279064-280810 GCF_000951045.1 Mandrillus leucophaeus | reverse complement strand
TCTCATGCACACACCAGCAAACACACACAGCAACACACACCACACATACACCACTCATGCACACACCAGCAAACACACACAGCAACACACACCACACACACACCACTCATGCACACACCAGCACTCAAACACAAACAGCAACACACACCACACATGCACACACACCCCACACATACAACACATGCACACACATACACGCACAGCAACACACACCTGCATACATCACACATACACACACAGCTCACATAAGCGGGCAGCGTTATTTGGAAAACAGCATGGACGTTCCTGGCACTGATTACGTGCTCAACAAACACTGCCTGTATACAACAGAATCCTGAAGTCACAGGCCACGCTGAGGCAGAGGGAGGAGGCCTGGGTTTGGAAAAGCCTCTGCAGCTTCCCAGGAACCAAAGCAGCCAGCCCCGCTCCTGCCCCCGCAACAAGCTTTTCCCTCTCTCGACCTCCCTCCCACCTCCCCGATCTTGTCACGGCCCAGGGGCCGGGTCTGCCCTTCCAGACACCCACCTGCAATGTGGACACCTCCACCGGCCCGTTGTCTTGTCCTACCAGGAAAAACTCCACGGTGACCGTCTTCTTCTCCAAGCGCCGAGAAGCACCTGAGCGGTGGGTGAACAGCGGGAAGGCCCGGGCCAGGGCACAGGCGGAAGCAAACACCTCTGGCTGCTCGCAGACCATCTGTGGCACAGGGGGAGACGGGATAAGGGGTGCAAGGGCCCCCACCAGGAAGTGCAGGGAGCTGCTCTCTGAACGCCTCCAGAACATCGGTTCCCTTGCAGATGACATCTAGACAGAGATGTCCCACAGCAGCCGCCACCCCATCCCTCAGGTCACCCCAGGAACCGTGGAAGCACCATTGGTCATGCTCCAAGAGAAATAACACATTGGCCACCAGATGTCAACAGCCTGACCAGCCAGGAAAATGACGAACAGAGGGACAGACACTAGGTGGGCCTCAGGAAATCTAGGGTTGAGTCTCTGATTTGCCACCAAAATTAATCTGGGGCAAATCCCCGCGTCTCTCTGGACCTGTTTCCCCATCTACAGGGCAGGGATTATAACGTCCACAGCCCTTGGAGCCCCGCGGCTGCCTCCTCTCGAAGCACTCACCACAATGCAGCGATGTGCTCCGGGCGGCAGGCAGGTCCGCACCAGCCGCGTGATGAAGTGGGCGGCTGAGGGGCTGTTGTGCCGGCTCACCCTGCAGGGCAGGGCAGCCACGGTGGCGTAGTTCAGGTAGAGGGGACAGCTGTCCGTGGGGTTGGGGTTGAGCGTGCTCAGGGCAGCCTGCCAGAGCTAGATCAGAAGGGAGAGACAAGAGACAGAGGCTTCAAACAGCGGCCCACGTGCCAGGAGGCCCTGCCCTGCGGCCACGACCACGCCTGCAGTCCTGGAAGGGGCACTGCGCAGCTCCCCGCCACCGTTGTCCCATCCTTAGGGAGATGTGTCGCCTCTCTGCAGAGCGAACTGTCTCTAGGCTGGCTCGCATCCCCCTGGTGGGATGAAGCCACCAAGACTGGAAGGGAGAGGCTGGGGGCTGCTTTGCTTCCAACACTCGGACAGGGCTTAGGCGGCTTCCACCAGAGAGGGGGCAGGGGCCAGGTGTCCCCAAGTAAAGGCAGCTGGGGACACTGCCATGGGAACTTCTGGAAGCCAGGGCCTGTCGTCAGGCAGGGCCGACGCGAGGCCCTGGAAGCGGCCGCGTCTCCCCGCCCAGTCCGCAGGTGT
>NW_012104365.1:275436-276459 GCF_000951045.1 Mandrillus leucophaeus | reverse complement strand
ATACACACCAGCACTCACACACACAGCAACACACGCCACATACACACCAGCACTCACACACACAGCAACACACGCCACATACACACCAGCACTCATACACAGCAACACACGCCACTCATGCGCACACTACTCACACACACACAGCGACACATGCCACACACACACCACACACACACCACTCATGCACACACCAGCACACACACAGCAACATACAGCAACACACGCCACACACACACTACACACACCACTCATGCACACATCAGCACTCACACACACACACAGAGTAACACATACCATAGACACACCATACACACACCACTCATGCACACACCAGCACTCACACACACAGCAACACACGCCACACATGCACACACCAGTACTCAAACATAGCAACATACACACCACACACACACCACTCATGCACACATCAGCACTCATATATACACACAGCAACACACGCTACTCATGCACACATCAGCATTCATACACACACAGCAACACACGCTACTCATGCACACACCAGTACTCAAACGTAGCAACATACACACCACACACACCACTCATGCACACACCAGCACTCACACACACAGCAACACACACCACATACACACCAGCACTCATACAGCAACACACGCCACTCATGCACACACCAGTACTCAAACATAGCAACATACACACCACACACACCACACACACACCACTCATGCACACACCAGCACTCATATATACACACAGCAACACACACCACACACACCACTAATGCACACAACAGCACTCATACCCACACAGCAACACACACCACACATACACACACCACACACACCACTCATGCACACACCAGCACTCAAACACACACCCCACACATACACACACCCCCCACACACCACTCATGGACACACCAGCACTCAAACACACCCAGCAACACACACCACCCATGCCACTCATGCACACACCAGCACTCATACCCACACAGCAACACACACCACACACACCACTCATGCACACACCAGCACTCACACACAG
>NW_012104365.1:192129-269639 GCF_000951045.1 Mandrillus leucophaeus | reverse complement strand
GTCCTCCAGTGGGGCCTGGGCCGACGTAGGCCCAAGCCCACCCTACGCAGTTCCGGCCCGATCAGGCCTCAGGCCGGCCCCAAACAGGTCCCCCGGGGTCCCAGAGCAGCCGCTTTTGATCCCCAGGGACCCCGCACCCTGGCCACCCATCAGGCCGGAGGGGCCCAGTGACTCCTGGACTTGAGTCGGGTCCTTTTGTCCCACTGCCTGGCATGGTGGGCACAGCGGGGACCCTCACTTCCTCCTCACTTAATCGGAGGTTCCCTGGCGTTTATCAGACCCCACTCTGCCAGGCACTGCCCTGGATGTGAGAGTGTGCCAGGGACGTGGCTTTCCATCCAGGGCACTGCTGCTGGGATGACCAGTTACAAATCCAGGCACTGCCTGGCTGTGTGGGGGGCCTTCCCACCCACCCCTTTGCAAGAAGGGTTATCTGGCACAGTCTAAGCAGGAAAGAAGGGAGGAGATGAGACAAGGAAGGAGCAGGGTGACCTGAGTCACCTCAGTCGCCTTGCAGGGGAGGAAAGGCCATCAGAGGGTGCGGGGCAGGAGCCGGGTGGTGGAGGAGCCAGGGGTGAGTGGTGAGTGTATGGTGGAGGCGGAGGGTCCCACCCACAGGGTCAGATGCAAGGGTCAGGAAATGATGATGCATTGGGGAAGCTCCACGCAGGAGTCATTTAAAAGCAAAAATCTGTTACCCAACATCCTGATTGCTCAAGGGCCTTTGGTTGGTACCTTTCTCTGTTTCCTCCATGTAGTTCCATAAGCTACTCCTCTTATTTTGAGTTTCTTCTTCATTACCAGCCTAAAAATGGAAAAAAAGAAAAAAAAAAAAAAGCAGTGTCAACTCCCTGGTGTGGTGTGGGAGGTTTTCCACCACTGACCTCCCAGCTGGCCCCCTAGCTCCCTCACTTATAGCCCAGCCACAAGCCATGCTTTCACCTTCCCTGTCTGTGGACTCCAGGTCTCCCTGCTCAGCTCTGAACCTTGGTCCCTGGCCCCAGGGCAGGCCCTCGGAAACACCACATAGACTAGAGCATCAGCATCCTGAAGGCAGGTCTTTTTGCCTGTTTTCTGTTTTTTTGTTTTTTTCCTCCAGTGCCTGGCACAGAGCAGGCACTCAAAAAAAAAAAAAAAAAAAAAGCTGTTGAATGACTGAAAGGAATTCCTTTGAAACCCTCAGCTTTCCTGACATAAAAGTCAACGCTAATTGGATCTTATTTTCTTCAAAAGATTTTACAGCAGCTGAATGTTTTCACACATTGGTAAAGGGTACTAAGAGTGTGTATAAAGATCTCTCACTCTTTTTTCTGTTTGCAAATACGTTGCAGACAGGCACACAGCACTCCAGAGGACTGAGACAGCTGGAGGATCTTCCTAGAGGGTGAGAGACTAAGGCCATGCCCTGACAGATGTAATAGGACTTCCACAGGCGAAGAGGTTGAGAAAGAAGGCATTCCACGTGGGAGAAGTCCTGGGAGGAAACACAGACGCAGAATATGTCCAGCAGGCTCTGAAACCTGTGCGGTTAGAACAGAAGGTTCCTGGAAAATAGAAGAGTGGGTGAGGAGATCGACTGGGGAGCCTGGTTCACTCTATAGAATTTTACAAACTGAAGAGGGATCCAAGAAGCATTTCAGAAAGCCAGATCCAGCAGGTTTGTGTACCAGGAGTTGGAAATGAGATAAACTGTTGGTGGAGAGGTCATTTTGGAGATGTTTTTCTTTTAGAATTCTTTCATATTTAAGAATACACTGAATAACCCTGACAGCCCCCAGAAAGGATGAACAAAATGATTCAGTTCAACCAACATTTTGTACACAAAGCAAGAGAAAACATTAGATGCTTGTTAAAAGCAAATATTGGTGATTCTGGTTTTAAGCCACGCCTGAATTGAAGAAATCCAAACTAAACAGAACGCTAAGGAATTATTCCACTTCAAATGCCTGCCAATTTCCTCAAGATGCAGCTTGTGACAGATACAAATACATTCCAGGAAAGTACTTTCCCCTTTTCACTGCTGACTTTACAGACTTTAACATAAATAAGACAGGCAGCACTTTGTTTAGATAAATTTTGATGAAGGTATTAATCCATGGCTTAGTATATATTTCACTATCAATGAAAAATTCACCTCTATTTAATTTTCCTTAAAAAATGAAAGTTTAAAACAAATTACCAGATCTTTAATGCAACCCAAAAATCAATTTATGTTTTTGATGACTTGAAACCTATTCCACATCCAATTGGATGTTCAGACTTTGCTCAACAGTTGAAGAAAAGATTAAAAACTTCTGGAACAAATCAGAATAAAGTTCCTAGAACTTATTAGGATGTTTTTTGGTACAGTTCACATCCTAGGACACATTTCTGAAATCCTATCATGTAAGATGGCTCTATGTGTTTGAAATGTGCATTTATATGTTAATTTCATGTCAGGCTTCACCCGTATAAAACCTAATGCCTGCTTAGACTCAGCTGATCGCCACGAGGCTCTCAGATTCCATTATATCCGATACTTCAAAGAAACACTCATTTCCGTGGTGCGTCTGCTTCATGTTTTCTGGTGTTTTCATTCATTCATTCATTTGACGTACATTTGTTGAACATCAGTTCTGAAAAGCTCCAGGACCCGTCAGGCTTTGGGGATGCAATAGCGTGTGTGTGTGTGTGTGTGTGTGTGTGTGTGTGTGTGCATATGTGTGTGTGGCCAGAAAGAGGAAGGGGGAGCAAATAGAACAGTAAAATCCAGAGATCCAGTCACTGGGAGAAGACTGAGTTAGGGAAGGCCCCTTGGACTACGATGAGACTTTTGAGTTGGGTCTTGAGGGATGGGTTAAAGTCTGTCAGGCAGTCTGATCCCCGACCAAGAAATTGTTCATGCAAAGGCCTGAAGTAGTAAAGGACATTGTTCATTCTGGCACTGTCAAAAGCTCATGTGGAACCAGGCCCCATGACTCAGGCCTGTAATCCCAACATTTTGGGAGGCTGAGGAGGGTGGATCACTTGAGGCCAGGAGTTTGAGACCAGCCTGGCCAACATGGTGAAACCCCATCTCTACTAAAAATACAAAAATTAGCTGGACATGGTGGTGCCTGCCTGTAATCCCAGCTACTCGGGAGGCTGAGGCACGAGAATCACTTGAACCTGGGAAGCAGAGGTTGCAGTTAGCCGAGATCGCGCCACCACACTCCAATCTACACTACAGACGCTCTGTCTCAAAAAAAAATAAGAAAGAAAGAAAAAAAAAAAGGAAAAGCTCGTGTAGCCAGACATAAAGTGTGCATAAAATATACACTGACCTTGCAGGTTGTACTTGACCTTGCAAGTAACTGGAAACCAGTGGAAGTGCCTCAGGCAGTCCTAAAGTGAAATCAAGGAAGGGCTCCTTCCTGCTTCAGAATGACCTGCTCATGAGCCCAGAGGAAGCAGAGGCAGACTCAGCTCCAAGGACCTCCCTCCACCACATGGAGCTGGAGCAGCTGGCTGAGAAGTGAGCCCACAACCAGTGAAAACTGTGACAGCCACACGACCGCCTCAAATGCTGCCCCGCGTTGTGGATGTTTGTGCTGTCCCTCGCCACAATCTGAGTGCCTGCACAGCAGGCAGGGCCTCCATTCCCTTTTGCAACTGGCACCAGACACGCCACCTAGATTTGCACTAAATGTTCCCTGAAGGGAGGAAAAAGAACTTGTTGCCATGAAAACACATTTCTCTAGACACTTTTTTGAAAAGTTGATTAACTTTTGGAAAAGATGAAAAACTAGTATAATGAACACTTGTATACCCTTCACCTAGATTCATATATATATACACACAGATATATATATATACATACACACACCCACACAAATATACACATACACACACACCCACACACACACACATATACATACAGGCACACCTTGGAGATATTCTGGGTTCAGTTCCGGACTACCACAATAAAGTGAGGTATGCCTGTATATATACAAACATGCATATATGTGTATGTGTGTTTATGTATATGTATATGTGTGTATGTATATGTGTATATGTGTGTATGTATATGTGTATATGTATGTATGTGCACATATTTTTCCCTGTACCATTTAAAGTAAGTTGTATACACCCCTACCTCACTGCGTATGTCTTAAGAACAAGGACACCAGCTGGGCGCGGTGGCTCACGCCTGTAATCCCAGCACTTTGGGAGGCCGAGACAGGCAGATCTCCTGAGGTCAGGAGTTCAAGACCAGCCCAGCCAACATGGTGAAAACCCGTCTCTGCTAAAAATACAAAAATCAGCCAGGCGTGGCGGCACGCGCCTGTAATCCCAGCTACTCGGGAGGCTGAGACAAGAGAATCGCTTGAACCTGGGAGGTGCAGTTTGCAGTGAGCCGAGATTGCGCCATTGCAATCCAGTCTGGGCAACAAGAGCAAGACTCTATCTCAGAAAAAAAAAAAAAAAAAAGAACAAGGACACGAGCCCACATAATCATGATCATGTGCTGATCATACCCATGAAATTTAACATTGAAACAATACTATTATCCAGTATACAGTTTGCAATGAAACTTCAATTGTCCCCTTGTCCTTCATGGCTTTTTCTTTTTAAATCCAGAATCCAAATAAGGCATTGCATTTGGCTGTGAAGACTTTCTGGCCTGCTTTAATCCAGAGCAGTCCTTACCGTTCTTTCACGCACTGGTATGTGCTACAGAAGCTCTCACCATCTGGGTTCGTCTGTTTCGTTAGATTTGGGTTGAACTTTTTTGGCAAAAATACAGGTTATGGTTCCCATCGAACCTCATCAGGAGGCACATAATCTAAGTGTCCCCCATCATTGGGCAAGTGGGGTCTGCCAGATCTCTTCATGGTAAAAGTGTATTTCCCCCTTTTATAATTAATTGAATTAAAATAATTTCCTCTTTATAATCCATGGAGTGACACTTTGAGACTAAGAACCTTCTGGGTCCCAACCACCTTTTCCCGAATGTCTTCAGTATCCAGTGATGATTTCTGCCTGAATCAGGTATTGGTTGAGTGACTTTCCAGCTCTATCCTCCCTTCTACACTTATTACCTGGTGTTCTTCAGCAAAGACCTTCCCCCTCTCCCCAGGGCTGGCAGCGTGATGTGTGGAGTCCAGTGCAAAACGAAAATGCAGAGCCTCTCTTTCAAAAAACAATTTCAAGATGGCAACAGCTGAGCACTAAACCAGGCACAGGGCCCATGTGGCCCATGGTGGCTGCACACCCATGAAGCCAGCCCTGCCACAGCCCATACGTGTGTGCATCTCATCAAATGTCACTGCTCCCAAGTGGGGACCCACTTAGGCCAATGAGAGCTGCATCAGGCAGGCTCCTTTTTGATGCATTCTTATCCGTTTTCAAGGGCTTTGTCCTTTCTGGAACAGTAAGATGCTCACAGGCCGGGCGCGGTGGCTCACGCCTGTGATCCCAGCACTTTGGGAGGCCGAGGCGAGTGGATCACGAGGTCAGGAGATCGAGACCATCCTGGCTAATGAAACCCCGTCTCTACTAAAAATACACAAAATTAGCTGGGCGTGGTGGCGGGCGCCTGTCGTCCCAGCTACTCCTGAGGCTGAGGCAGGAGAATGGCGTGAACCTGGAAGGCGGAGCTTGCAGTGAGCCAAGATTGCGCCACTGCACTCCAGCCTGGGCGACCAGTGAGACTCCATCTCAAAAAAAAAAAAAAAAAAGAAGTAAGATGATCACAGGCTCACTTTGTTCTTTCCTTGACCCAAATCCAGAGTCAGTCATTTCTCCAAGAAACCTGGCTCCATTCAGTGAGGGGAAAGGTTGGTTAGAGCCAAGAGCTTCAGAGTTAGAGACCAAGCTCTTGTGCTGGGCATGCTTCCTGCCACTTGGGCATCATTGCTCCTGGCCCTCTTGGATGTGGAAGGATCAGGTTTTCTTTAACATCATGAGTTGATACTGATTCCTCCCATTCAAATCCACATGATAGGGCTTTTCCTCACCTGCCTGTCTTCCATAATTGCATCTCCCTCTGCCACAGTGAGAACCCTGGTTCCCAGTCCCTCCTGGGATTTCTCACTCTCTGTTTCCCACACTCACCAATAGCCTCTGCTCCCGACAACAAACCCACAACACAGAGTTCAAGATGTTTTAACTTTTTGTTCCTAAGAGTATATCCCAGCGATATATTCCACATTTACTTGATTTTTGTGCAGCTTACTGATTTGATGTACATTTAGTTTCATAAATCTGTACTTCACAGAAGGGTTCACCATTTTCCTTTTTTCTACATTTTCTTTTTGACTACATATAACATTTTGTATCATTTAAATCACACCTGTAAAAAGGAAATATTCAAAGGAGTCTCCCCATCCCTGCCCTTCCCCCCTTTTCTCAGTCATCCTTCATAGGTAGTATTTTTACCCCCACAGGTAACCTTTTTCACCCCCACATGTAACCGTTTTTATTAGCTTTTATCTTTCCTGATTCTATCTGAAAAAAAAAAAAAAAACAAGATTATTCATGGATCTTGAAAGGTAGCATACTACATGCCATCTTTTGCACTTTGCTTGAAAAGCACATTTGGTAGCCTCATCTGCATGTACTGTGTCTTTACTTTCTGGTATCAGTGGGATGAGAAAATGTGTTAATAAAAATGTGCCAGCAGAATCATTTATTAACAACAAAAAACATCTCTTCTAGCATCAGTTTTTAGGACCTCTCTATAAAATGAGGGGGGCTGGGGCCAGGCACAGTGGCTCATGCCTGTAATCCCAGCACTTTGGGAGGCTGAGGTGGGCAGATCACCTGAGGTCAGGAGTTCAAAACCAGCCTGACCAACACGGAGAAACCCTGTCTCTACTACAAATACAAAAAGCCAGGCATGGTGGCACATGCCTGTCGTCCCAGGTACTCCAGAGGTTGAGGCAAGAGAATCGCTTGAACCTGGGGGACGGAGGTTGCAGTGAGCTGAGATCACGCCATTTCACTCCAGCCTAGGCGACACAGCAAGACTCCATTTCAAAAAAAAAAACAAAACAAAACAAGTGGGCTGAACTAGTTGCTCTCTGAGGTCCCTTGACAATCTAGCAGCCTAAATTATCCTCCCAGGAAGGACACAATGTAAGACAGCAATAACCTTCATGTCTCAGGAACTAAACTCTATTTACTTCTGAACACCAGCAAAATTATGTTTGTAGTTGCAAAAGTTTTCAAGGGCATGTTGAAGACCTGGAGCCTTTGGACAGGGAGGCTGTGAGAAGGAAAAGAGAAATAATTAACAGACCAAATGTGGTTCCACATTCCTTTAAGCAAACTCAATATAAGAAAATGGAGACTTACAGAAAAGCAAAATTAGGGGCTAAATGTTTTTTTTGATGGAATCTTTTCTTTAGGAAAACTTTCACTTATAGGATCCTTTTAGATAGTATGTTTCTCTAGAGCATTGAAAATGATTCAATCTTCAAACCTGAGTCACCTTTTTTTCCAGAAACACCCTGTGTTTATTATACATCTATCTGCAGTATCTGAATATAGATCTTTTAAAAAGCAAAAAGAATTGACTGGACGTGGTGGCTCATGCCTGTAATCCCAGCACTTTGGGAGGCCGAGGCAGGCAGGTCACCTGAGGTCAGGAGTTCGAAATCAGCCTGACCAACAGGGTGAAACCCCATCTCTACTGAAAATACAAAAATCAGCCAAACGTGTATTTTTAGTAGAGATGAGGTTTCATCATGTTGGGCAGGCTGGTCTCGAACTCCTGACCTCAGGTGATCTGCCCGTCTCGGCCTCCCAAAGTGCTGGGATTGCAGGCGTGAGCCACCACGCGAAGTCTTTTACTTAACGTTAAGCACTAGGAATACACAGTAAATACACACTATAAAGTACTGTTTTTAAAACAGGATTTATTTGTTACATTATAAACTCGGCAGCACACGAAACCAAGTAGTGAATACATCTTTGTCCCCCCTTTTAAATGAGAGGCAACTTTTCATCTCCCAGTGCTCTTGGGACCACAGAAAAGGGGACCAGGTAGATGGGAGGACTCAGCACTCTTGGGTAGGGGGTGCTTCGGGGATCTAAGTGGAAGAGGTGATAGGGCCGGTGGTCAGCTCAGGGACTGCCCCTGTTGGGGTCCAGGGCCTGCTGGTGTATCTGTACCACTGCTGGGACTTTGGTAGCTCAGTGTTGTGCAGATACAAAATGTATGCCTCCGTGAGGCACACGATGTAAGTGCTGAAGTTCTGTGTAAATTTATTAGCACGAACTGAAGGTACTGTCATTGTTTAACTCATCCGACCTTTTAAATGGATAACCAACCTTGAGGCTTAATTGGATTTAAAAAAAAATCAATTTCTAGCCATCACATAGTGTTGAAATGAAGTGCTGCATTCTCAGGCAATTGTAAAATCAGTTTTGCTCAGGACTATTTTTTATTATTTACAACTTTAACATGACATTATCCATCTTGATAAGCGTTTTATGTACACACATACCTTTCATAAACAACCACAAACATACACGTACGTACACCAAGTCACGTCACAAAAGAATCATCATTTTCCGTTGAGCAGCAGGCTGATTCATCAGCAGCAATCTCTTCACACCAATTACACAAAAAACTGAGCTGGGGATAATGACATACCACTGTTTGCAAATCTCTCTCAGCCTCAGCCGGTCTCATCTTTGTAATAAGAAAAAAATCCTTGAGGAAGCTTTTTACCAAATCGCATCTTGACCATTAAATCTTTCTTGAGGAAGGTCATTTAATTTTATGGAAAGAAATGAAAAATTAAAATGGCATAAGCAGAAATAGTGCTGATCTGGAAATCAGAAAGCTGACAATTCTAGTTCTAGTTCTGTGGCTTTGGCAAGAGGGAATCTTGGGTCTCAGTTTCCCCCTCTGGAAAAGAGGGATGTTGGGATGGGGGGAGTTGTTCTCATTCCCCCACAGTTGATGAAAATGGAGGTCTATTATGGTGTCCTGAGTCAGAACACCAAGTTAAACACACACACACACACACACACACACACACACACACACACACACACAATTTAATCCCTCAGCACTTCCTCTGAGAAAAAGAGACCAAATGATGCATAACGAGGGTCTTCTGCCTCCACAACATGTAATCATTTGGATGATTAGCTAAAAGCAATTATAGAATTGTAGTTGACAAACAGAAAATGCTAAGCCCAGTGGTCTCTTGTAACTGAGCCTCATTTAAATGTGCATTGTGTTGAATGGAGCCTCATTTAAATGGTCCATCCTAGCCAGATTACGGAACTGAAGTGGAGAACCACACAGTTACCCTGAGCATTCAGGACAGTCCAGAGAGCTAATTTGGACAATTGGACAAATGATTATTTTCTTTTGCCTCAATTGACCAGATAATTGTACACAAGTCTCTGCCATTTGACTCCATAGAATGTCCCTTTGTGTAGTAAGAAAGCCTGGTCATAGACTGGTACCATGACGTCTGTCCGAGGGTGGCATGGAGCTGGGGACAAGACACACAGCTGACACCCACCATCTAACTCTGAGTCCTAAATCAGAAGCACTTTCACACGTGCTGAGTCTCTGCTTGCACCCAGAGCTCTCATTAGTTCCTTCTAATACCCATCACTTGGGAGGAGGTTGTTTTCAAAACAGAATTAAACAAAACCATCAGGCAACAAGGTTAGAAGTGGAGTCTGGGTGGCCAAGAAAATTAAGTTTTTTGTTTGCTTTCTGTTTTTGAGACAGAGTCTCACTCTGTCGCCCAGGCTGGAGTGCAGTGGTGAGATCTCGGCTGACTGCAAGCTCCGCCTCCCGGGTTCACCCCATTCTCCTGCCTCAGCCTGCCAAGTAACTGGGACTACAGGTGCCCACCACCATGCCCGGCTAATTTTTTGTATTTTTAGTAGAGATGGGGTTTCATTGTTAGCCAGGATGGTCTCAATCTCCTGACGTCATAATCCACCTGCCTCAGCCTCCCAAAGTGCTGGGATTACAAGCATGAGCCCCCGTGCCCTGCTTTTTTCTTTTTTTTTTTTAAAGATGGAGTCTCGCTCTGTTGCCCAGGCTGGAGTGCAGTGGCACAATCTCGGCTCTCCGCAACCTCTGCCTTCTGGGTTCAAGCAATTCTCCTGCCTCAGCCTCCCTGGTACCTAGGTTTACAGGCACGTGCCACCACAACCAGCTTACTTTTGTATTTTAGTAGAGACAGGATTTCACTATGTTGGCCAGGCTGGTCTTGGGCTCCTGACCTCAAGCGATACACCTGCCTTGGCCTCCCAAAGTACTGGGATTATAGGTGTCAGCCTCTGCGCCCGGCCAAGAAAATTAGTTTTTAAGAGCCAATATACACCAAGATATACAATTCTAGGCATGCATTCATGTGCATGCACAGTGCTAAGTTCTGAAATGTAGCTCATGCTGGATGAACCAGGTCTGCCTACCTAAATCTTAGAATGGAAACTTACCATAACTGATTGATGAATTAGAACCACAGAGAAGCAGGAAGTCTTTGTGATGCGCTGTCTTCCCTACACCCAACTAGGGATATCCCTTCTGTGAAAAGCTCTCTCCACATGGTCCCACATGGTTTAACTAGGGTAAGGGATGCCGATGATCAAAATTAAGGCCACATGTAGAATGACATGCTCTCCTATTAGATTTAGATAGAAACGGTGCTAGGAAAATAGGCTAGGTAAATTTTGTTGTGGCTACAGAACTATGGCAGACAGACCGGGAAGGAGTCTAGATTGCTCAAACGTTGGATCAGGATCAGACTTCTTATAGGATGGTCGCTAAATTTCCAGAGGAAATCTATATCCAGCCTGTTTACCTGCTGTCAAAGTGAGCATTCAAAGGGACACCCCAATGGTCTCCCACTTCCAGGCCTCCTGGCAAGTCACGCCTCCAAGTCACTGGTGGCATCTTGCAGCTCTCCACTGACAGCAATGCTTCTTCGGATTGTTGTGTCTGCATACTCTTGTAGCACTGGTTCAAGACTGGGCCACCAAAGACTTAGCTGAGAACGTAACCCAAGAGGTCACCAGTTACGTGGGTGTTGTACCTTTATGTGGTCCTCTTCGGGATGGAAGATTTCTTTAATGTTATTAAGTATCATTGCCGGTCAGAATATTCTTGAAGCCTATGGCAAATGTCTCTCCTTTCAGAGTGGATTTGATTCTTGGACAGAGCCAGTGGCCAACATGTGAGTTGGGGAAATGTAATTTCTAAACAAAAAACAAGGTGAGAGCGCAAGAGGAGGATGTTTCTTTTGTGTAGTTTGTCAACAGGCTCTGAAAGGAACTGCTGTTGAGTCACCGCAGCACCTCAAAACCAAACACCAAGTGCGCCAAGGAGACCTGGCATGACAGCTGCTATTTTTTGTATGCATAAGTTCTGGTGACGAAACCACATACCCCTACCATCACTCAGGTCCACATCTCCCACCAGCAAAACATATGCATCAAAGTCAAGTTTCAGGACAAAGGTCCTCCTTGGAGGACCCCAGGACAGGCACAATCAAGGGGAAACATAGTCTTGGCTTTGAGTTCAACTGGCAGACACTGTCTCTGAAGTTTTTGGTGTAACAAAGTAGGAAAAAATGTCATTTAGAAAGTTAAGTCTCCTAGAGCCTGTGTGTAAGAACTGCTTCTCAACAAGACACATCACAGTTTTATTTGAAGATTTCCAAATGTTTCTTGGTATGTATATAAAGCACATATTTTCATAAGAAAAATAATTATCTGCCTTTTCGGCAGTTGTTCTTTTTGTATATTGGATAGCAAATAGATTGTCCCTTTGAAAGCATCCATTAGATAGATCAACTTGCAGACACTGAGGCAAAGGCCTCAGGCACAAAACAGTCAGGGGCCCAAAGGATCACAAAACTGGCCAGGCCCTCTCCTAACACAAATGCATTGGAAGAAACCATGAACCCATTGTTAAATTAATACTAGGATTACAGGATGTTCTTTAATCTGCATGATTGCTTTATTGTACAAAAAGTTTCCAGTAACAGTAAATTGGTTTTAAAAAAGGACAAAAAAGTCATTTTGGATAGAAGCGCTTCACTAATTGCTTTATTTAAGCATACAAGAAAAAAAGTCTTATCTGACCAATTAGATTGGAAGGGTTTTATTACCTTTAAGAAGCTATTAGCTAGGATAAAACACTGAAAGCACTTGTGTCAAAACAAATAAATAATGTAAATAACGCTCTCTCAATTAGCAGAGAAAGCAGTGAATCCGTTAAATCAGAGACACACACCACTTCACAAGCATGGCTCAGCCAGCACCACCACCCCCAAAACGAACAAAACAAGAGACAGCAGTTTTCAGTTACAATCTTGGGAAAGATCAGGAGCTTTGGAAAATGGATGGTAAACATGTCTGTTTCTCCTTCTACCTCCACTCAACCTGAGCTACCCCTGGACACTTTAAAGGAGGCATGTGTCCAGAAGATGCGTCCAGGGATGCCCAGAGGGAGCCTGCCCTGCTAGGCCTCCTCTCAGAGGGTGCATCCCAGGCAGAGGAGACTGGCCTGGGTGATCATTACCTCCATGGCCCAACAGAGTGTGGAAAAGCATGAGGTGCCCACAGACCATGGCTGTCAGCGAGTAAAGGGAAAGAAACCCTGAGGTACCATGATTCTTTTCCTCAAATGCTACTGATCTCTCCCCAAGTACAGGCTCAACAGAAAAATACAGTGGTTTGAGGACTCCAAGAAGTCAGCACACAGGCCCGGGGACAGCTCCAGGCTGGGTCTGTCTCTCTCCCACCTTGGGAAACCAGTTATAGCACCAGTGCCCTGGCTTCAGGTGGAAAGGGACAGCTCTCCCACCCAGACGGGATCTTTACAACTATTTTTTTTTTTTTTGAGACGGAGTCTCACTCTGTCACCTAGGCTGGAGTGCAGTGGCGTGAGCTCGGCTCACTACAACCTCTGCCTCCCGGGTTCAAGCGATTCTCCTGCCTCAGCCTCCCGAGTAGCTGGGATTACAGGTGTGTCCCACCACGCCCAGCTAATTTTTGTATTTTTAGTAGAGATGGGGTTTCACCATGTTGGCTAGGCTGGTCTTGAACTCTTGACCTCATGATCCGCCTGCCTTGGCCTCCCAAAGGCTGGAATTACAGGCGTGAGCCACCGCGCCCAGCCCCTCCTTAAAACAATTTCTAATCAGATCCATTATTTTACCCAAATGGGTTGAGGGGACAAAAACCAACCCTCATCACCCTATTTGGTGAAAATAAATATAAATAAATGATGATCCTCTCTTAAAGGGTCATTTTCCTTCAGGGGTTTATAAGACTCAGCACTTTAAAAAGCTTGAACAGGAATCCGGTATTGCCACTGTGGACTGTTTTTGAGGCAGGTTCCCTAATTTGGACAGCCCCACTCCTAAGAGCAGCAGATCTAATTTGGAACGTCTCAACCATGGGTTAAAATCAGCCGGGATGAAAGGACACCTGCAGTGACTCTCAACCGCTGATGAGGTGCTGGCTTCTTATTCTCCAGCCCTCCTTCCTAAACAATGCTTGTCATGGAATACCAGGTCTGCTTCCTGAAATGCCAGGGTCCCTCTAGGTCCTTACCATTCCACAGCCACATCAGTAATAAGAAAACCAGTGGCTACCTGGAGGTGGCACCAACTTGGAAAGGGAGGGCTGGGCAGGGGTTTGGACGTTAAGCCCATGAGCTGTTTGGACAACTTCAGTCTCTGGAATTGAGTTTAAATTTCTGTAAACAACTTCAAAGTCAATTCTAGAGAGATATTTTATGTGACTGGTCCAAATAAAACACATTTAATGAGGTCATATTCTTCCTAAACTTTTTAAGAGAAGCAAAAACAATGGAAAAGCCATTAAAATTTACACAAAGACCATTAAGACTCTACTGGTGTCAATTAAAACAAGGCCAATAAAACATGAACAACTTCAAAGTTACCATCACTATCCACACTGTTCTACAGTTATACGAATATATTCAAGCACCATATTGATAATAGGTAGGTAAACGACAAAGTCCTACTTTGGCGATCTAACCCACGCTCACACAAACGAGGAGCTTCCTAGTCAAGATGCGCCCAGTCCTTGGCAATGTGCCTGCTTCCTGGGCATTGCTCAGCGGCAGGCAATGGAACAGCCAATAAATCAAATCGCTGGTGGAATATTTTACTTTGAAATGGAGTGATGTTTGGTTAATAATCTGAGATCCACTAATCCTAAATGGGGTGACCCATTTAAAATGGCCTCTGTGTAAATTCACAGTTCATTAAACAGAGTCTGGTTTGCACAGGGCATTATGTAGTTAGTATATAACTCATGGATTGAGCAAGGATGGCTGGGGATACCCACGGGGACACGCTGGCTGAGTCTGGTGGCTTTCATAACACTGTCAAGCTTTCTTCTAATGTGAGATTCATTTAAATCACTAACTTAAATGTAGGTGGTTTTGCTTAGTAACCTCTTTTGGTTTACAGTAGAAAATGCAGTGCAAACATTTTAAATGAGGAATATTCCATTTACAATTAATTTAAACTTATGAAGCTGTTTCAACTGGCCTATCTAAATGTGTTAATTAACATCAATGATGGTTTCTTATTTTTCACACTTTGTTACTCTGATCATTAACAGTGATGGAAAAGCTAAATTAAGTTAATGGGGAACGGATTATAAATTCTTAAAGGACTTCTTAGTTTGTTTTCAACTGGAAAATATATAGAGAAAGATGAAGAGGCATCTTTGCCTGTACTCATCAATTTTTGGTAACAAATTTCTTAAAAACCAGATGGTTTAAAGAAAATTTTTCCAAAAATTATTTTAACATTCTGCTCAGACATGGCTGCTAAAAAAATAGCATATACACATATAATACTGAACAGCTTCTGCAGTGCCTGTAAACTCTCAGCTCATTTTCTCTTTCTAAAAAAAATATATATATTATAACTGATCACAGAACTCAATCTCTATTGTGCAGCAGTACCAAAGGTTCTTAAATTCTCAACAATGAAGGAAAAACAAAAACCCATTCCCCGGACCGCTTGAGCAGGACTAGGGGAGGAGGAGTCCGTGGATGGTAAGGTTCGCTGCCCGGACGCCCTCGGATTCCTCGAGGCTGCACCTCTGTGGGCAGCTGGCGGGGCGCAGGCCAAGCCCCTCACACCCGGGAGATCCACACGTGTGGCACACACGAAAACCCAATGCCACTTATCGAGACTTCACGCCAACGAGGACAACAATGAGCACAATGATGATGACAAATAATATTAAAATCACAAGCATCTTCCGATTCTTCTTTTGATACTGTTCTGCCTACAAAAAGAGGAGGGAAAAAAGGCCGTCATTTTCCCCAAAATCCCAGATCAGGTCCCACTTGTTTCCAGAATGAGGCTTCCAGATCTCTCTGCACAGTGACTGAGGTCTCTGCTACAGGCTACATGATTGTAATCCCTCCGTCAATCCCAGGGAATTCAATCACCAGGAGTGGAAGAGCCCCATGATCCCGGAGCTGCTTATTTACCCTGGACGTGGAAATGGACTTGTTGGAAACCTACTACTAAGACAAAGGCTGACAGGGAAGTGAAAGCTCATGCTTCCGTGTACAGCTGGGCGTGCTTCTCCCTGCTTCTCCTCCTACAGGCCGTGGCAAGCGCCCCTGCAGCAAGGGCCGCCTGTTCCTGCTCCGTGTTCTTGAAGCGAAGGCACAGCTCCTTCACCGCGGAAGGAAACAACGGGCTGGAGGACCGTACCTGGCAGGTAGGCAACAGATGCCCAAAGAGGCCCCATTTCAACCTCCCCTAAATTTGGAAACAAGAACTCATCGTTTGAAATAAAAACACACGTGTGCCCCATGGATGTCATACGCATAAAGATCCCTCTGAGGCGCATCCTCCCAGTGCTGCTAACAATACAGCAAAGGAGCTCTCCAAGCTCCATCTGGGCACCAGGTCTCACCCTGCACATCTCTTCACCCGAACACCGCATCCTGGAAGCTCGGCAGGAGCGTGGGAACTCCACCATGCCCGGTGGAGAAATGCCAAAGGGCCCTGCCTGGCTGGCGAAAGACACACAGCACTGAGAAAGGAGAGCCAGAGGACAGCAGAGTTCAGAGGGCGCCGGGAGGCACGTCCAGAGAGAGCATGCGCTGCCTCTTCCAGACCTTGCTATGGCACAGGAGGGAGGAGGAGACAGTGGGAAGGCAGCCCTGGCGAGAATGGCAATCTCTCCTGCTCCAACCCCTACGGTGGGCTTGTTCCCTGAGCCTGCCCGCCCACCTGGAGGAGCCCCTCATTCACCAGGAGGAAACATCAGGCAGGGAAGAGCACCGGAGAGTCCGGTCATGGGGAGCAGCTCCCGACGCTCAATCACCCTTAGACTAGCCGACTGCCGAGCACGCGGCCAGTCGCGCGTGCTGCCTACAGCCTTGTGGCTGGAGGGAAGATGGAGCACGCTGACTTTTCTAATAAGTAACCCAGAACACCAGGGAAGCCAGTACTAAATAATATACTGTAAAACCTCTCAAAATGATTTATAAAGTAGAATCTAAAACAAAATTTTTAGTTCCCACTAGATTTGCTCACTCCCGCAGAGAAAGCTTTTCCTTTTATCTGTGTTATATTACAAAACATATTTCACTAGTTTTTATTTAAGAAACTTCAAAACCAATGCATAATTCAGCAGCACATCAGAACCTGGGTATTACAGAGTGAGAAACTAAAGTTAGTTTTCACTTTTAATAGACAGGGCTTGGCAACCAAATTAATCTAAATGCTTAAAAAACCCCTGCATAGACGAGGTCAGACTTCTCTTCCCCACCGTAGGCTGAAGTCTCATATCCACCCACACGTGGCAACAAGCCCCTGATAAGACAGCTCAGGGCTTCTGGTTAGACTGGTGCAAGGGCTGACTTTTTGTAAACCCAATACTGCTGTTAGATGGGGTGATCTCTGGTATAGGAAGCGACTGATTTTAGAAAAATGGTAGCGTAGTCCAATAGTGAAATGGCAAAACACTCATTATATGGCTAGAAACTCCACTGAGTCCCAAAGATACAAGGAAATGGATATGACTTAATTTGTGAAGTATTGTTATATTCCTTTTAAAGAAAATATGTAACCAATTATATATGGGAGTCTCCAGCAGTTTATGCATGTTTCTCATAACTGATAAAATTCCTAAGATGCTTTCCATCTATTTTTTTAAAAGAAAGAATATCATAAAAAACATCCCTGAGGCCAGGCGCGGTGGCTCATGCCAGTAATCCCAGCACTTTGGGAGGCTGAGGTGGGCGGATCATAAGGTCAGGAGATCGAGACCATCTTGGCTAACATGGTGAAACCCCATCTCTACTAAAAATACAAAAACTAGCCGGGCGTGGTGGCGGGCGCCTGTAGTCCCAGCTACTCAGGAGGCTGAGGCAGGAGAATGGCGTGAACCCGGGAGGCGGAGCTTGCAGTGAGCCAAGATTGTACCACTGCACTCCAGCCTGGGCGACAGCGAGACTCCTTCTCAAAAAAAAAAAAAAAAAAAAAAAAAAAAAAAAAACACACAAAAACATCCCTGGAACAGCTGCCTTATTAGCACAGAATAGAAGAATTACTACTCTACTCTCACTTCAACAAACTTCTCTTTTCTCAAGGTAATATACAGATATGCTGTGATAATTAAAAGAGAAAATTAGATTTTTATCTTCTCCAGAATGATTCTCCACGAGCAATTCATCAGAAATGTGTCACAACAAGAGAGGCCCAAGTCAGTGGCAACAAGCACACAGATTTTCAACACATATTTTAGCAAATGCCCAACTGATTTCCTAAAACGAGAAGCATCAAAAAAGAATGAAATATTTTCTAAAAGGAAGAACTCCAATTCCTTTAGAATTTACTGTCACAAAAAGGGGTTCTTGGCAATTTTGGATTTAAGTGTGAGATACACCTGGAATCATTAACTACAATAAAACGGCAACAGACCCCACAACTGGCTTTAAATGAAATGACGAATCCCTTTTTATACTACTGTATTGAGAGTGGACAACACAGACAAGAATGCTGAAGATCGTTATGGTGGAAGAGAACCTTCCTACCAATTCTTGATTATTTGAAAATAGTTCCTAAAATTCCCAACTTTTGAAAGACATGTTATTACCTTGTGAAGCTGTTTCAAGCCATCTTCGGTTTTGATACAGGACTGTTCAACGTTATAGTCAATTCTATCAAGGACCGTACCCTAGGTAATAAATAACAGTTACAGACAATCAACAATGGCAACTGTGAAAATTGAACATCAAAAATGAGATATGCAAATTACAGACATCAGCATCCATAAGATGATATTTTCTTTCCCTGTATGCTGCAGGTACACACGGAGGGCTCTGGAGTTCACCCTCAATTGGTGTCAGGAGCTTGATGGCAGAGTGCTGGTTACTGCCATCACGTCTAGCTCACGAGAAAGAAGTACTGACAGATTGAGGTTTCCTTATTAGTTTCAGTTACCATAGAATATGCCATATTCAGACTTACTGGGGCCTTAAACAATATATGGTTCAGTGGACAGAGGCTCTGACCAGCACAGAAGCTCTGTGCCCCTTTGCTGTCTACATACTTGGATTCAAGTAAGCAGAGACCACCAGGTAAGCTCGACCCTGTTATGAGTAGACCTGCAAATTGACTATCATGTCTGTAAACGTGGATACACATCTCTATGGGTCAGAGCAGAAAATGGTAAACTCCAGTCTACCACCTAAAATTAAAAATTTGGACTCAAGGGGAAGATGTTTAATTGTTTAATCTCTTAATACAAATTGGAAGAAGTAGACACTGGGTTATGAGGAAGAACAGAGCTTTTATTGGAAACATGTTGGATAAGAAGAGAGAGCAGTTCACTGGGAACCGCTGGAGTAATTAATGTAACTGGATCTTCCAGAGCCTGAACACTCCATTCTGCAGTTGGTTTCAGGGGGATCAGGACCCAAATCCCTGCTGGCAAGATAATAAAATGCCCTAATCAGATTTTAACAGTGAACAACAATTTAATTCTACTTGAAAGCTAGTGGTTCCAATCGCCATTACACAATAACCTGCCAAAATTAGAAGGGAAATCTTCTATATTATCAGAATCATTGCTGAGCTTGGTCAGAGTCAACACAGTCTCTACAGTAGGGTGCTCACATGAGTACCCTCGAGGCATGGGAAGAGAATATTAGAACTTCTATTTATTTTTTATCAAAAAAAGATTAATATTCTTATAGGGAATGACAGTAGCCTATGTATATAATTTTGTAAATACACACATCTTCAGGCTGAGTGTCCCTTATCTGAAATGCTTGAGACCAGAAGTATTTTGGATTGGGGATTTTTTTTAGATTTTGGAATATTTGCATACACATAATGAGATATTCTGGATGGGACCCAAGTCTAAACACAAAATTCATTAATATTTCATATACCTTATATACATGGCTTGAAAGTAATTTTATACTATATATATATATATTTTGAGACAGTTTCACTCTTATTGCCCAGGCTGGAGTGCAATGGTGCAATCTTGGCTCACTGCAACCTCCACCTCCCAGGTTCAAGCAATTGTCCTGCCTCAGCCTCCTGAGTAGCTGGGATTACAGGCACCTGCCACCATGCCCAGCTAATTTTTTTGTATTTTTAGCAGAGACAGGGTTTCACCATGTTGACCGGGCTGGTCTCGAACTGCTGACCTCAGGTGATCCACCTGCCTCAGCCTCCCAAAGTGCTGGGATTCCAGGTGTGAGCCACCGCACTCGGCTACAATATTTTTACTAGTTTTGTGCATAAAACAAAGTTTTGACTGCAACCTGTCACATGAGGTCTTGTGTAGGAATTTTCCACTTGTGGCATCATATCAACACTCAAAAAGTTTCGAATTCTGGAGCATTCTGAACTTCATATTTTCTGATTAGGGATGCTATGTATATATTCATAAACATATGTGTGTGTGTATATAAAATGACAGGTGCACACACACGTTGGGGGAATTGGCTCCAATTTTTTTCCCTGAAAGGAGTACAGGAAAAAGAACGAACAGATAGTATGGCAGGAAAACCTATTCACGAGGAAGGCCAGCTCACATACCTGTTCTACAATCATCGCTCCTAAGTCCCTGAATATTTCATTCAGGTCAGAAATGGATTGTACAATCTGGCGAATCTCTCGTTCCCGCTCTTCCACCATCAGTGTGTTCTGCTCCACCAGAACTAACTGGTCATCTGTAAAACCCTAGCAAAATAGCGCACAATTTGTTGGATAGATTGTTTTCCCCTCTCAGGAAAGCTATGGTGTACTTGTTTAGATATAATTTAAAGACAATAATTTAAAGAAAATGAATTCTGAAAATATTTCTACAAAGCACATAAATAATAAGCAAGCACTTATTTTTCCCTAACAGGAAAGATTCAAACTCCCTAAGCCAGCAGGATCTAAAGCTCTGAGGCCATAGCAGGGAAGACAGAAGCCCACGTCTGCAACTCTGCAAGGGCAGATAAACAAAACCCCTGGGATAGCCCTCTACTTCTCTGGGCCCTTCCTAAGAAGGCAGGGTGTTGACCACTTTCCCAAAGGCTCTGGAAAGCAGATTACAAGGTCTCTCTGTGGCCTTTGGAAAGGAAGAAACAGTATGGCTGTTCTTCCACCTGCTGCAAAAACAACTTGATGAATATACAAGTCAACTGTACCAATCCATTGACACTGTGCAGAAGTTCGAGGTCTAGGAGGAGAGAGCAGCAGAATGGGGTGCACAGACACAGTAATCAGCTTTGCAGCCACTCACATACCCGATGGTAAAGAGTATGATCGTCTCCATCATCCACTAGTGGTACTGATGTGTCGAAAAAATGCTGGGATCTTTCCTCTCGATTCTTCATGCCTACCACAGATAGGAATTCACCTTACTTGAATATGTAGACCATCCTGGGTATTGTTCTACCATTAAAAGGGGGAATTCTAGAGTAAACTCCAACAGTCAAAATTGAGATATTCTTAGCCGCTTTAAAGAAGCCTAACTCCAATGGGGGTGGAGGGAGAGTAAAGAATTACAAACATACAACAATATGCAGGCATTTGGGATTATTCAAGACAAAGTCACAGTGTAAATGTGCACAATTCACTTGATGCCAAGACAAAAATGACACAACCATCTGAGAATTTCTAAGTGAAACAGAAATATTTAATCTAACTGCTGTTACAAAACATTAAAAAAAAATCAGTGTTTCTCTCTAGAAGCATCTCTAATAAGAATTCCATATGGCCCTAATCAAATTTTGGAAGTAATAAAATTAAAATACAAATGTGCCAGTTGTCAGAGGGAGGGTGAACTGAAGTTTTTTTTGGAGTATGTGGGGACTTTATTGATTACAATGGCAATTTTTAAAAAACCCAGTTTACAGGGTGATGAGAATAAGAAGAGAGCTGAAATCTGGCTTTGCACTATTTGGGAAGGAAAGGTCTGTTGGGTGAAACCCATGGTGCCAGCAGAGGAAGTGTTTCAAGAACCCTGGGGAGGGTTTCTCAGGCGATCTCCAACACTTTGGTTGTTATGCAAATACGTGGCTTTCAGTAATAACAACTGCTTTTTACCTACTGAAGAGCAGCTCTCCCAAACCCCAACATCTAGAAAACAACAGGTTTTTAAAATGTGCTTGATTTTCAAATTCTTGCAGCTTGACACAAAACAAATTTTGTTTGCTGAGATGCTGAACTATCTTGGTGCCCTCCCCCAGCCTTGGTTGGTACCCCACGCTGTGCCTTCATTCCAAGCCAGGGTTTCACATGAGGAGGAGGCTTCCCTTTATTGCATAAGGTGTGAACATGTTCAAAAGGTAACAATGAAAGGTATTGGACTAAATGAAAAATTAGTCGCAAAAAAGAAAACATAAAGTGCTTTTCTTACTCAAAATCCCTTCACTAGGCCCGGGCAGCACTCACGTTTGAGGTAGCCCGACTGTGCGTGCCGGAAGCTGGTGGAGAGTTCCTGCAGGGCCTGCGCCAGCGAGGCCACCACGTTCCCAAGCAGCCGCCCCTCCTGCTCGGAGCAGGCCCGGGCCCGGCTCGGCAGGGCCTGCACGGCACGCTGGCACCTGTGGAAGAGCTAAGAGAACAAGCCCGAGGCTCAGGGCAAGCCTGGGAGAGAAGCCCCTCTGCTAACACTGCCATCATCACAAGCCAGAGAGAGAAGTGAGAGGCTCTGTTCACTCAGGCTGGTTTAGAGAAAGGTGAACAGATAAAAGGAATCTGTGGCTTAATTTATACACACAGAAAGATTTCACTAGATTTCAGCTCCTGCCGTGTAAGGCCTGCTGTGTGCCCAGCTGCTCACGTATCACGTTAGACAGGCTGAGTATCCCTCATCCGAAATGCTTGGGATCGACAATGTTTAGGATTTCAAATTTTGGGAGATTTTGGAATATTTGCAGAATACCTACTAGTTGAATACCCCAATCTGAAAATTCGAAATCCAAAATGCTCCAATGAACATTTCCTTTGAGTGTCATATTGGCACTCAAAAAAAAGTTTCAAATTTTGGAGCATTTTGGATTTCAGATTTTCAGATTAGGAATGTTCAACCTGTATTATCATATATCATATTATTATTGCATTCCTCTCATTTAATCCCTAACAAGCATCCTATGAGGATGGTACTATTATTATTAGTCCCATTTTACAGATGAGAACACTAGAGTCAGAGGGATTAAATGAGAATCATGTAACTGTTAAACTGATAAGAGTCAGGTTTCAAACATTCCAAAACCCCAGGGCTTTTCTCAAAGCACCATATTCCTCTGATAATTAGCACCCAGGAGACTTAAGTAAAAAATGTAAACACTGAAGTTTAAACACTAGTCCTATTATTTTAAAATTAATCAAATTTAGTATTTTATAAAAATTTTTTCTAGGCTACTAAGTTGCTTTTTCAATTATGAGGACTATATTTTAGCATTAAAATTTCTTACCACTAGTATACGATATTAGCTATACATTTTAAAATCAAAAGATTGAACTCGATAATGTTTGAAATTTCATATTTACTTTATTACTTTATCAGTCCACAGTAGTATCTGCCAACAATTGAAAAACAGTCCCCACACCTCCAAGGCCTCACAGGTACCTACGCTGACAGTTGGAGGACTTCTGGGCCTACTGAGGTCCCTTTGAGAACTTCGGGTTGGGAAATGAACTCCAGGAGACTGACTTTGAGTAACACTCTAGTTTCTGAGATTGCCATGAGAAGGCTCACTGGTTTCCCCAGGACTCACTTGCACTCCTCACCTGAGTAATCTCTTGGGTAGTTATCTCAATGGCATGTTCCTCTTCACTGCTGTCATCCAGGGTGGGTCTGTTTAAATGCTTGTCATGAAGGCTGGCCAATTCTTTCATCTTCTGCTTAATCCGGCCAACATCATACTGAATCTAAGCAAATGAAGTCACAGAACTCCACTGATGCCAGGCAAGCTATTGGTCTGCCTCCGAGACAATCAGCTACACTCAGCATACAGAATTTGGTCTTCAGCAAACTTGTTGGCTTGCTGATGTGTGAGCAGCTTTAATTCAAATTACCAGAAAATCACATAGCATTCTTCCTTGTTGCATGGTTTTCAATTTATTCCTATAATTCAGGTAGTTACTACCAGTGTTAAAACTAAAGCTAAAATCATTAACACACACAAAGACAACTTAACCTGAAGTATTTCTAGAAATATACATTCAAGTGCGGCCAAATTCGTTTATATGACAGATATCTTAAAATACATTGTCATAATTACTTAAAAAAACAAGATGGTATGAAACTAACATGCAACTTACTTCATCCACTCCATCCACCCATTTAGGAGGTGACCGTTTTGTCACACCAATTGCTGCTTCTGGATCTAAGCTGATGCCTGACACAAGTGCCATACGGTCATCAGCAAGCTACAGGAAAGTAAAGGGACAGGAAAAAAATTATTCCAATCTAATTTAGATACAAATACTCTTACTCTCTTAAATGTTGCTCCCTGAAAAGATACAGAAAGGAGTGAATGTTTACTCTCTCTTAAATGTCGCTCCTTGAAAATATATAGAAAGGAGTGAATGCACTTGCCTGTGTTATAAACTTGCTTTTGATAACTGCTAGGATTTGGATTGTTCAACTATCTTTTCATGCACCAGCTCTTAATTTCCTTGGATATACTTGAGAACGTGAATTTGACTTGATCTGGCTATAGAAATGTAATGAAAAAGTCAACAATAGATCCTTAAAATAAATACCTCTTAGTACTAGTACTGTGATAGAACCGCAAGAACCGCAATGATTCGTGTGATCAGTTACAAGTGGAAAAAAAAACAAAACTAGGTGGTAAATGAAACAACTACAAAATGCTCAATAGTAGCAAGGTTTACTTAAATACACTTAGCTTATTTTGGAAAGAGGGCTGATCCAGTTATCTCAGTCACACAGTCATTAACCACGTGTTAAGATGTGTGAAACAACTGCCTAAAACTGCTAGCAAATTATCTACCATTTGGCAAAAGCAGTCCTTAAGATCTCAATGCAATCTTACACTGTCATTTCTTTTCTTCAGTTAAATGTCCATAGGCAACATTTCCCCTTATTTTGAAATGATATCGATGGTTCTTGTTTATTTTAACTATATAAGACACTGCTGTAGAAAGCTTTTAAGAATGGGAGGGAAATTGGGTGGGTGTGGTGGCTCACGCCTGTAATCCCAGCACTTTGGGAGGCCAAGGCGATCACCTGAGGTCAGCAGTTTAAGAGTAGCCTGGCCAAAATGGTGAAAACCATTCTCTACTAAAAATACAAAAATTAACTGGGCATAGTGGCTTACACCTGTAATCCCAGCTACTCGGGAGGCCGAGCAGGAGAATCACTTGAACCCAGGAGCGGAAGGTTGCAGTGAGCCATGATTGTACCATTGTACCATCGCACTCCAGCCTGGGCAACAAGAGCAAAACTGTCTTTAAAAACAAAACAAAACAAAACAAAAAAAAACCGGGGAGGGAAATCATGGGTTTGGCATGGTTAAGCTGTTTTCTTGCCTGCAGGCAGTGAATCGGTTGAAAAGCTCTTGAGGTGCCCTCCAGAGCTCAGAATTTTTAAATGCCAATTTCAAAAGATCCAAATGATGATCAAAGTATAATGGAAAATAATCTATAAAAGTCCTTTATAGATAATACTTTGGAAATTTTCTAAATCACACTGTAGAGTTGGGTGAAAAATTCATACTGCTTTTCTTCCCTCTTCCTTGCATTTATCTAAATTTATTTTTTCATTCATTAAATACTTATTTCCTTTTCTGATAATAAAGGAACAAGACAAAATTTTAAAATCCACAGATGAAGGGGGAAAAATGTCATATAAAGAAAAACTTAAGATTAAAAGAACACTTCAAGTAATAGGCCCTAAATCCTAAAATTTTACCTACAGTAAAATTCTTAAAAGCAAATTGGTATCTTCACCATCAACCTCCCTGCACACCCTGGGGTGGTTCTGCCACCATCTGCTTCAGGCTTTCTGTGTGCTCTGGGGCATGTGTCCACTCAGGGAGCACATCTTGGGCAATGACCATGCTGGACGGACCAGGCCCCATTCACTAATCCCAGTGCATCCAGGAGCCGTGATTAAGCCCACTGGTGCTCCAGCACGGCAGGATGCTCCAGGGCCAGTGTCATTTCTTAAACAAATGGTGTGTCATCCAAACCTGCACTGTTTCGGGCTCCCAGGCCGTGAAGTGGTAATTCTCTACCACCACCACGTTCTGTTTGGTTTTAAGCGTTCACCAATAGGAATTTTACGTTCTTGACATTATTTTAATCCTCACAAAAACTAGGTGAGCTAGAAACTATGATTCTAACCTATAAATATGGAAATTGAAACTCAGAAAAGTCGCTTGCCCAAGGTCACAGGGCTATTATGTGACAGACTGAAACCTGGGTCGGCTGACTCCAAAAACCCCTTCCACCCTCAAAGGTGCCAATCACTCCACAGGCCCATGAACTATAACTGCAATTTGCTAAGAAAATGAATCAAGACAAGCCATCAGATTAAAACAAGAAAATATAGTAGTTTGATTCATTTCCCACCTACTACACCAGGGACTATAGGATAGGCCCCCAGTGAGTGACGTTAAGTGTCAGTAAAGATCACCCTCTCTTCCTGACCATCCGTGGGCAGAGAGATGCAGACCTCACCCTCTACAGCGCAGGCACAGAGGAGGCCAGTGTCAAGCAATCAGAGGAAGACTTGTTTATTCCTCAACAACTCCTGCTCCAAAGTCACCAAGAGGTACACAACTCTGTGGGAGACACACTGACTAAAAAGCAGGGGGACAAACCACAGGCCCAGCTCCCAGCACCTGCCAGCCATACATCAGGTGCTGTCTATAGGTACTGCTGGACTGGAACAGAACTTGAACTCCAGCTGTTTATACAAAGTAAAATCTAAAATTGCTAAAGTACCTCTTCATGAGTCCTAGAATTTCTACCACACCAGTTTATTATCGAATCCACTATATTTTATTATTACACATTTCAATACAGTAATTATTTACAGTGATTTTATAATTTTTAAACTCATGATCTTACTTTGTACTGTTTTTACTGTTTACAAATACGTATTACACTAAAGAAGACAGAGAGATGGTATCTATCTAAATTTACCTGCATTGGGATTAGCATCATTTTATCCAAAACAACAAATTATAAACCACATTATGAAAAGTCAGTTGAAGTGAATACAACTCTTTGAAGTAGTACTTGATTTTATGCATGTGTTCCCCCCAAATTAGATGTAAATCAAAAGTGGGGAGAATACACTCTTTGTTAAGGGTCCTAAGGTAGCTTGATAATTAAGAGATCCCTACACGAAGGGCACGGATGCCAGCCCGCTCAGCTGGTATAGCTTTCCCATACACTCTATCAGGGTTTTGCCAGTAAGATAGAACAACTGATTCTTTGGGAGTGAAAACTTTAAATAGCGAATAATTTGTCTCTTTTATGACACAGTCTATAGCTATAGTTCATTATGATAAAGAAATACCGCCCTATTGAGAAGAAGTGTGTCATTTCTTTTATCAGTATGGATTTGTAATGTGTATCACAGTATGTACTATTAAAAAACAAGACAGTATGTTTTGGGAAGGGAAAACAATTGTTGAAGATAAACATCAACTATTTGAAATGGGAACAAATATGGACATAAAAAATTTTTATGTGCAAAATAAACACCCTTTTAATTTCAGAAACTTCACTTCCCATTTAAAAACATGTCTTCTTATTTGTTGAAGATCTAGCACATATATCAATTTTCAAGTTGTCATCCTATTTCATTCAGATCTTAAAAAATGGCCAGATTTCTAATTCTCTTCACTTACCCCTGCTGAATTTCAACATGGTGGCCCCTCTAAATATATGATGTTGGTTACTAAAGCTTTTTTAAAAATAAGTTTGTGCGGCCAGGCGTGGTGGCTCACGCCGGTAATCCCAGCACTTTGGGAGGCAGAGGCAGGCAGATCACCTGAGGTCGGGAGTTCGAGACCAGCCTGGCCAGCATGGTGAAACCCTGTCTCTATCGAAAATGCAAAAATTAGCCAGGCGTGGTGGCATGCACCTGTAATCCCAGCTACTCAGGAAGCTGAGGCAGGAGAATCACTTGAACCCGGAAGGCAGAGGTTGCAGTGAGCCGAGATCGCGGCAATGCACTCCAGCCTGGGTAACAGAGACTCCATCTCAAAAAATTAATTAATTAATTTGTGCTTCTGAAGTAAAAAAATCTTTCCATATTTTTTAAATAAAAATTGTACTTAAGAGAATTAAGAACTCTTGTCTCTTTGATATGTAGTTCCTCTCTCCAAGAACTACTGGGGTCTGCTACCCTAACCTAGAGCCATCCTTCCTGAGAGAAATGCAGAAAAAATCCAACAGATGTTCAAAACAGCACACCCAATGGCTTTCCTGCTAGTCTCACCAAAGGTATCTTTTGCCTTTGATCCACTTTAGATGTTGACATTTGTCCCTTTAAAGAGTACCAGCCAGTATGGACCAGTTGTCCACCTATGGAAGGAACATACACACTCTCTCTTATAAATCTTGCTGTTCCAGATCTACAGCCCTCCTACTCTTAAAACCCCGCCTTTCCCTGAAGGCTGATTTAGTGTAGCCTAAGATTACAGAAATAGCAAAGCCTCTGCGGAGATTGGAAAAGTCAGATACACCTCTTCCCCATCTAAAAAAATCAACTAAGCTTAACCATAACGCATTGGTAATGAGAACAATACTGATAATTCTGGACTGTCTATGGCAATGAACACTAAACAAGTCCAGAAGGGACACTGAAAATCAACAGACTGGCAACTCATGCTTCCACATGAAACTCTGGGAGCCTGTATGATGAAGTCAGACCACTTTGCTAATAGACAATTAGGCTTAAGAAATCCGAGTTGTTGGAGAAGGGAATAAGCATGTAGATAAAAGAAAAAAGTGATGTCAGCACTACATTTTTCTAAACCTGTGATAATTTTAAAATAATGCTTACCTTTTCTGATTATGAAATTAATAAATGGTCAAAATAAACACTTTTAAAATGGTATAGGATGGTGCAGTGGCTCACACCTGTAATCCTAGCACTTGGGAGGCGAAGGCGGGTGGATGACTTGAGCTCAGGAGTTCGAGACCAGCCTGGGCAACATGGCAAAACTCCGTCTCTACTAAAAAATACAAAAAAAAAAAAAACCCCAAAAAACCGAAAACAGCCAGGCATGGTGGCACGCACCTGTAGTCCCAGCTACTCAGGAGGCTCAGGCAGGAGAATCGCTTGAAACCGGGAGGCAGAGGTTGCAGTGAGCCAAGATTGCGCCACTGCACTCTAGCCTGGGTGACAGAGTGAGACTCTGTCTCAAAAAAATAAACAAAAATAAATAAAATGATACAAAAAATATAGAGATAAAAACACTTGAGAATCACATCATCCTGATACTGTTGTCAGTTGCACTGATTTTCCTTTTTTCTCAACTAACATACATACTCTGAGGGGGAGAACAAGGAAGGGAGCAATCCGTTCCTCTCTGCCTTCTGTGAGCACTGTACTGAGCACTGCTACTGACCTGGCCCACGCCAGTTCCAACAGCAATCCTTCAGAGGGGCGCCGCTCCCTATTTCACCAACATGGACACTGGGGCCCGGCCCAGGCACTCTCAGATGTGCACCAATCAGCCATCCTCCAGGCAGTGTGGTTTGGGGGCTCGATATTTGTATCTTGTGACTTTTAAAATAATTCTTACCTTGAATTTAAAAACTCCCAAACTTGGGAGATTTCTTTGTCATAAGACAGGAAGTAGATTAAAGATAGAGAACACAGGAGAGGGCCAGACACTTCCCTGGGTGAGAGAACCAATGGTGGGCTCGGCTTCCTCCTCAGGAACACCTTACTTAGTGTTTTCTGAGAAGGAAAAGTGACATCTCCAGGGGACTCAGGCTAGAGGAGGAGAATGACAATCAAACATGGAGAGACCGCAGGAAGCCCCTGAAGTGGGGCCGTCGATGCCTTCACCCTGGGAGATGCGGGTGATACGCACTCAGGGACATTTGTTCAGGCCTCACCTATAAAGGGGTGGCTACTATCTAATCCACTCCGGAGCTGGGCGTTTACTATTTCCAGAGACGCCAATGTGAGGCCTTGCTTCAGCTTCAAAGAAGCCTCTGGACACTGTCCCCAACCACACCCCCAGCTCCTAGGCCAGTACCTGGCACATCAGAGTCCTGAACGCACAATCACAGCCAGCTGAGTGAGCCGACAAGAAACGAGTGGAATAAATGAATGAGGTAAATAAAATGTACGTCACAGACAATTGTGGAAGCCACACTTCATGAAAAAGATAATGGTGCTGGACAAAAGAGCAAAAGGGGCAAGTGAAACGCACAAGGAAATGAGGTGGCTGTGGGCACCCACGATGAGGCAGCAACCTGCATTTCTAATAGCACTGGGGTGCGCATGGAGGAGATAGTGCTCTCTACGCAGGGCCTCTGATCACGGAGCATGAAGACTCCCTTTTAAGCCCTTAGAGGTGAAGCATAAGAAAAGCAAAAGGGCCTGCCAAGTTCATGCAGTGAGTAGCCAGTTTCTAGAACTTGCTGCCTGAAAAAGGAAGTAGGAAAGACTGGAAATCGGTTCAGACAGCAGACCCCGAAGTAATTATGACCATTTATGTGCCCCTCCTTGGAACATTATTCAAATGGTTCTTCAACCTAAGTGGTTCTATAATTTGTTACCCTCCCCCACACCCTATACACTTCCTTTTGAGGTCAGAAGCTCCATAGCTTCAAACTGTTCAGCCAATAGCAACACCTATTTTAACTCAGAATGCCTGCTCTCCAAGCTCCCAAGCCTTAACATTTTTAAAGATTGATCAGCAAAGCCACCCACGTCCACTGTGCTCCAGAGATCCCTACCTTCATGTGTGTGAGCTGGGCCCTCTCCAGTGCCCAGTGCCCAAGCAGGGAGCTGGCGGTGAGGTTCCTGAATGGGAAAGGAAACCCCCACGCAGGCATGACCATGACACCTGGCTCAGTCAGCTACCAGTTAAGTGGGTTTTTTTTTTTTAAACTAATTGTTTTTAGTGGCAAAGTATACATGCACATGGTTTAAAAATATATATGCACCCTAAGAAAAGAGTTTGTAATAGAAAGGAAGTTTTTCTTCTATCTCAGATGTTTCTTGGGGTGTATCCACTGTTAACAGTTTCTTGTATATCTTTTCAGGAATTTTTTAAGCACACACAAGCATAAATATGAGTTATTTTTTCCTGAAAAAACAAAACAAAAAGGAGCAGGAATCACATTATCCATGCTACTCTGCATCTGGGTCTCTCCACTCTGCCATGTGTCTGGGGCTCATTCCACTGCAGCTCTCATGGATGGGCCTCACTATTTGCCTGGTACAGAGGGTCAGAGATGCTACACGATGTATTTAACCAGCTCCCAACGACAGCTATTTAGGCTGTGCTCAGTCTGTTGTCATTATCAACTAGTTAAGGTTTTTAGAATATATAGGTAGATCTGAATCTAATAGTTAGGACCCTACTGGTTTTAAGGACAGTGATCCTAATCCTACTTTACTGTTCATACTTCTAAATGAAAACAAACAAGAACAACCCTCACTTCTCCATCACTCTATACTCAGGAAAAATATTCTTACCCCTTCAATGCTGAAAACAGACAATAGACACAAACATTAACAACAGTTTTCATCTCATTTTTTCTCAACCCGTTTACTAGGGCTACTAAAATAAAGTGCTTTGAATATATACTCTCTCCACCTTCTGGGCAAGATGCTACTAGCTAATAAAAAGGGCAAAGGCACCCCCAGCTAGGAGATGCAGAACTGGGCCCAGGTGACAACAGCTTCAGGTGCATCCACTGGGTGTCAACTCATTCCAGACAGGAGTGACAAGGAAGACCCTCCCACAGTTGCCGTGGCTACAGTCCTTCTCTCTTAGGGCCTTCACAGACACGCTGGTCTTCTATACTGTCTACCTGAGCAAGTGCACCACTCACCTCTCAGAAATCAGGAAGCTACAGACATTAATTCCCGAAACGTTCTGGCTTCCTTGAAGAAAGTGTTCAACCTTTTTACTGCTTCCAAAGTTGAGACACTTTCCCAAGAGTAATAAACAATCTTCCCAAAGCCTTTTTCAAATCATCAGTTCACATGGTGTGAAAATATATTAAATTCTACATATTAAACTGTTAAAAAAATTAGAAAATAATCAAAACAAATGCTAAATATTTATAAGCTGTTAGCATTTTATATATGAGCAAAGACTTCAGGAAAAGCAGGTATTTTATAATCTCAAATTACCCAACATATAAAAATATTCAAAACACGATACCTCGTCCAGCTCCTGAAGAGACATGTTGTTCCCATCAGTCCCATCCAGTTAGGGAAAGCAAAAAGAAAGCAGCATGGGACAGACAGACAAGGCATGGTCAGTTGAGAAAACACTGAGATTTTAAGCTAACTAAATATAAAGATCCACTAAGCAAGGTATTTTAAAATCTCCTTTTGATTCTTCTTTTTTTAAAATAAGCTACATCAATATATGCTTTTATTTTTATTTACCGCGGTTGTTTTGAAAATGAGCTAAGAAACAAGCAAAACATGATTGTAAATATTAAAATACACTGGAAACAGATAAAACACACTTGCTTTGGTTTCACTAAAATATGCTGTTAATCTGTTTCATAAACACCAAATATCACATACAATACCACATTCTAATTTCCCTTAGGAAAATAAAATGAGAGCAGAGCTAAAATGTAATTTTATCATGTTAAATAAATGTATATTTTAACATGTAAATCAGACCTGCAAATGCAACAAAATTAAAAAATGAACGACCCACAGAAACTGTCTGTAGCCGTATTCAGATAACATGTGAGTGACCACACATGCAAGGTCTCTGCAAATTACATTCCGCAGACACGGCTTCATCCCTGGTAGTAAGAGAGCTGAGAAACCACTCTTTCCCGGAGAGAGACACAGGTGGCAAAATAAAAGAAAAACTCTTACCATCTCTTGGTATGTATTATTATTAGCTAGAAAGCGTACAGTTATTCATAAAGCTCTTATAAAAGCAAGCAAACGAGACAAAACAAAAGGTAAGAATACATTTTTTCTTTTAAGGGGAGTGGGAAGGGAGAAGCATGACACCAGAGGGTTAAGTTTCAATTGAAAACTAACGGTTCTTTTTTAGATCAACATGGAACTCTATCTTCTGGACAGACATTTACTAATGACAGATAATCTAAACAACTAGCTCTTTTTTTTGTACAGTATTGATCACTGAAATAATTTGTGGTGAAATTCAATAATCAATTGTGTTTTTTTATGTTTAGCAGTAAATTTAGAAAATAAAAAAACAACTTCCTTATTTAAAAATAGTGCAAATGAAGCTGCTGTATCAGGGCCAAAATATTATTAAACAATGATAGCAATAAAAATGTAATCAAACTTTACTCCATGTAAAAATTCAATTAGATGACATTATGGAAAGCTGCAAATCCTCTTCATTCCTTCTACAATTTTCTATGAGAGCAAAAGAGAACTCTATACACACCCTGCCATAATAGTAGTACTAGACGATATTAATAAAGATAGTATCAAATGGAAATCTGATTTAATTACCTTTTACTTCACAAAGAAAAAATGTTTTTATTTTTTAAAAGCTTAACATTAAGAGAACATTAAAATCTTTTATTAATAAAACATGATGCAAGACAAAACCCCTAACTTGAGTATCTCAGTCTTCTTACTATTCTGCAGCGGCTCCCTGGCATTTAATCTGTGAACGATGTACTACTGCAAACCTCGGTTAAAATCTCGGCTGCACATGTGCCTATGCTCTTGGATTATTAACCGAGCACACACACCCTGATCTTCTGATTGCTACAATTATTAATTGATAAGAGGTGAAATCTGAATCATGGGATTCTAGGGCTAGAAATAACTCTTTTCTTACAAATAAGAAAACTAAGCTTCAAAATGTATAAATGCATTGCTCGAAGCCACAGACCTTGTTAATGGTCAGACCGGGGACAGACCCAGGTGTTCAGGTCTCTTTCCACCCCACCCTCCAGCCTCTCTAATTTTATTAACAATTCAGGGAATTACTTGTAAAGGCAGCTACCACCACATCAGGAATATTAAATTAAGGTCACCTTTTCAAAGACCCTCCCCACCATTCTGCTACTTAAAAATAGAAGGCTTTCGAAGCTCTGCTTGCCACCAAATTACCAGGAAATTTAGTCAAGACCTGAATTAAAACATTTAGAATTACCATCAGGAAAGACCAAAATAAAGCCAAATGAAAACACATTACTACACATCATCACCTTCTAAATCTTTATGTCTAAATCTAGGTTTTTGACCTGCCAATGGCATGCAATCAAGCAAATACTGAAAACTCCAAGTAGCATGTGGAATTTATAGTCTAAAGAACTTTCTACATAAAACTGAAAAATCAGTGGAAACCCATCTGTGTTTACTCAGGAAGTCTGGAAAAGTTGAGCAAAATGAGTTGGAAACACAGGTCTATACTATAGTGATATTTACTTTATTTCCGTTACTGCCAAAATAAAAGTTTGCTTCACTTTTATCCAACAAAGTACCCTTATTCTCAAAGTAAGCCTCACTGCTCCCATGGAATCTTTAAAAGCAGAAAAGCAAGTAGATCTAAAGAGAAATATATAATGATTTCATACTTGGATCCTAAAGACAGAGAACTAATTTTCCAACAGACTCAGCTTGTACTAAAACTTAGAACCTTCAATCTGCAAGTTAAAATTGACTGTGTAAGGTTTGTAAAAGTGAGATAAAGAAAGATGCTAGCCTCTTGCAAGAAAAAAGAAATTGTTTTTAAACAATAGGTCCTTCCATTTTCCAGGATCTGCAACACAAGTTCTGAAAATGCAGCCAACACCAGAGTGGCCCAGGAGGTGAGCACGGGGCTCTCAAGCCAGGTTTGCCAGAGTTCCAGTCACAGCCCCCAAACCATCAGGTGGGTGATGCTGGGCCAGTTTCCTACCTCCTCTAAAATCTGTTTCCTTATCTGTATCTGAGAAAAACAATAGTACTTACTTGATAGAGCACTGTGAAGACAGCCAAGCTTGCACATGGAAAGGGCTTAGCCCAGAGTCAGGCACAAAGTAAACTCTCTATAAATCTTAGCTAATATTGTAGTCAAGCCTGAATAAGAACCTTAGATTTCTTATAACCATAGTTAATCTTTAATTTCTTTTTTTTCCTAAAGCACACATTTTATTAAAAATAATGTGCTTAAGTTTCAAACTAATGTAAGACCAATTAACTCTAGCTTCCAATTATAGATTATGCATTATTTTAAAGCAGAGTATAGATTAGGCAGTAAACACTAAGAAAGTAGCTCCAACCCCTATATTAGATCCATTCCCAGGGATCGAAGGAAACCACACAAATCCATACAGAATTTCATCAGATCAGAAGAGCATCTCAATATCTACCTTTCATTCGTTTCTTTAAGACTTTACAATTTTTTTTGAATGATTGTTTAGCTTCATAAATCCATTTCAGTTTCCTAAGGCAAAGCTGCTTGAATGAGTTGCTACCTTAAAACCTGCACTTGGCTGGCATAATAATGTGAAAGTTACTTTTGCATGGTACTGGTAGGCTACTTCTAAGGATTTCTGTCAGTAACCTTGGACTGACAGCCACAAAGCTGTTGACTATGAATTCCTCCTTTTCAAATTAAAGCTAAAGTCAGGAGAAACAATGTATTAAAACAGAACTTGAGAAAATACTGTTGAATCCATAGGGCTGGAAATCATCTAACTCAAACCCCTCAGTTTACAAATGAGGCAAAAGATATCCAAAAAGATTAAAAGCTTGCCTAAGGACACACTCTGAGCCTGCAGCAGAACAGGATTTAGGCCTCAATTCTCAGATTCAATTCTCAGTGCTCCTTCCTTTATTTCATGCTGCCCTGAGGCATGAACGTGATGGGGCACTCAAAACTGAGGCCAGAGCAAAATGCATGGGAAATACAACTGCATTTTGTTAGGAGTATATAAAGTCAAACCCGTCTGTTTTTAACAATCAGTTTTACTAACATTAATACAACTAAGAACACAAAAAAAGTAGAATTTTGTTCAGTTCTGGGTGCTGAACTTTAAAAAGGATACAGAAAAACTAAACATCACTTATAGGAAAGAAACGTAACCACTCTAAGCCGGGACTGCTAAGCCTGGAAAGAACTCTAGGTAACAAGGCTGCAGGGTTACCAGACAGAAGGAAGACCCGAAGGAACAGAACTGAAAGCAGGACCCCAGGACACAAACAGTTGGGATTAACAGGCAAAGACTTTTTAGTGGTAAAAATCGTGGAGCTGCTGGCATTTTCCATCATAGTCACAGAACATGGCCAAACAAGACAGGCATAAGGGGTTATCACAAACGGGTACACTAGGCCAAATGACCTTTAGGTCCCTTCTGGCCCTTAAGGCTTTGTGTTTATCTGGTCACTGCCTATCCTCCTTAAATTCCTGTTTATTTGACGTATTTGCCTGAATGGTGCAAAACCCTGTATGCACGCACAGGTACACACAATAACCCCACTACAACAACCAAATTCTAGTTTTTTCCCTCAAACTAGGATGCAAAAAATGCATGTTTAAATCTTTTGAATGACATGGCTAAAGCCATGACATGGCTAAAGGTGTGCTTTGCTTTGAGGTGTAAGAGACATACTACTCTGCAATTAATTTCTGCAGCTTTTTCCTGAAATAAAGATGTCAAAATTCAGGGTTATAATTTTTTTTTTAAGTCTGTTATTTTAGGTGTATTTTTAGTTGGTATCAAATGCATCAAGATCAAAGTCTACAGCTTTTTCTTCTAATTAGAAACTTAAAATTCCAGGTTATTATTTTTTAAATTAAGTTAAACTCAGGTTTAGTTTCTTCCTTTCAAATTGCCTGAGTGTTAGATATATATTTACAAATTGTCTCTTTTTAACTGTTCTACTTTACTATAACGAATATACTTAAGTTTCTATTTAAAAATTTTCAAACATGTAGAAAAGCCTACAAAATTACGTAAAATGTCCCCCACATACTCATCACTAGACTCAACAATGAGTAACAATTTGCCTTATTTGCTTCCTCTGTTTTTGGAGGGGTTTAAGGATTTAGGTAAGACACCTTGACATTTCACCACTAAACATTTTAGTAGGCATCTCTAGTAAAATTAGCAAATGTAGTGTATTATAATTAATTTAATTAATTCTTTAATGTCACCTAATACCTAGTCCATATTCAAAATTTGACAGATACGGTATTGTTTGGTTTGCTACATGGCTTTGAAATTTACAAATCAGAAACAAGGCTTTAAATTTTTTATAAGCTAGATATGCAGTGAAAAGCATTGCTAAGAGTTACTCAATACAGTTTTTACAAATTGTGTTAGACGTGGCTTTTGCTTCAAAACGTTTATAAAGCTTTTCCAACTTCCAGATAAGTTGAAAAAAATCATAACCTCTATGTGGTCTTGTTAGCATTTCGCCGTATTGTGTGCAGAAATAGATTTGGTAAGATCACCTGTAAGCAAAGTGAAGACGTAACACTTCAACCCTAAATACTTCAGAAATTTATGACATGCCATTTTTTTAAACACAACTAAAATATATAAATCTGTGTTTTCTTTTAAAATTTTAATTCAGGAAAACTATGTTTGTTAGACTGCAAAACCTATTTTTTAAACAGTATGAATTGACTATAAGGATATTTTAAATGATATGGCTGCTTTCAATGATCTGAGAAAGATTTTAAATGGTCAGACTAATACAAATATTAACATTTTCAATGGCATGACATTTAGAAAACATTTTTTAATGTTCTGACTTAGAAATATATTTTTAGTTGGGTTTAGAAATCATTTTCAAAAAACTGTGAGTTAGGTAAATATATCTGTATATACCCTGACGTATCTATTTTTCCAAACTGTATACTTTAGCTATCCATTTTTAGTTATTTTGCTTAGCTTAAATATTTTTTTTAAATTGCCTAACTTAGAAAATAATTTTCTAAAGTGGTTTGATTCAGAGAAGGACTTTTAAAAAGCTTCCTGTCTCAGATACTAGGTTTTTAAACCGTCTGACTAAATGGGGGAAAAAAAAAAACAAAAAAAAAACCCCTCATGTTACCCAAAGGTTCAGGGTATTTTGAACCTTAATGATTAAAAATTGAAAAATAAACAATATGTTTTTCAATCAATTAAAACTGATACCTTAGAAATCTTAATATCAGTTTCAGTTGTTTTTGAGGCAGCACAAAAATCAAGTCATTTAAGGAACATGTAGTTCTTATTTAACATTACTGAAGTACCATTAAGGAATTGTATTCATCCAATTGCTACTCAATTTCTTGGCTTATTTTTTTCTTCAAAATTAGCGCTAGAATTAGCCCGTTTCTATGCTACCAGACATCTTTACATTTATTTCAATATAATGCCATTCCTTTCAGTTTATAAATGTAAAACCCTTCAACTTCTTAATTGAAATCTCACACACACTCTGTCCCTGTTTCTAGGCTTTTTGACCTGAGCTTACATGCTTTTATTCCTGAAACCGCTCATATGGCTTAAAATCACTTTTCTATCAGTTATATGGCCAAAGACATTCTCCACTTGTGACTTACAAAAAGGAGAAACTGTCTTTGTAGACATGATAATCATGACATATGGCAAAATTTTTCTGAAACATTTAGATAAAGTCACAAAGAAAAAAATGAACTGGCAATACAGTCCCTAGGAGGTGAAATAAATGCGGGGTTTCCAAAATTGCCTGTCAAGTATAATCCCCAAGAATGTGGTCCTGGGATGGCTATTCCCCGCCTGTTCCAACGCTGCTTCTATTCCAACCTAGCCTTCCTACAGCAGGTAGCCTGAACTACAGCCAGTTTCATAACTTCACTTTTCAATTGAAGACATTACCGAGCTAACGATCACTGTCTGGTATAGATCATCCAGACTCGCCCCTTATTTAACAGAGCAGTAAACTGAGGCTCAGAAAGGGAAAAGTAGCCCCCATTAAAAACAAACCAGAAACAGTAATTTTTCCAGGACCACCCTTAAAAAACACTACTGCTAGGCTAACTAAAGGTTCTGGCTAATTAAAAAAAAATAAAAATAAAAATGCTATTTTAGAGGGTTAATTTTCACATATACCTCCTCAGGCTTTTTTAAAAAGTTCGAATGGAGAGGAAAGCGTAATTTCCCGTCTGGGAAATGGAAAGTGAAGAGGCTAGCACCTCGAGTCTTAGAAACCCAAGCCCCCAGGAAGAACAGTGAAACAATTATTCATAGGGAACAAGGCCACACAAGGGCTGCGGGACCGTTAAAACGGGCAGAAAAACAAAACAAAACAAAACAACAACACAACTGCTTCCTCTTTAGGAGAGGGAGTCGTTCATTTGCAAGGATTTGGGTCCATGGTCCCGCGACCCAGCCATTAGGACCGAACTGAGGCTCACTATTGGGGGGAGGGGAGCTTCAAACAAAACGAAACAAAAAGGCTTCAGAAAGGCCCAATGCTTCCCAATGTTAGCGTTAAAACATATGTAAATTACAGGCGGCCTGTAGCGCAGTGACGCCAAGGCGGGGGATGCGCGGGGGGGTGCTGCGGAAGTGAGGAGAAGACAAGGCAGAGGTGGAGCTGCGGCCTCACAGCACCGCTTTTTCCCCATCCAGGGTTACAGACGCCCCCTAACTCTAGCCAAGACATCTTATTATTCTTAGTCTTATTATTCTTATCTTCTTTTTTTAAACAGAGAGACAGACAGAGACAGACAAACAGGCAGAGCCGCAGTGCACACGGTCCGTGTGTCGGAGAGGCCGCCGGGAGACTCACCGCAGCAATGCTACGTGAATGCAGAGGGCTGGAGGTGGTGTGACTACTCACTTGCTCGGCTAACAGCTGCCGGTTTTGGATGGAATTATTCCGCAACAACAAGAAAGCGTCGGTTAAACGCCTGGTGGCCATGTCTCACCCTTTGTGACCCCCCTCTCAGGGGCCCCCCGCCCACTTATATTCCTGATTTATTCACTTTCTTTCTCTTGACCCGGCCGGCCCACCCTTTCACAGAAGCTTCTCGACAAGGCCTCAGGCCTCAAGCCAAAAAGACGCAGCTGTGCCCTTCGCCAAAGCGTAGAGACCCCTCCCCAAATAACTACCTAGGCTTTCCAATTGTCTGACTCCCCCTACCCAGGACCGACTTCGATCTCTAAGCACTTGAATCCCCCCAATCCTTGCGTAGCGATCCAACGTTCCAGAGACCCCACCCCAATCCAACCTTGGATCTACAAGCGTCTAACTCGCCAATCCAGCTCTGGACTGGGAGGCCCTGAAGCCCCCTACTCCCTGAGACCCCCAAAGGTCTTTGCTCTCTACCCCTAACTTGGCTCGTAAGCGTCTAGGCCGTGCCCTGAGGTCTGGCTGTGACTCAGTTTCCCCACCAGAGGCCTGGCCTAGGCCCTCTTTGGACAACCGGAGCCAGGCCTGCGGCCTGGACTCCAGGGCGCCTGCAGCTCCCTTCTGGGGCCTTGTCTGAGCCTGCTGAGGCCCTGCCCGACCTCCTGACCCCTTCCTTTCCTGGGTGGCCTGGTCCTCCACTGCCAGCAGGCTGCTGGCCTGCAGGAGGACAGCAGGGCCTGCCTCCCCGGCCTTCTCACTCCTCTTCTCCGGCTCCCTCCATCCCCGGATCTGACTGCAGCTCAGCCCCGGGCCGTTTCCGTGCTGTGGTCCCGGGTTCTGGCGTCCCCCCTGGCCCTCTTCCTGTCCGTCCCTCGCGAGTGCCCCCCTGCGACTCTCGCAAGCCTTGCTTGCAACGTTCCGGGCGCGGGAGCTCCCTGCACTCCTGCCCCGGGGCACGAGAGTGCTCCGCCCTTTCCCGGGGTGCTCCTGGGGCGCCCCGTTTCGCCTTCCCCAACTGGGTCTAGGCACTAGGAGCAGGCCAGCGAGCAGGCCCGAGCCTGGGGAGCGTGACCCCCAGGCTGCAAACCGCTGCCAGGGCCCTTGGTCCCTGCATTAGAGTGGAAGTTGCGCGGCAGGCAAATTTGGGCTCCCCGAGAGCCGAAGTTTTGGGCGCGGGGAGTTGGAGCGGGAGAGGAAAAGTTGGAGACGACTGCCTCTGCAGGCCAAGCACGCTCTACTGCAGGCGCCGGCGCTCGCTTTTTTTTTTTTTTTTTTTTTTTTTTTTTGCCCTCATGAAAAAATAGCACCCCCCCAAACAACCTGGGAGAAAAAAAAAAAAAAAAAAAAAAAAAAAAGCGAGAGCTCCAGGCAGTCTGGCCGCGCAGCCGCCGGCAGTCGGGGGTCGTTGGGGGCGCCCGCCCTCCCCAGCTGCCGCTTTCTGTAGGTGGCACTACAGGGTCGTGGAATCTCAAGTGGAAAAGTTCCCCGAAAACTTTGACACCTCCTGCCCCCGTCCCCGCGAAAAATATCTCTGTTCCTCGCCTGGGCCCTGGCCCGGAGCCCCCCGCGCCCCTGGCGTCCCGGGCCCGGTTTCTCGCCGTTGGCCAGGCCCGGGGCGCCCTAAGCACCCTGGCTTGCCGCCCCGGGCCAGGTCGGCTGGGTTCGTGCAGGGGCTCCTTGGGGCCGCGTCGGGCAGCAGCCGCCCGGGCCCGAGCACGGGGCCCAGAAACAGGCGGGCGCCCAGTGATGGAGACCCTGGTCCGGCCCGGAGCCGCCCGGGAGGCCTGAGGCCAAGGGCCTGGCCCAGCGCTCGGCGGGAGCGGGTCGAGGGCGCAGAGCTGTGCTGCTGCGCCTTCCGGGCCCCCGGTCTGTCTAGGGCCGGCTTCCCAGTGCAGGGCCGGCTTCCCCTTGCCGGGCGAGGGTGCGGACCGGACTCCGGAGTGGGGTTCCAACAAAACACCTAGGCCCCAGAAGCGGCTCCCACGCGTCCTTTGTTTCTGCGTGGAACAAACTTTACACACGTGTGTTTTCCGAGGGTTTCCCGTGTGCTGAGCGCTTGCAAAGCGGAGTCGCGCCCGGGGAGACGCGAAGCCGGTGCCCGCGGCTCACCCAGGGACCCCGGCCGGACAGCGGCACCCGCGGGGCGCCTGCGGGACCCCCAGACGACCGGGGGAAACGCCGGTAACTGCCCCCCGCCGTGCTTTTTCTCTCACGGAGAACGTTCCCGCGCGTTCGTTGTGGAACTAAAAATTAATGTCAAACATATCTATTGAGGCAAATAACAAAATGCATACAACGAAACCCACGTAAAATCGAGAGAGCCGCGAGCGGGGCTGGGCGAGTTTACTGTGAGAACCCGCCAGCTTCCGCTCTGCGCGGAGAGCGGGGCACTCGCCCGGGGACGCTTCGCTGCGGTGGAAGATTCGGGCGACAGGGGACCGGGTCGCCTCGCGGGCCGGGTTGGGGGCTGCAGGGGCGCGCTGACAGGCCATCCAAAGACAGAGGCCCTGGGGAGGGAAATTCGGGGAGTCTGTGTGCCTAGCGCGGTGCCCCAGGAAATATTTGCCCAATAAGGGAGAGTTCTGTCCTCACCCGCGGCAGATCCCCCCGCGAGCTCTGACCCCAGCAGCACGGCCAAGCCTCCCCCCTCGCCCCTTTAGGGGACAGTTATTTGTAAATAACAACTGAGCTGGTTGTCGGTAGGAGAATCAGATTAGAAACATGGTCCCCACTCTGTTCCTATCTCCCCAGCACTCATCACCTCGCAAAGCAGGGGGTCTTGTTTACTTTTCCTGGCGTTCTCCCCCAGGCTAGAACGTGATCTTCCTACGCAGGGACCGTGTTTTATTCATCTTTGTACCCACTGCCGTCTCATCTGGCTTGGAACAGGCTCCGGATAAATATTTTTAAAATATGTGCATGAATGAATGAGAGACCTGAGATTTAGTCCCCAAACTCTCCGACCTCCCTCGAGTGACTTTAAGCCTTTAGAGCCCTTATCTGTTAAGAAAGAAAGAAAAAAATGTGGGTTTTTCGTAATCCTCGTAATCCGTGCCCTGTCTACTTCTCTGGGGTTATTGTGAAGATCAAATAAGATAAGTGAAAACTCTTTGTAAACTACCAGGTGCTGAGCAGATATTGTATAGGATGGTAATTCATTCATTCCCTCCGTTCAGGAAGCTTAACAGAATAATTCCTGGTCTTGTGTTTAAGCAGATGGTGGTCGCCTTTCCTGGTCAGTCTTAAATATTTATTACAGGACAATCTCATTCTTACATTTAGGAAATCAATCAAGCTTCCATTTCTTTGAGCGAAATGAACACTGCTTGCACACATAAATAACGGAAGAAAAACCCTCGTATTCCCAAAACAGCCACCCCAAGCAACTCAAGAGCCCAACAGCAGGGAGGTCATGAAAATCCAGGAAATTGGCATAACAGCCCAAAGGTAGCACCGTGCAGCTCTAACCAGGCTGTGTTTAGGTATGGGATTGTGTGCCTGAAATAGTGTTAATGAAGAGGAAACCCAGAGAGGACATGCACTCCTGGCTCCAGTCACGTCCATGGTCCGTGTTCGCCCTGACCCACACTGGAAGGGAGTTGGGGAAGGATGTAAATCATTATGTTTGAATGTTCGTTGGCTGTTTTATTTTCCTGTCAAGTAACTTAAGCTTGATTTTTTGTTTTTGTTTTTTTTTAAAGCATTCCCCGATGGCCAAGTATGTGTTTCCTTGGAATTGAAATCTAGGTTGATGGTTTTACATTTTAAAAGCTTTCATTGTGACTCATTCTTGGCCTGGGCTCGGATTCCGTCATACTCCTTGGGCTTGGTGAGGCTCAGCGTCCTGTTTCTTGGGCTTCATACCCACTTTCTAACATTCTGCCAACGAATCCAATAAGTCACTTTTGGGGACAAGTGTTTCATTGTTGTCATCTCATTCAGTACAGGAGGGAACCCCAGTGAAGCCAGGCCATGACTTGGGCAGGAGCAGGTTTTCAAGTACTGAGAGGGGATGGTTAGCACAACAGGTCAGCAGTGGGACACACACCTTTGGTGAAAACAATTTAAATGAGATAGGATTTGTGAAGCCCTTATAGAACCTCAGCATAGAGTAAGTGCTCCACAAATGGGCAATGTGATTGATCACAACAGTAGTCTTGCTGTTGGAAAGCTCACGTGGGCTCCGCTCTCCCTGGAAGGCATCATAAACTCCAAAGAGAATGGCATGATGTTGAGAACTGAACACTTGGAAATCTAAGCACATTTCTGAGCTTCTTGTTCTGGACCTTGGGAATCCAGATGTGTCTGTGGTGCACGCTCATGTGGAAGAGGGGGCTAAACAGTCTCAAAGACACCTTTTAACATTGGCCTTTCTCCCACCTATAGAAAGACAGATGATTGTTTGTTTATCAAGCAGCAAAAACCCCCAAGCCTAACACATGTCTTGTCGGCACAGATCTAACAGACAGATACGGGCCAGGTTCAGGTAACAGGAGTTGTGTGTTCTACGTCTCCAAACAGTTCCTCAAAACCTTGAGTATTTCCAACAACAGAAAACTCCCTACCTGGGTCTGTCTTCAGCTATGATGCCTCTCCCAAGAAGGGAGACTCCGGAGAGAGGCAACAGTTTTGTTTTGTCTGGAGTCCCGTAGCTTTTAGTACCAGACAATTCAATACAGTAGGCATTTCTAAAAATCTACTAGTGGCTGTGCCTAGCTCTTGCTGGGCACTGCTAAAAGAACGAAACAGAGTAAAACTTTTGCTTTCAGGGAATTTGTATCTCCACTGTCTCTGCCCAAATTCTGGCTCTCATCTTGTACATTTTTCTAGCAGCCTGCTAGCAGCCACCCGTCTCTTCCCTCCTCATCCTGCAGCCACAGTGACCTTTCCAAAGCACAAATCTGATCATGTCACTGCCTGATTGAGGCCCTGAAACAGCTCCCTCTGGCCTATGCCAGTCAATCCAAATGACACTCAGCAGAAAACAGGTGCTGTCTAAGTTGAACCAAGCTGGGCATCACTAATATTAACTAATGATGGTGTTTACTTGGTTGTCAGAAAAAAAAAAAAAAGAAGCAGCAGCTAATTAATAGAATAGTCTCCATCTTAAGTGTTTCTCTTCTCACTTTCTCTTAAACCTTCAGTTCCTGCTACCACTTGGCTGTATTAGAATATAGTATAAGACTAGATCTGACTTATTCCAGAATCATGGATTTCATTACAATTTTTTTCCCCATATATCAGTATTTTCTGGAGTTCTGCATTTAGGTTTTCTATGCTCTCCACATGGTGGAGTGCCCCTGGGTATTCAAAGCCCTGCCCAACAGGCCCCACCCAAATGGTGAGCTTTTTTCTTTCCAGGACTTGGCTCACAGACCTTTCTCTGCCTGGTGGGGGTAGTGGCGGGGGATGTGTCTTGCCCCTTGTGCTTGGTAAACCCTTCCTTCAAGACTTAGCGCCTCCCCACTGTCAGGTGTGATAAATGTTTGCGGAATGGATGAATGGATGGCTTGATGCACAAAAGGTGAGATTAAATATATTAAGTGCTAGAGAATACCAGATGGTCAAGACTCAAAATGGGTGGAGAGATTAGGGCAGTTCCCTGTCCCCCTCACTCACCCCTTTTCAGCCACACTAGCCTTCTCACTATTCCTCACTCCTCCTTAGCACCTGCTCTGCTCTCCTTCCTGGCTTCTTCAAATAACTGGCTCCTTCCCACCACTCTTGTCTCGGACCACTCAATAGAAAGTAATCCTCCTACCCTGTCCACGGTGCGGGGAGAGGACTCTCCTCTCCCAGGAACCCTATGTCACCATCATACCAGGTGCCTGCCCATGCTTGGTCAAGTTCAAGACTGAAACAATGTCTAACATCGTGGCTTTTGGTCTTTGAGGCCAAGAAGAGGCCTCTTGGGTCACAACACATGCCAGCAAAGCATATCTGCATTTTACTTCTTTTTTGTCCAGGATGATGTTGACACATGTGTACTCAAATAAATCAACCCTCCCATCTTAACCATCTCCCTTGGCAGGAATAATAAGTTAATGTGCCAAACCAGGACTGACCTGGATGACTCAACCCCTGAAAAACATAAAGGAAATCATTGTGTTTTTCCGCTAGCAGGTATTGAAACATAGCCAGCTCACTCGTTTCTAGTTTTTTTCCCATGGCCATGGCCACTGACCTGCTCATGGTCATTTGTGTGATGTGCAAGTGCAGGGCTCGACTCCAGCCTTCCCCAGATGCTGCCTGTGCAACCAGCAGCTTCTTATTAGCTACGTGGCCATACATGGCTCAATACTCCTTTGGTCGCAAGGGACAGAACCCAAATCAAATGGACTTAAGCTTCAAAGCAAATGTGTTGGCCCAAACATCTATACGTGGCTGGATCCAGAGGGGGAAAAATATCAACAAGGAGTTTCTATCTCTCAGCTCTTCCTTTGCTTGTGCTAGTTTCATTCTCAAGCCAGTGAACCCCAGGAGGTGGCAAATTGCTCTCTGGAAGCTCTGCCCTGTTATCTCACAGGACAGCAACCCAATAGATTGAGCATTTCTCTTTTCCAGTGGTTTCAAAAGTCCTAGAATTGACTCTCATTGGCCTGTCATGAGTTACATCCTTATCCCTGAATTTTTTTTTTTTTTTTTTTTTTTTTAGCCAAGGTCTTACTCTGTCTCGCAAGCTGGAATGTAGTGACACAATCACAGCTCGCTGAAGCCTCAACCTTCCAGGCTCAGGTGATTCTCCCACCTTAGCCTCCCAAGTAGTTGGGACTACAGGCATGTACCACCATACCTGGCTAATTCTTATACATTTTTTTTTTGAGACAGAGTCTCACTCTGCCACCCAGGGTAGAGTACTGTGGCACAATCATAGCTCACTGCAACCTCAAATGATTCTCCCACTTCAGCCTCCCAAGTAGCTGAGACCATGGACATGTGCCACTATATCCTGCTAAGTTTTATATTTTTAGTAGTGATGGGGTCCTGGCTGTTCTCAAATTCCTGGGCTCAAACAATCCACCCACCTCAGCCTCCCAAAGTGCTGGGATTACAGGTGTGAGCTACCACACCCAGCCATAATTTTTTATACTTTTTGTAGAGATGGAGTTTCACCATGTTGCCCAGGCTGGTCTCGAACTCCTGGACTCAAACTATTTATCTGCCTTGGGCCTTCCAAAGTGCTGGAATTGCAGGTATGAGCTGGTATCCCAAAATTCTAAACTTAGCCAGAAAGTAGTGATCATCAGAGGGGGTCAGACCAGGATCATGTGACCACTTCTGAACTCAGGGTGGGTGGCAGGTTCTGATCCACCCAAACACAATGGGCTACAAACTCGCCTCTTCTGAAATCAGTGTGTTGGAATGAAGGAAAGCGATGCTGGGTGCTCGCATGCAACAGATTTCTGCCTCAGGTCTGTTTTCAATCCACTTTGTGCCCTTTGCACACTGCCATATGCCTCTCCTTCAAACCCACTCCTCTGGCTTCTGGAACTTTGGTCATGCCTGATTCTTCTCCTTCATAATCCCTCTGAGGCCCAGCCCCTAAATTTTTATTCTCCCCAGTGTTAAGTCCTTGCTTTTCTGTTACCTTTCACCTAACCACAGTGGCAGGTCCCGCCTACCTATGGGCCTCCTGCACACACTCTGCCACTCATTCAGAGCATCCATGTGGATTTTCCATTGCACGGAGCTGCCTGGGTGTCTTACACGCTCAACAGTGAACCATTGGCTGCCCATCTGAGCATTCTCTTCCTTCTCCTCTATTCCTTATCTTTCAGTGGCACCCCTAAATAGAGCCTTTAGTATCATTCACCATCCTTGCTCCCATTTGCCCCCACCACCTGCTAATATACCACTCAGGACCACAGCGTGACAGATTCTGCATCCTAAATATCAACAGTCTGCTCTCCTCTCCATCTTCACTGCTCTCATCACCTCTTTTGCCTGGAAAGTCACAACAGACTGTCTAGCTGGCCGTCACACCTCCAGGGCTGGTCCCTAGTGTGGAATGCTCTCCAAACCATCACCTTTCTAAAACTATCAATCTGTTCATGTTCCTTTCCTGATTAGATAACTGCTTTGTCTTCCCACTGCCTACTAGAAAAAAATTAACTCTTTAACTTTGCTCTCAAAGCCGGACGTGTCCAGGGTCTTTCCAGCCACTCCCACCTTGAGTCCTGTGCCCTGCAGAACATTCTCTGCATACTCCGTGCTTCTATCTTTTTTTTTTTTTTTAAAGACAGGGTCTTACTCTGTTGCCCAGGCTGGAGTGCAGTGGTGCGATCTTGGCTCATTGCACCCTCTGCCTCTGGATTCAAGTGATTCTCCTGCCTCATCCTCCCCAGTAGCTGGCATTACAGGCTCGTGCCACCACATCCAGGTAATTTTTTGTATTTTGGTAGAGATGAGGTTTCACTGTGTTGGCCAGGCTGGTCTCAAACTCCTGACCTCAAGTGATCCGCTCACCTCAGCCTCCCAAAGTGCTGGGATTACAGGCGTGAGCCACTGTGTCCGGCCTTCATGTCTTTTTGATGGAAATCAAGGCTGATTGAGTCAGACCTGTGTCACATTATCTCTGGAAATATGACTGGACAGGGGGTCTGGGTGAGTCTCATTTGATTCTCTCTGGGTGCTCCGTTTCTCCTGAGGAGCTAGCTATACCAGAATCTGGGGACACGTGTTATCTGTGTCTTCCAAAGGAGAGACTTCCATAGGATAGATATTTTTGGGGTCCATAAAGACGCTAGAGTGATAAAACGTGGTGTAACTGAGAGGTTCGTTCTTGCAGAAGTGCCAATGTAGGTAGGGTGCGGTAGGAGGATAAGAGGAGCTGCACTCCAGTGGACTCCCCCATCTAAGCGTGCTTCCTACTGTGACAGTTACCAGCACGATGATTTCCGGCACCTCTGTGGTGCCCCAGGGACAAGGTTGTTAACAGTCGGTACCAGGATCTGACTCAATCCATGAAAGAACCAGTTGACTGACCAACACAGAAGTATGGAGTAGCTACCAAGAGCCCAGCCTTGTGGGAGACGCAAGAGTTATATAAAGAAGTTCTGCTCTCAAAGAACTCACAGTCTAGCTGGGGACACAAAACCAACAGACGGGAAACAATTAGTGAGCAATGGAGCTTGAAAAAAATATGCCAAAGTGACTATAAAGGCAGCAGCAGTTCAGAAAGGGGAGAGATGATATTTCAGTGAGAGCATCCTTCATGGAGGAGGTAGGGGAAGACCTGTGCCTTGAAGGATGGAAAGGGGCTTCAGAAAGGGAAGGGTGTTCCAGACAAGAGCAAACAGTAGGAGCAAAGCTGAAGAAGCAGGGCTAAGAATAAGGTGGGCAAGAGAGCCTGGCTGATCTGTGCAAGCCTGGGCAAGGTGTGGACACATAAATTATAATGGAGCAGCCAGGCATGGTGGCTCACGCCCGTAATCCCAGCACTTTGGGAGGCCGAAGCAGGCAGATCACCTGTCAGAAGTTCGAGACCAGCCTGGCCAACATGGTGAAATCCTGTCTCTACTAAAAATACAAAAATTAGCCTGGCGTGGTGATGGGTGCCTGATATCCCAGCTACCCAGGAGGCTGAAGCAAGAGAATGGCTTGAACCCAGGAGGCAGAGTTTGCGGTGAGCTGAGATCGCACCACTGCACTCCAGCCTAGGGGACAGAACAAGACTCTTTCTAAAAAAAAAAAAAAAAAAAAAAGAGCAAGATTTGGAGGCCTCAAAAGTCAGGGGTTTAAATTGGATGTGTATTGAATTCACAAACATTTATTGAGTATCTACTGTGTGTCAGGTACTGTGAAATTGTGCAGGACATTAACAGATGAACAAGTCACAGGGCAAGTCAGACACATCAATATCTCATGGTAAGTGCTGCAGTGAAAGTAGCTGCCTAGCAGGCCAAGTGGGGCAACCAGCCAACCCAATTTAGGAAAGATTTAGGTGGGCTTCATGGAGGAGGTGATATTTATGTTAATCCTAGAGAGCACTGGAAGCAGAAGGGGCAGGAGCATGATCTAGGCACATGTAAGGATGTTCACTGCAGTGTTGTTTATCCTGGTGAAAAATGAGAAACAATTTAAACATCCAGCAAAAAGCAACAAGTTAAACAAATTTGGTCCACCCACATGAAACCCCAGGCAACCTTTAAAAAGAATAAAGAATTTCTGTATATTTTGATTTGGAAAGATCTTGGAGATACAGTGTTAAGAGAAAAAAAATCACAAGATCCAGAAAAAATATATTGTGTGCTGTCTTACATGTGAGAAAAAAAGAAATATACATTTTGTGGGTAAACGACTAGGCCATCTCTGGAAAGAGACATGAGACATGTGGATAAGAGTTGTTTCCAGATAGAAGAATGAAGAGGGGAATACAGCTGAGGCTCTGACACAATCTTGATGTGAAATGACTCCAAAAGGAGGTATTGCTTAAAGCTTGAGTCTTAGAAGGTGCTAAGGGTTACCCAGGCAGATGGGCGAGGAATAGGGTTCTGGACATAGGGGACAGTCCAAATGAGCCCGGCTGTTTAGAGACCCTGATGGGGCTTGGAGAGAAGGTAGACTTTGGACAGGTGGCTGATAGGCAGGCAGAGGCTGGCCCCTGAGATTGGTGTGCCACATAAGGAGTTCACACTTCAGTCTAAAACCACGCCCTCTCTCAATCCATCAGCACTGATGTGGACCTGTGATGGATTCAGAGACTGTTAACTTGGCCACGCTCAACTGCATTTCCTGGAACTATCTTTCCTGCATGTTTGCAGTTAAGATGGACCACGAGGAATATTCTTGGAAGAGTCTTGCAAGATACAGAAGGCAAGAGAGGCTGTAGCCGTGTTTTGCAGTTGGCACACATTGCTGCTGATCTGCTGACTCACCTCACTGGAGTGAAGCAGCTGCCACAACACCCGCAACCTTCTCCCGCATCTTCTTGCTGCTTTTTGACTTCCGGCCGTGTGTATGTGTTCAGCTCTGTGATGAAGGGCTAGGCTTCTGCAGGACAGCCTCATCACTGTGGTTAGAGGCCACAAGAACAGCCGTGGGCTTCAGGCTGCAATCCTGGGACTCTGGCTTGTGCTCGTGGGTTCCCGCCCTCCCTATTTGACATCTGCTTTTCCTCTCGACTGCCTATCCTGTGGACCTAACACCAGCATCAGACTTGAGACGCAGCCTTGCAAAGACTGTTTACCTGGTTCCCACAAATGCGTAAGCCAATTCTCCATAACAAATCCCCTAAAATAATTTATATGTATATATGTCCTATTTCTACTTTTTCAGTTGAACTCTGGCAGATTCACCCATCCTGTGCTAGGCGCTGTTGTGGACTCTGAGGATACAATGATGAACAAAACCAGTGTAATTCCTGCCTTCCTCTCCCCCATGCCCTCCCCACCATTCACTTTCTAGGAGGAGGAACCAGAAAATAACAAATAAATAATGCAATCCCAGACAGTGATAAATGCCAGGAGAAAACCAAAAAGAGTGACCTACTTGGACCAGGGGTAGTTCAGGGGTGCTTCTCAGAACAAATGGCATTTGAACTGAGCCCTGAAGGGAAGGAGGGGACAGCTGTGCAGGAGCTCTCTGGACAACAGGCACTTCAGGGCAATACTCCGAGGTGGCATGAGCCCGGAGTCTTTGAGGAACAGAAAGGAGACAGGCAGACCAGAGGGCTTGAGGAGGGAGAGAGCTCAGGGTAAGCTGGAACCCAAGGCTGGCTCCGACCTTGTTGGGCTTGGAAGACAAAGCAGGGAGTTTGGATTTTATTTTAAGAGCATCCTGGAATTAAAGGATCTTTCAAAGTTGGCCGAGTAAATGCCCACACACAGCTTTGCCTTTGAAAAGCGGGGATAAAATGTGGTCTTGCTCTGTGTGTGTGGGTGGGGGGAGGCGATTTGTGTCTTGGTTTTTGCCTCGGCGTGACTTACAGACCAGTGCCAGGAGAGCCCAGCTCCCTACTGCTCTCACCAGAATTCCATCTTCCCAAGGAAATCAGGCTTCCTCCTGCTAAGGAGTTCTGTCCAGGCCTGTGATAAAAGCATTATGTGAAGCTGAGTAACTTGTGTGATTTTACGCTTCATTTCCTTGGGATGCCATTAGGAACATCAAGCACTTCTATCTTTATTCGACACAATTTCCTATCCTGTTCTGCCTTGGAACAGAAGAAAAATGAAAAGAGGGAAATGGTATTGGGAAGTTGGATTGGGAGTGGTAGGGCAGCCATTCTAGGGCAAGGCTTTTGAAGCCCCCCAGAGGGAGAGGCTCTGGAAACAGGATGGATGGCAGCCACCTTCCCAAGGGGTGACTTGGGACTTGCTGACCTTCCCAACTGGTCAGCCTCACGTTCTCTGGCTCCTGTTCCAAGCCTCAGCATTTCGGTCTAATTGATTTAAAAATAATGTATTTATTGGACAGATGCCTGGAGATCAGGTAGCCCAGAGAAGGGAAGCTATTTGCCCAAGGTCACGCAGCAGCTCTGTAGCATAGTTTGGCCTTGGAGATAGCTCTTTCGACTGCCAGGGCAGCCCTGAGCACCTCTCAGAGAAGAGTTAGTTTCTTCCCCAAGTCTCCTACAAAGACCAGTACCTCCTGTATTTGGTTCTCTGGGACAATTGGTGTCTTTTCTCACTGTGGAAATGTGATCACTTAGATCTTGATTTAGTTCACAAGCAAGAGTGGAGCAGGGTGGGGTGCACACGCTGGAGGCAACCAACACAGGAAGCATATGGCAGGGTAAAAACGCAGCCCGCCCGGCGTGCAGTGCCGTGTGCCCCCACTGCATTGGACCAATGGGTCAGTAGGTGGATGGTGGTCACACGTGAGTGCTGGCTTCACTCTCTTCTCTCTCATAATTTAAAGACCTGAAGTTCCACCTCCAGGAAGCCTTCCTGGACTAGTGGAAGATCAATCTTTGGCCTGAACCAGTTACCTAGGCAACTTCCACTGTTTCTGGACTCATGAGTCTTTCTGGTAAGGGTCCCAGGACTGAATCTCAATGGCCTGAAGCGGGTCACTTGCCCATACCTGTGACCACTTAGTGGCTATCACCAGGGGTGTGAGGCTCATCTGGTCTAGCCTGGTCACCTGCTCACGACAGAGCTAGAGCTGGACCAGGCCTCCCGATGTGTGGACTGAAGCACCAGGGTGCTGTCCTGAGGAAAATCAGGGTGCTGTTACCAGAACACCCTGGCAGGCAAGAAAGAACAGCGAGCCCTACAGATGGCAAACAAGGATTTCCTTATCTCCTGGTCAGAACCACTAAGAACCGTGGAACCATGTGTACTTAATTCATGTCTGTACTATCCTCACGCAGAGTGAGGGCTTTGTAAATATTTGCTGAGTGAATGAATAAATGAATAGTAAGTGAATGAATGAACCTCCCGAGTGATAAAGGCAGTCTTTACAGTGGGCACGAGGCAGGGACTACTGTGTGCAGGGAACGGCTGCGGGCTCCACACTCGGTGTGAATGGCCCGTGAGACAATCTCTGGTGCCCAGGCTGTTTGGAGTGTGCAGGGCCACAGCAGGCAGGATAGCGCCCCTGCCAAGGGCACTTGGGCTTGAAGTTAGAGCAGGGAGGCTGGCATGCTGGTGGCAGGGCTGAGGCTCAGGGTGCAGCTCAGTGTGAAATGAGGGCTGCTCTTCTCAGACATGGCAGCCTTGGCCAGCGGCCCTTGTCCTAGAGAAACTTTGGAGGCAACAGATGGATCTGGAGTGATAGGCATGCTCATTTCTCTCACTTCATGGAGGCTGAGCCGTCACAGATCAGAACGGAGAATGGATAGGCATTTCTGCTGGGATAGGGGTGGTTGCAGAAGGCCTGTAGAACATCTGGGAGCAAGGATGGGACAGCATCTCTATCTACCCCAGAGGCGGACCTCAGCCTGGCTGGTGTCCCCTTGCTGTCCTTAGTCCAGCCCTCCGGGTCCCAACCAGCAGGGCTGAGCCAATGACAATGGCAATGGAGCTGAAGATTTTTGTTTTCAATGCAGGAAGTTCCAACAGGCAATCTTCAGCCTTGGGAAGGGGTGGGCAGAAGGGGCCACCCATGTCCGAAGGCAAAACAAGGCTGCTTTGGGATGTGTTTCATGCAAGTCCTGTGATTGAGTTTCCCATGTGCAGGGAACAGCTTTTTCACAGATTTTTGGTCTTTTAAAATGAGAGGCACATGGAGGGTGGAAGAATTTGGTGGTCCCCAAGGACCTGCTGGGAAAGAAGCATCCCCAGGCTCTTGGCTCAGGCTGATGAAGCATCTAGGTTTTCAAGACCCCGCCTAACTGGGCTTCCCCTAGTTGGAAGGCGGGATGCCACAGTTTCTTCTGTGCTCAGCGCCGAAAACAGTCTGTTTCACTGAGCTCTCTTTTACAGAGAAAGAAGCCATTTCAGAGAGCTCGGGTGACCTGAGGTCATGGAGAGGCAGAGTCAAGATGGAACTCAGGTACGTCTGGCTCCAGTTCCCACCTCCTGACCACTGAATCATGTTGATTTGGGGGAAACCTACCAGCATCATCCATGATAATCTTAGTTAAGGCCACTCAGCTGAGAGCACCTTGTAACCAAGTCCTTGGGGACCTCACAGAGCCGCCAGGAATAGGAGCTGGACTCAACCACGGACAGATACTGACAGAGCAGCTACTCTGTGCCAGGCAGGGATCTGGCTGCTGGGGATGCCACTGGCTGCCAAACACAAGCTCCCTGCCCTCTGACGGACAGGAGACACACAAGAAGGATGGTCAGGGAAGGCTTTCAGGGGGAGGTGACATTGATTCAGAGACCAGTAGTAAGCCACGAAGCTGTTGCAAGGAAGAGTATCACAGGGAGTGGGAAGAGCAGGGAGCGGAGGGGAAGCCGTGAGACTGGAGCATGGCAGGGGCCAGAGGTGAAGAGCCTACCAGGCCATGAGGACTTCGGGTTTGTTGAGTGTAGTCAGGTATTGCTGTTTCCTGGAACATCTACATGTGGGCATCTCAGGGGCTCCCTCTTCGGCTCTGAAAAGCTTCAGGCCCCTGAAGGGCTACAGTTCCTGAGGGGAGCAGTTCCTCCAGGCCAGACACAGCCATTCAGGCCCTCCCAGCTACTGCTATGGAGAAGGTTTGGGGTGGCCTTTCCTTTTAATGTTGGTCTGGTGAGCTCCCACCACCTGGGTGGTCTCATCCCCACATCCTGATGGTCACCTGTGCTTGATATCACTTGGGATGAAAGGATTCCAAAGCCCTTCTCCTGAAATTTCTACAGAACATCTCTATGTGACACATGCACAGAGGGCAGTCAGGGAGATTTACCGGCTAGAACCAACCCTTCCTTCCTTCCTTCCTTCCTTCCTTCCTTCCTTCCTTCCTTCCTTCCTTCCTTCTTCCCTCCCTCTCTCCATGCTCCCTCTCTCCCTCCCTCCTCCCTCCTTCCTTCCTTCCTCCATTTCTTCTTCCCCCCTTCCCTCCTTCCTTGCTCCCTCCCCTCCCTCCCTGCTTTCCTTCCTTCCTTCTCTCCTTTCCTTCCTTCCTCCTGCCCTTCCTTCCGCCCTCCCTCTCTTTCTTTCGTTCTTTCTTTCTCCTTTCTTCCTTCCTTTCCATCCTCCCTCCTTCACTTCTTCCTTTTCCTCCTTCTTTCCTTCCTTTTCTCCCTCTCTTCTTCCCCTCCCTCCATCCTTTCTTTCTTCCTCTTTGATCTTTTTTGTCTCTCAGCATCAACGAACCTCCAGCTGGCCCTGCTTTTTTTCCAGGAATGTTTATGGCACTCTTTCCCACTTGTTTTTATTTCCAAACATGTGACAGGCCACCTATCAGAGGATGGAATAGGGAAGAAAATGAGAAGAGAGAGGTCGAGGGAGCAGCCGTGGGGTAGCTGCTTCTGGCCTTTGAGTAAGTCCTTTGCCCACTCGACTTGTCAGTTTATTTGGCTCTCGATGGGGAGGCATCCGTCCTTGACCCTCGGAGAGTCCTGAGAGACAGGAGGAGAGGGGTTCTACGTGGCAGTGAGGGGTTCCCCAGCAGGGAGCCTGGAGAGAAACGGCTCCAGACCAGGCTTTCCTGGCTCGGTGATGTTGACAGTGGGGCTGGTCTGCTGTGGGCCGTCCTGTGCATTGGAGGATGTCTAGCAGCACCTCAACCTTAAACTCTGACAACCAAAAATGAACCCAGACATTGCCAGGTGTTCCCTGGACACAAAATCACCATCGGCTGAGAACCACAGGTCTCCATGTCCAGAGGCCCTGCAGGGTGCCCCATGGCCAGTGGCCGTCTGGACTTGCTGACCCACAAGAGGCTCTTGGTGACACAGGGCTGCAGCACATCACACGACATGGAGCAGATTTGCCAGCAAGGCCCCAATCCAGGAGAGACTCTGCCCCACAGCAGCAGGTGTGAGGCAGCCCCCTACTCCCGCGCCACGAGCATCATTGCCCAGGAGGCCGGTCTGGGTGTCCTGGAGTGGGTGTGGCCTCCTCTGATTACTCAGAAAGGCAGCAGAGGTGCAGAGAAGCCTCCAGAAGCCTCTGGGGCCTGCTGCTCTGTGTCCTGTGGCAGTACCAGCCCCTGCGGTGGAGGGAGAGATGCTGCGACAGGCAGGAGTGTGAGTGTGTCCAGCCATCAGGTTCTGTAGGGGAGCACGCCGTCCCAGGGGAGGCCCAGATGGGGCCCAGCAGACCGTTAAGAAAGCTCTCCTCTATGGCTCTCCGAACTGTGGTGGGTATGGCCTGACCTTGACTTCCCGTACACTTGCATTTTTCTTTTATTTCCCCTGGTTCTTGGCTCCGGAAAAAGTAGGGAAACATATACAGTGACCATACTGTTGACGTCTCAGTCAGAGAAGAGGAACGATTTCACAGTAGCGGGGGGAGAGCGCCGGATACCATGTGCACTCATAAATCACGCCCACGTTTATGCATCTGCGGGTGTGGGGCCGCAGATATTTTTCCTTTCTCAAGAAAAGAATTTAAGCTCTAGAAACTCTGACAAGGCCCCAGTAAATGGAGCTTTTCTCCTGCCTGCTAAGGGTGGCTTTCAGAAGAGCATTTGTCGAATGGAACCTGAGTCACCTTTTCCTGCTCTGCTGGATGGGCAGGAGCCGGGCACACCAGGGCAGGGGTCTCCCCTCTGAAGACCTGACCCCTGGAGAAGGCAAGCAAGATTTTCTTGCAGAAAGCTCATGGAATTAGAGACAAGCAAGGTGTCTTCCTGGGGGCGTTCATGGCACCCTGGTGTCAAGGGCAGTGGCAGGCACAGCAGAGGGACTTGACAGGCATCGAATGAGTGACTTCTTGTTCCCAAATTGGCAGGAGGGTTGACTTCTGTGTGCAGAACATTTCCCATTGCCCATCCGGCAGCCGCGTGCTTCCACCCCATCACTGTCATTCCGTCTCTGAGTCGAGTTCACAGTCACTAGGCTGCGAAATGACTGCTGAATGCACTATCGATCAAACAGCACATGTTTTGAACATCTATCATGTATATGCCGCTAGGTTAAGACCTAGAAAGTATATGGGGCTTTGGGGAGGGGAAGGAGGTTCTGTTAGGAAGGAGGGCAAATGCATGGCACACCTAACCCCACCCTCCCCATCCCACACTCCTAGCAGACACTGCTAAACCATCACCACATGTGGAGCTTCAGAATGCTGGTTGACAGAGAGCTCTGGGCTGCTCTTTCTTGGGCAGGGCTTTCCGTGCATGGCTCTGGGAGGTAAGGGGCCACCCACTTGACCAGCCGGAGATGTGCCACACGGATCCTGGTGATCAGTGGTGTAACAGACATCACAGACCAATCACCCACATGTCACCCTATGCTGAGTATTAGATACCTTTAGGAGGTCATTCCAGCAGTGGCGGCAGGAGAATTAGAGGCCTTTGGGAAGACACCCAACCCTCGTAATACAAAGAATCTTAAGAGACAAAGTCACAGATGATGATGGCCAGTTGAGACCATGACAGTAGGCCCAAGCTTTCTGTGATATTGCGGCTCACCTCCACAAAGGCAACCCTGAAAGACTTCCTGGAGGTGGTGATGTGCCATTGTGTTAGCAGTTTCACCTCTCCTAGGTGAGACGGTGCCAAACTCCTCCTCCTTATCGGAGCCTTCCAGACCTTTCTGTTTTCTAGCCAAAGTGGCCTTGGGCACATGCCTAGAACTGGCCAAGCCCTTCCCCACCTCAAGGACTCTGTTCTCTGGCTGCCTCGGCCAGGAATGGTCTTGCTCTAGCTCATTTGATGGCTGGCTCCTTCCTGTCCTTCAGGTCCCCAAGTCGCTTCCTCGGAGAAGCCTTCCAGCCACACTCTCTCCTGTAAGTCTCTGTCCTGGTTCCTTGTTCATTTCCTTCACGTGTCTCTTCTACTAGGATGTGAGCCGGCCTGGCCTGCTCACCACGGTGGGCCTAACGCCTAGTGCTAGGCATATTTAGGTCCTCCATAAATATTTGTCCAAAGAATGAAGAATGAGTGCACCTGCAGTGGTCTCCATGGGAAGTACTGGCCACAAGGCCAGGGCTGTCAGGTTGCTATAGAGCAGTACTTTGCGTTAAGTATTTCACCGAATCCTGGTTGCTACTCTGAAGTTGTCCATAACTCTTCCCCTGTGGAAAGCCGCACAGCAACTTATGTCCCCGGCATGAGCTCATCGGTCCTCTGCGAAGTTACTTCTGCATCTCTCCCGACCCCGATCAGTGGGGGCTCTGCTTTCCCTAGGTAAGCACAGGAGGCAAGGACTGGTGTGGTCAACCCACTGGCTGGTGGCTAGAAAATCATCCATAAATCATGTAACCTTGACATGGAAAAACATAAACATCAATGTATTCACTTGGCCAAGGCCCGGTTCCAGAAACCAGAAGTCTGAAATCAAGGTGTGACCATGCTCCCTCCAAAGGCTCTAGCTGAGGATCCTTCTGGCCTTTTCTGGATTCTGCGAATTCCTGGTATTCCTCGGTTTGTGGCCACATCGCTCCCGTCGCTGCTCTGTCCTCACACGGCCCCTCTTCCCTATGTGTCTTGTGTCCTCCTCTGTTCTCAGAAGGACACCATCATTGCATTTAGGGCCCACCCTAAAACCAGGATGATTGCACCTCAAGATCCTCTACTAATGACATTGGCAAAGAACTTATTTCCAAATAAGCTCACTCAGGTTCCAGTGGACATGGAATTTGGAGGGATTCCCAGGGTCATCAGGGTGTTGGCTGGCTATGGGCAGATGTCCCTGGGTACCCAGGACTTCCCACAGGCCCAGAGGACCCCAGGAGAGCAGCCAGACTGCTGCTGTTCACGTCCTCCTGGTGGTCCTCACGCCTCCAGCCCTGCTTCTCCTTGGCATGGAGCTCCTTCTCAGTGGGGTCTGCTTCTGCCCCCTCACTTTCCGGAGTCGTTTTAGAGATGCCACACATCACATTTCTTTTCTTTTGGGGCCTGGTGAAGGTAAGGTCACGTTGGATTCTATCATCTTCATCAGCATCAGCAGTTTTCACTTTGTGTTTTGTTGGGTATGTGTGTTTTAAAACTTTGTTTTGTTTCTTAAAAGGCTCACTAGGGCCAGAGTGTTTTTAGGGCCTTGTAACGTTTGCCGCAGCTGACAGAGGATCCATTGTCCACGGGGCTGGCATACTCTGGGGAGATGTAGGTCTCCTTCCTCCTGGGGCCTGGGGCTGGTCTCAGCTGCCCTCGAACCAGGCTTTGCTGGGAAGTGGGCTGCAGAGGGGACTCAAAGAGAGTCATAAACCCCAGGCGGGAGTGCGGCATGGGTCAGAATGCTTGGGTTGGAATGGAACAATTGACAGCCTGGGAGATCAGACTTCTCTCATTCCAGGCCTGGCCGTTACAGGCTGCAGATGCAGGGACTGTGAGGAGCTCAGCCGGGAGGGTGCGCAAGACCGGGCCTCCTTTTCTTCCTGCTGGGGTCGGTGAGCAGGGACAAGTAAACCAGGGCTCTGCCCTCATGGAACCCCCCATCCGTGAGGCCAAAAACATGCAAACAAGAAGCCCCGATACAGGGCGAGGAGGGCTGGGGACAAGGGGATTGGAGGGAGTGGAGGGACCCTGAGCTGGGGTCCAAGGGCCGGGAGGAAGGCTTCAGAAGGCCCTGGCTTTTCTCGCTCTCCTTTGCCCACCCCCACCTCCCTGGTCCAATCCAGGTCATCTGGGCCACTGTGAAAGTCCCCCACGGGACTCCTGGGTTCCCTCCTGTACCCCTAAACATTCTCCACACAGGAACCAGAGGGAGCTTTCATAAAGAAGGTAGAGGCTGGCGTGGATGAAGTTACATCAGATGGTCTGACTGGACGTGACTACAACAAAGTTTCCAACTCTGTATCTTCCTAAATCTACCCAGCTCTCCGACCTCAACCTTCTGTACTGTCTCACCTTATTCCTTGGCCAGTGAGAGCAGTAGCTGGGACATGAGTGAGTTCCAGCCACGGTGGGCATGGTTTGTTCCGAGCTCCCCCAGCCCAGCCCACCCCTCTTTGGAGAGCTCCTTCTCTTCTGGCGTTTCTCTGACTTCTTTGGGGGAGAGGTTGACAAGGATCTCCACCTACAAATCCTCTATTCTGTGAAAGTCACACACCGCTCTGGAGACCAAAACAACCAACTTCACCTAGATTTGCAGGGTCCTTGACGTCGACCCAGGGCCTTTGAGGAAAGACTTCTCAGTGAGGGGATACGTGTCTCCCTTCAGTAGAAACAGCTAGAGTTTGCAACTGGATTCCAGACGGCTTTGGGGAAATTCACGGCTACCATTTTCAAGTGGCTTCAGCAGCACCAGGCATGGAGGGTGCTCAGTAGCTATTCTTGTAAACCAGATAATAATACGAATAACAAGGTAAACACTAGTGGTTCTTTCTTGGGCCCTTGTGAGGTGCCAGTGTCTGTGCTAAGCATTTTGCATGCTAAACACTTTACCTGTAATGGCAGGACACAGTCCTACCGTCTGATGGTGATGACCAGATGTGTTTGGACCATGGGCACAGGAGACAGACACGGGTGGACATTTGCACAGCCCTCTGGAAGCTCACATCGAGTTAGAAAGACAAGATATCGAAAACTGCACTGCTGATAAGGGTTAAACAGCCGTTTGATACAACAATAGAAGAGATATTCAAGGCAGGGCATGATTAATTGCCTGGCAAATCGTAGGGATGATAAATGTTTTAGGAACTCAGAGGAGGAAGCCGTTTCTCCAAGCAGGGCAGAACAGACAGACACTGGGGGATAACTGTGCCTTTTCAAAGGGGGGCCATGAGGCTGCTCTCTGAGGAGGTCATTGTCACACAGTGGGGGTTGGAAGGGTGCCCTTTGACCTTTTTTTCTTTTCAAGGACTAGGTCAGTATTCGGTCGCCCACTTGCCACAGTCTAGCTGCACTGGAGTCTTTAGGAAATCAGCTAGTTCAGGAAATTGGAGAAAAAGCGAGAGCATGCTTTTTATTCCCTTTCCCACCATTTCAACCTCTCCAGGACAAGCCGACCATCTGCAGTCTCCCCTCTAGAAAGTGGTACTGGAATTTGGTGTTCACATTATGTGAGAAAAGGCTGAAGGTGCTGGCTTGGAGCCCCCAAAGCATCTGGGGCATCTCCCCCTTGGCAGGTGGGTCCCACATAATTTTACAAAAACATATCATTTTCATGGTAGTGGTAAGACTGATAAGTGTTTGGATTTTGCCCAAAATTTCAAGAGGCTAGAGCTGAGAAGTTCCTTTGAAGCTCTCAGAGCCCTGAATTGTGTTCCGTTTGGGTATCTATTAAGAAAACAGCCATTTCATCACGGCTCGTAACATAAATTGGTTCATGGATGCCCAAGGCTTTATCTCATTAAATCCCGTCGCTCTCTGTAAATGGTGTTCAGGCTGTTTCTCTGCGAGCAAGGTTATCTGACTGTTTAGAAACTCCAACCCTGGATAGTGAGATGCTGCTATCTGCAGATTTGGGAGAGACAACCGGCATTTCCCAAAATGCAAACAATCTCAAAAAGCTCACAGGTCTGGAAGGGCGGCAGTGGGGCAGGGGGCAGCTGCTGCCCAGACCAGCGGGGCCTGCTCTGGGCTCTGGCTATCCCCAGCAGTGAGAAAGCAGGTGGCTGATGATAAATCACAGGGCTGTCATCTGCAGAGGCTGACTGGTGACATCACAGCTGGGGAGGGGGCTTCGGGAGCCAGAAGAGGCCCACAGAGAAGTGTGTTGGTAGCTGAATTAGACATAATGGCTCTACACATATTCTCTCTCTTTTCCTCTTTCCCCCTCAAATCTGACTCGAATTCTCATGAACAAACCAACATCTGCAAAAGCACATCCTTGTCGCCAATGTTAAGAGCAAATAAGTGGTCCTGGAGCCCCTCCCTGAGCTGTGATGCAGTCTTAGAAGGTGGCCACCATGGAACCCTAGCCAGTGCAGTTCTAGGGGGCAGTCAAGGGCTAGGCTTTGGGGTCAGAATTTGGGTCAAGTCCTGCCTATACCACTGGACTTTGAATGAGTTACTCAGCCTCTTTGTCTCAGTTTCTCCCCCTGTAAAATTAGTTTGTGATGAGGACAAAATCAATCAGTGCATCCCAGGAGTTAGAAAGTGTAGGGTCTGGGCAGGAGCAGCCATGAGTGGGGTGTTGTTGTCTGTAGGAGGAGACCCTCACACTCAGGGAGGTGTCAGCCTTGCTGGGACAGCCGGTACAGTTCGACTGAACCCCCTCTAATTTTTGTCCAAACCATCTAAAGATTTGGGCCATGGTGTTCTTTCCCATAGCCCTGCCAAGGACAGGCAGAGGACGGCTGCTAGAGAAGGGAGTGGCATGGGTCAGCTTGCCTGGAAGTCAGAGGGATGCAGCGGGCAGAGATGGGGAAGGCTGAGGTGCTTATGGGTTTCCTTGGTCTGGCCAGGGCCTTGGCTTGGCCCCTGAAGATAGCCCAGCAAGAATTTCCAGGCTGGACACGATGGCAAAGCCGAGTGGTAGCAACAGCCTGGTGTTCACCGCATAGCCAGGAGCAGCGGCAGGAGGCGGGGGAGGGAAGGGAAAGGGGATGGGGAGTCTGTTGTTCTTTTAAAATTAGAAATAGGTTCCACATGTGGATGGTCCCCACGGAAAGCGGCCTCGGCACTGAAGGCCCTGGCAGTCATGTGAAGGCAGGCTCTCAGGGGGACGGGTCTTAGGCAGCACAAGGCACCAAGTATTTCATCAGTTGTCTGAGTCATTAGAGGAAAACAATATTCTGTGAGCCCCCTGGCACACAACGCCATCAGGACACGAAGCTGGAAGGAAGTAAGAAGACAGCCTTCCAGAAACCCTAGACAGGATGCTCCCCAGTGATGAGGCTGGGGAGAGAGAGAGAAGTTCCTAGAAACAGGAACAATAGTGGCTGCTCCACAGCCCCCAAGGCCCTTTGCCCCACTGGCCACCAGTAATAAGACTGGGCCTGGTCTGCACAGACACTTTCAGAGGCTGCCACCCCTTCTCCCCTTCTGCCAGGATAGAGCCCAAACCCCTCATCTGGCCCCCGAAGCCCTTCAATAGGGGGACAAGAACCACGGTGAGAGGAGCATGGCTCCAGAGCTGACGTGCCCAGGAGGATGCCGGCTCCAGGAGCTGCTGGGCAGCCGCTTCCCTCCAGGGGACCCACTTCTCCAGGCATGTGGGCATCATGGTGGTGAATCCTTCCCATTGAGTCCTTGTCATGAGCACTGAGTGGCAGGACACACACAGCTTGCAGAATGCTGCCTGGCACATATAAGTGCTCATTAGCACACAGTAAGTGCTCATTAGCAAGGGCTTCTAGGATTACCTTTCTAGGCTTTTCTGCACGCCCAGCGATGTCGCATGCACAGCTTGCCTCTGTTGTCAAGTTCATCAAGATATCACGAACCACATTCTGAGGATATGCCAGGCAGGGGGCAAACACACAACAAACGTCATCTTGTGTCATTCCTTTGCAAGGTAGGCCCCTTTCACTTGTCAGAAAAGAGGATCCAGAAGTGGAAGTGGTTTCAGCAAGGTCACATGGCCAGAAAGCTGTGAAACAAAGATCCGAACCCAAGACTAGATCTTCTTATCCACTTCCCTTTTTTACCTCCTCCTCAGATGCCTTTCTCTGCCCCCTCACCACTGCCATACCCATGAGCACCTCCCCCACTCAACTGTCCTGGCCCACTCCAAGGCCAACCCCACCTGGCGCCATCTTGGTTCACTCAACGGGACCTGGTTGTCATTCCTCAGCTCCTCCACTGGCCTTGCCCTCCTCCATCTTGCACTATGGTCTCCTGGGGCTGCGTCTGGCTTCCTTCCAAGAAAGGGACCCCCTGGCAGGTAGCAGGCATCCAACCCGTAGTGTTTAGTGGAATTAGGAATCACATGAGCCTCATGGTCTCAATAGGCCTCACTCTGCTGTTGTCCATGGGTGCCACGGACTCTTCCAGAAGAGCCACTTCCACAGATGCAGCAGGCCTTTTGAAGGAACCTAGTTCTCAGCATGAGCCCGGGTGGTCAAGGTGAGAAACCCTATGAACCCACACTTCTCATTTCCTTAGAATTCCTTGGACTCTGTGAAGAGGAAGGAAAGGAAGAAAAAGAGAGGCAAGGAGGAGAAGAAAGAGCAAAAGAAAGAGAAAGAAGATGAGGGAGAGCAGACACAAGAGCAAAGACATAGCAGGAGGGAGTGAGAAGCCAACGTGTGACCTCCTCACACAGCACTGTAAGGACGCATGGAGCATTGATTCCCAGCACGGCATTCCCGATCAGAAATAGCCAATAACCAAACCTCTTAAAGCTACTGCCTCTAATAGCAGCATTTCTTCCACTGTCGTCAGTGGTAACACACTGATCTATAAAAGGTTTTAAAAGTGCTACAAATAGCTCCTCCAGTCCCCTAAAGTCAAGCTCACTGGGGGAAATGGCTAACTTGATTGTTCCCTGCACCGTTGGGTATCTGGACGCGATGAACAGACTGAGCTCACCTCAGGACTTTTAGGGCAGCCTAGATACTTCCGGAGTGGGGTGAAGGGCCCCCTGGGCTAGGGGCTATCTGGCCACTGTCCCTCTGCCCTTTACCTCCTTCCTCTCTGGGATGGGACAAGGGAGAGGCAAGCAAGGCATTATACTTAAGCTGGTACTCACTCACAAGGGGTGCTAGTACAGGATTGGACTCTGAAGGTGAGCGCCCTCTTAAATTAGTACCCTGGGCATCTCACTTGAGTGGGAGAGAAGGAACACAGGGCTCTGCCACGTGATCTCACTTTCCTCATCCATAAAATGGGATCACCTATCCCCATCTTGGCAGCTATTTATTGACCTCGTACATTGCACCAGGCACTGTTCCAGGTGCTGGATTTCCAGAGACAGGAAGTACGTCTGTACTCACAGCTCACAGCTCGGTGGAGTAGGCAGGGGGAGGGAGGGACCCTAGCCAAGCACCACTGTGTTGCATGTGAACTCCAGTTTAATAGGTCCAATGACTGCCAAGTGGCCAGGGATACAGGCTGGTGCCAACATCTGCAAAGCATGTGGCAAGGTTGGGGAAACCGTGTCCCAGCAGTGATAGAAAAATGCAGGGACACGGGCTGAGGGGAAGCCAGTGAAGCCAGCTGCAGAGCGGGAGGGCAGGGCAGATCACGCCACCTAGGAAGGTTGGCCTGCCTTGGGTCACACTGAGACATGCAACTTAGGGGCCCCTCTCCGCTGTCACCCTTAAGGCTCACAGCCACTAGGCTGCTTCCCAAACCATCTGTGATCTGGACAATTCTGAGCTGTGTCTCATCCAAACCTACCTCTCCCGTGTCACTGGGTGCCTAGTCTCTTGCTAGGTGTCAGCAACACATTTTTACCTACACTAAAGAGTCATTATGCTGCTATTATTTATTCTAGAAAACATAGGTCCATTTTCAACAGGGCAGGCTTTCTGCCTGCTCTCTCGTCTCCAAAGGAGGCCCCTAATGATGGAGATGTGAGTCTGGTCTGGGCTCAGCCAAGAGCAGAGGACTCATGTTTACCATGCTCTTCCCAGTTCCCTGGCCCTCACGGATGTTTCCAAATTTCTTTTCTGAGCTCTTCTTTTCTGAGCCGGCCTCTGTCCTGCTGGTGGGCACGTTAACACCAGCTGACAGATAACAGGCAGGCATGTGGAATCACACCTTCCTGCTTTCTGAGGAGGGACAAGAGTCTGGAGCTGGTGCTCCATGACATCTTCCTGTAGAAGCTTCTGGGCTGCATCTAGAAGAATAACCCATCAGGAGGAGAGAATCAAGATCCACACTCCTGATCACAGCCCACAGGTTCATCTCTGCAAGCGCACCTCTCGCCGCCTCCCCCTGCTCTCCAGCCCTGCTGACCTCCCTGGAATATGGAAGCATGTTCCTGCCCCAGGGTCTCGGCACAAGCTGCTCCCTCTGCTCAGACACCCTCTTTTAGCAGCTCTCCCAGTTGCTCTTTCTTGCACCATTGCACCTACTTTTCTGCCTTGCTGTTCACACGGGCCTTCACTTAGCATGCATCTGCTGAGCGCCTACTGTATGCAAGCCCTGTACTCAACACAAAGATGCACCAAGATCAGCATGGCTCCGATCATATGGGGTTTGCATTCAGTACACAAATAAGTGTGGACGGTCATTCCAGGCAGTCCTAGTAGCTCTGAAAACACATGGAGCACAGCCCCTTGATATCGGCTCTGTTTCTCACTATTTATCTGTTTCTGTTTGCTGTCTGCCCTCCCCCTGGACCGTCAGCTTCATGAGGTTGGGGCTTGGTGCTGACATTTTCTCTCTAGAAGCTTCTGGACCATACTCAGAAGAGCAACCCATTGTGGAGGGAGCTGCCCCTGGTGGAGATGGGGGCAACTTTTCCTATGAAGAGCCTCCCAGAGGCTCAGGCCTCAAGCAAGACCCGAGAGGCCCCACTGCCCCCATCTGGGGGACACCCCAGAGACATGGGCTGGAAATGACTGGAGCCTGGCCCGCAGCTCATGGAGCTTCTGAGAAGAGCGGTGCTGGGAGCACATCTCTCTGCCCTCAGACCCCCGGGTTCCAGCTGGGGACAGCGTCCATGGGCTCTTCAATCCCCTTCCCATCCTCCTCGAGGAGAGGAGAGTTTAATTCCACACGGCCCTAAGCATAGGTGTGGGTGACTCAGAGCAGGCGGATGAGAACAGGAGGCCAGCAGGGATTCCGGCTGAGTGCGGCCCCCGCAGCCTGCAGCTCAGCCAGTGACTCACTCCAGACGCTGCGTGAGTCAGCGGCTCTGCGGCTCCGGCCAGCTCTGACGCCCTCAGCACACTAATGAGACCCCAGCAGGACAGAGCACATGGAGGATGGGGCGCTCAGGCAGAGGGCACAGGAGGGCACACACGCCCCCTCCGATGGACACACGTGTGTGCACACAGGTCACACACACATCACACACTATCACACGCACTTGTACACAGGTGCACACACACACCTTCCAATGCACACTTGCATGTGCACACGGTATACACACACATCACAAACTATCACACACATACACACATGTGCGCACACACCCTCCAATGCACACACTCATGCACATGGTTCACACACAATTCACACACCATCACACTCACTTGTACACAGGTGCACACACACACCCTCCAATGCACACAGTTCACACACACTTCACACACCATCACACACTCGTACATTCACACATGCACACACACCCTCCAATACACACACACACGCACATGGTATACACACATCACACAATATCTCACACACTCATACACATGTGCACACACACCCCCTCCAACGCACACACATTGCACACGGTTCACACACACATCACACACACTTACGCCCACCCATATACACACATCACACACCCTCATACACACGTTCACATCCACATTCACACACACACCCTTGAATGCACACACTCGTATGCACAGGGTTCACACTCACCTCCACACACCCTCATACACACTCATGTTCACATCCACATTCACACACACGTGCATACACACCCACATCCACATCCACACTTACTATACACACATTCTCATATGCCTACACAGCCCCCTCCCTCTTTCCTTCCTTCCCTACTTCCTTCCTTCTTTTCTTCTCTCCCTCTCCCCATGCCTTCCTCCTTTCCTTCCTGGTTAAGCACATGGGCTTTGGGACCAAGGTCATCCTACCCCAGCCCCGCCGAACAGTGGTGTGACCACGGATGCATGGCTGTGCAGCTCTGTCCACCTTGACTCCTCATCTGTGAGACGTGAAGACTATGAATGCCACTTCCTAGGATGAACCTCCATGTAAAGTGCTGATCGCAACTGGACACACCGCAGCACACAGTGTTGGCTCCGGCCCCTGTGGTCAGGATCAGTCACTGAGCTGTGCATCTGACGAGCGTCTACTGGATGTGCAGTCTGAGCTGCATATCCTCCTCTTTGTAGACGCGGAGTCTGGGAGTAGAGACCACAGGTACACAGATGAGTTATACTCCAGACAGCAAGTGAGCCACCGAGCTAGCACCAAGTGGGGTAGGCATAGGAGGCACAGAAGGCTTGGGTTTTGGGGAAGAAAACCATAGGGGTAATGTGGAGGGAGGGTTGACGATGATAAACAGCTGTCCAGCTTTCTAGTTACTACTGCCAACAGTTCAGGGAGGGTGGTCAGCAGGAATCTGAGAGTGGGGGAGTGGCCTTCAGCCAGAGGCGACCAGTGCTGAGCAGGAAGAACCACTCAGAGGTTTTTTGTTAACCTCTGGATGGAGGAGAAGATTGTCTTCTTGTATTGACAATGCTCTTTTGGTTGTCAAGAGCAGAAACCCACTTCAGTGTAGCCCCAGGAAAAACTGGGACTTTATTGGCTCATGAAAGTGCATATCTGGTGATAGGGTGGATTTCAGGCATGGTGAGACCCAGGAACATCTGAGCTGCCACCAGGAATCTAGGTCTTGCTCTACTCTGAGATTTGGACTTCACATTGGCTTCATTCCTAGGCAGACTCCCACTATATGGGGGCTCATGATGGGTCCCGACTTGCAGCCACCCCAGTCAGCCTTCCCACAGAAAAAGCTTGTTTCCCTACAGTCCTTCCCAAAGCCATGATCGCATCTTCTTAACTTGCTGGCTCATGTGTCCATCTCTAAGTCAGCCCTAGTGGCCAGAGGATAGAATGCTCTAATCAGCTCTGGGTCATGGGCTTCACACAGACATCATGGGTTGAAAGCTGGGGAAGGGTGGTCCCTAAAGAAAAACCAGTGCACTGCCACCAGAAGGGGAAATTGAGGCAGGGCTGTTGGAACAACACAGTCCATCTTCTTTAGCAGCAGGGCCTGGGAGGCCTGCTCTCCAAGAGACAGAGAGATGGTGACTGATGGATTGGGGGAAGATAGGCTGAACTTGTGAGTGGAGAGCAATGGGGAGATGGGGACAGGCTACGTCCCCATTTAGAGACTAGATTTCATCCGGACAGATTCAAGATGTGGGTATGAAGCGTTGAGGTCTATGGTTGGTGGATGGAGCTCCTCGGGCTGGGGGTACTAGACTCCATAAGGAGGGTGTGTTAATTTTCTAGGATTACCACACCAAATTGTTACAAATTGGGTAATTTCAAACCACAGAAATTTACTGAAGTCCAAAATGAAGGTGCCATCCAGACCATACTCCCTCTGAAGGTGGCGTGGAAGGACCTGTCCCTCCAGCTCTCTCCCAGTGTCTGGTGGCTGCGGGGATCCTGGCATTCCTTGGCTTGTAGACACATCACCCCCAGTCTCTGCCTCAGTCTTCACATAGCCTTCTCCTCATGTCTCCTCCTTTTTAGCTTCTCAAAAGGACACCAACCATTGGATTTAGGGCCATCCCCAGTGCAGGATGATGTCATTTCCAGATCCTTACCTTAATGACATCTGCAATGACGCTTATTCCAGATTAGGTCACAATCCAGGTGGAGCTATCTTTTGGGGAGAAACAATTCAGTGCACTCCAGGGGGGCTTGATTTTTGAGGGGCATCTACAAAATGCTATGTTAGCAAGAGATGAGAGTTCCCGTGGTGAGGACAAATGAACACACCCACTTATTTACTGATTGATTCTAAATGTTTATTAAGCATCTACCAAGTGCCAAATGTTCAGTTTTGTGACACTTTCCTGCCCTCACACTGCTTACTGTCCAGCTAAGACACCAGTGACACAGAAACTGGCAACGACATGGCTGAGTGGACGCCATGCACAGATGACACCTCCTCCAGTGAGGTGGGAGGTTGGTACAGAGGCCAGAGAAGAGTTCCTGGAGGAGGAGATGTGGGCCGTGGCCGCGTGGTGAGGGACTGGATGGGAAGGGATGAAGAGGAGAGCATTCGGGGAAGCCCAGGGGTTAAGGTCAGGCTGCACCCAACAGATGCAAGCAGCAGCTGCCTATGCGGCTCCCCGAGGACCGCAGCTCTTATCTGATCATGGCTGTAAAGCACACACCGATACCTGCATGGCCATCCCTTTCCACCACCGAGGGATGCCTGCGTGTGTGTGTGTGTGCTCATGTGCACATGTATCTGTGTGTATGTGTGCATGTGTACGTGTGTGTGCGTGTGCATGTGTGCGTGTGCATGTATACGTGTGGGCACATGTGTGTATGTGTGCTTTGTGCGCGCACATGTGTGTGTGAATGTGTGCGCATGTGTGTGCGTGTGTATGTGTGTGTATATATGTGTGTGAATGTGTGCGCATGCGTGTGCGCATGTGTGTGTGTGTATATATGTGTGTGCGTGTGTGTGTGTGTATGCAATGCTCTGGCTCAGGGGCAGGGTTTCTGTGTGGGTTGGGGTTCCTGGGGCTTCTGGCCCAGACTCCAGGATTTAGGCATTCCCATTTGCTTGCTGACATATTTCATTGTCCCCAACCAAAGGAACACATGCACAGAGGCCTTGTCATTCCATTGCTACCCAAATGGTTTGGGAGCACAGTTGTCCTCAGTGGCCCCTGTGAATGTCTTGGCTTCAATATGGAGCCTGAAGGATGTTGGGGCAGCCAGCTCTACCAGCTAGACCAGGCTCTATGCCACTGTCCCCAAGGCAGGAGTCCTGGGGCCTCACTGGGGACTTGCCTGGGAAGCTCGGCTTCTCCCACCCCAGCCTCATCCTGGGCAGCGTGGAGGGCATGCACAGGACTGCAGAAGGCCCCTTTGCAGGGTCCCACCAGCTGGGGCTTGAGGGGCCCTGAGGGTTGGTTTCTGTCCCTGGAAGAGGCTTCACATCTCTGTGCCTTCATTTCCCCAGCTGCAAAGCATCATGCAGGGCATGGCCCCTGCTTCAGAAAATGCTTAATGCTACTCTCACCACTAGCTCGGCTCTCCCAACCAGACTTGAGACCTCGGGGAAGTCCCTGAGCCGCTCTGTGCCTCAGTTTCCTCATCTGCAAAATGGAGATAATGACAACACTTACTCATACAGTTCTTCTCAGCATTAAATAAGCCAGTCCATACAAAGTCGATGTATATTAAGTGCTTACAATGCCATCAATGAAACGCTCAAAAAATTACTATGATGATGATGATGATGATGATTTTTACTGTTGCTCATCCTTTAGGTCTTGGCAAAAATGTGGCTGTCTCCAACCACTTTGTCTAAAATAAGTGGACTTTGTGATTACCTCCCATCGTGTTCTTTTTTTCCTTCATGGCTCTTGGCACATTTGTAGTGAGATATTTACCTGTGCAATTCTTTTATTTCTTGTGCTTCCTCCACCAGACTGTGAGCCTCGAGGGGGTGGGGGCTAAAATGTGCTCCTCACGGCAAGCTCAGGGCCCTGTACAGCCCCAGCGAGCGGCAGGAATCAATAAATATCGAATGAAAATAGTCCTTGGATGATCGAATGGCTTTTGATCTGGTTTGATCAGGCAGCTGTGCCTTGCTGAACCGTGGCTGTGCCTGGCCCCCGCAGTGCTCCGCTAGCTCCTCCTGTGCTAAGGGATGGGGCTATTGGAGGAGCGGAGAGCTACAGGAAGGCCCTTGCTGAGAGGCTGAGAGGCTCTGGCCCACCACTGACCACACATGCTTCCGGCCTGCAGGAGCGGGGACAGATCTGACCCCAGAAAGCAGTTGCTCCTCCATCCTCCTGTCTGAGCTTCATGGGGAAAGTCGGCAATTTAAGCCTGTCTGTCAGCAAGGGGTTGGGTCAGGCGAGTCCAAAGCTGCTTCTTCCCTGGGGGTCTGCTGGGACACACCCCAGTCCCTTGTCCTGGGACTCGACACCCTTCAGGGCTTACCACCCCAGTTCCTTCTGCCCCTGCCTCTTTCTCAGTGATGCCTCCGAGCCTGGGCAGAGTGGCCCTGGGCTGCTCTTGCTGTTGGCTCCAGCCCTGGCAGGGGCTACTCTTGAAGAAGCTTGTGTGAAGTCCAGGGTAGGCACCCCAGGTACAGTCCATAGAGAGCAAATTGCCCAGCAGCCAAGGGCCGGGGCAGCACGTGACTCAGCACGGGAACACCAACCGCGAATCGTCTCAGTCACGCAGTCCACGTTGTGACAAGCCGGGATAGATCTTGAAATATGAGTGAGCCAGGCCTGCTGCGTTTCTCCTCCCAATGCCCCTGGAGCCAGCTCTGTAGCTGAAGACCTCCTGCAACGGCCTTCATTTTCGTACATCCCAAAGGGCAGAACTGTTTTTCTTTGCTGACTTGTTCAAGGCACCATTTTCTAAAACATCTAGATTAAGAAAAAAAAACCTCTTCACATCCCCAACACAAAACAAACAAACTCACTGTTTTCTCGAGTCCGAACAGAAACAAGTGTGTAAGTATCCACAAAACATACCGGCCATTAGCTGAAGCCTGAAAGACAGAAAGCAGATGACAGGGTAGGGGGCAAGGGAGGAGGGGAGATACTTGTGCGGTTATTACAGTGACACTTTATGTAAAGCTGGGCACTTGGCAGGAGCCCAAATGGTGACCATGGATGAGGCTATATGCTTTGACCAAACCCCTGAGTCCCCCAGGGGCAGGAGTTGTGCTTCAAAGGAGAGCTTAAGACATTGAACAAAATAATTGCCACATACAAGAGTGTTTGTTGTAAAGAATCTAGAAGCCCCACTGAACAAAAATCTAATCGTGAGGATGGGGGTAGGGGGGCGGGCAGTCATCTACAAGGAACTGTTCTCTCAACAGTGGAAAAGCTTCTATTACCAAGATGGAAAATATCAAGATCTTAACACACGACAGAGCCTGGTGCTGTTTGGACAGACCTGACTGAGCCCCGAAGGGGATTTTCCATACAAATGAGACGCAGGAGCAGTTAGAAGCCCACTGCATGGTCCACAAAGGTGCTGCTGACTGCTTCTGTGAGTCCAGTCAGTGGCAGATATCAGCTGTTCTCATCTCTGTGATTTGTATGGAATTGTTGCAGACACAAGCTGTCCTACAATTTAGGGGCTGCTCACACAGCTAGAGGGACCCCATCGAAATCGAAAATAAGATTACCTTCACCAAGTCCCACCTACCTAAAGGGAGGGCAGAGAGTGCACACAATCCCACCTCTGGGCCTCCTGCTGACGGGCATGATGCCTAGCACACAATCAGTGATCAATACACACTTATGAAGTGAAGGAAGGAAAACATGCTGAGCCTCTTATCCTTCCCTGTCTTTCTACACAATTCTTTTTGTCCTTCAGAGCCCTCCTGAAAGGACACTGACTCCATGGTGTGTTTCCACCTCTTCCAGTACGTGCCCTGTGTCAGTGTTGGCTTCTGTGTGTTCTGTGAGGGTGAGGACCTCTCCTGGCTCTCACCTTCAACCCTCACCTCCCCAGGAAGGAACAGATACTCTGTAGGTACTTATGAGTGTAAGTGTTGAGTGACTGTTGATGAGAAAAGAGGGTATATGATCTGATACACCTAAACTTCAAATCCAAACATTGAAAGTCCCACCCAGTGGGGCACTCTTGCCACCTTGAGAGAAGCACAGCTGATGTAGGGAAAGCAATATGGTAAAAGTAACAGATAAATACAAATCAAAACCACAAGAGACCATGTCATACCCACTAGGATGGCTGAAATAAAAAAGACAGACTATAACAAGTGTCGACAAGGAGACAGAGCAATTGGAACCTTCATTCACTGCTGATGGCAACATAAAAGGTACAGCTGCTTTGGAAAAAGATCTGGCAGCTCCTTAAGAAGTTAAACACAGAGCTACCACATGACACACTATTCCAATTCTAGGTGCATTCCCAGGAGAAATGGAAACATAGGTTCACACAGAAACTTGCACATAATGTTCATAGCAGCAGTATTTGTCATAGCCGAAATGTGGAAATGGTCCAAGTGTGTCAACTGATAATGCATCGCATCAGCTAACATGGTTCATCTAGACAGCAGGGTATCATTCAGCCACAAAAAGGAGGGAAGCACTGATCCAGGCCACAGCTTGGAGGAACCCCGGAAATGTTATGCTAAATGAAAGAAGCCAGACACAAAGGAGCACATATTGTATAAATCCATTTCCATGAAATGTCCAGAATAGGGAAGTCCATAGGGACAGAAAATAGATTTGTGTTGGCTTCGAGCTGGAGAGGAGGGCTGAAGCAGAATGGGGTGACTGCTAACGCAGTGGGCTTTCTTTTGGGGGTGAATGCTCTAAAATTTAGTCTGGTTATGGTTACACAGCTCTGTAAATGTACCAAAAGCCATCAAAATGGGTGAATTGCGTGGTCTATGAATTAGATCTCAATGCAGCTGTTAGAAACAAGGGCTGTGGGTTCAGGTTTGGACTCAGCCACTTCCTTGTCTCATGACCTCAATGCTCCTCTCTGAGCCCTGAGTCCTTCATGGCATAGCCACGAGATCTGTCTCGAGGTGGTCGTGGGAGATGAAATGAGATACTGTACAGAGAGGACTTGGCTCCCAGCTGGGCAGAGAGCAAACCCTCGGTCCACTTACATGGCACCTATTCAGGGAGTGCTTCCTGACATGCCTGGGGACTGGAGGGGGACAAGATAGGGTCTTCCCTGTCACACTGATCTGCACAGCTGGCCCACACCTCTCAGTTCCTCAAACCTTCCAAAGAACACCAGCAACGAGAGAGGCCAGGTTGCTCCATCACTGTTGGCCAAATGACCTCGGGAGAGGAGAAGCAAAGCAGGGTTTGGGGAGCAGACCCCCACATCTGACAGCATACCAGCTCAGAGTATGGCAAAAGTTCCAGCACAAGGCACAGACATTTTTTTGCCCATGGCTGTGGTGACCCTGCTGTGTGCCAGCCTCGGTCCTACAAGGACACCTGAGCTATGTTCCTGGTCCCAGCTCACCCAGGATCTCCAAGGAAGCCATCACCTGCACCGTTTGATGGGTTAGGGCCCCTGAACCCAAACACAGCCCCTTGATCTGCCTCCACCCCACTTTCCTTGCCAGGTCTCTAAGAGCCAGCATTCCGTGGGCCCCTGCCCTGCCTCCGCAGCCCCAGAAGTGCCAACCATGCTGGTGCCATGCTGCCTCCAGCTCTGAGCTGGGGTGTCCTATACTCAGCCAGCGGCTTCTGCTTCTCCCTAGTCCTTCCCTCTTTCTCCCCCCAGCTCTGAGCTGAGGTGTCCTATACTCAGCCAGCGGCTTCTGCCTCTCCCCTGGTCACTCCCTCTTTCTCCCTCCCTTTTGCATGGAAAGCATTTCACACCCATTCCTCTAAAAACAGCATCACGGTTGGGCCCAGGCACCAACCTGAGCTCTCCCTGCCCACCTGCCTCTCTGCTCTTGTTCAGAGGAAATGCATTAAGGAGAGGAAGAGCGTGTGGACAGCTGTCTTGGCTACTCTTTCCTGTACTTCCCTCGAAGCAGCGCAGCCCTGGCCTGTGGGGCACAGGAACTGTTTGCACCCTCCAGACAGAGGGGATCCCAGGGGTGGGTTCATGCTGCCTGCGTTCTCAGAGTCCACAGGCCTGGTGGAAACACACACAGTGTCCATGATGACCAGGAAAGCACACCATGGTCTGCTGTGGTGCTATGGGTGGTGATAGTGGGGAGGGAGGTACACTCTGGGATCAGCTTGACTGTAGGACCCTTGCACAAAGGCCGTGAGATGCTAGGTAAATGGCTGGGCCACTAAAACCTGTTTCTTCATTGGTGAAATGAGGATGGCTGTTGTGAGGTCACAGTGAACAAAGGCAAGCAAAATGGCTTCGCCTTGCACCTGGAGGACACTCCCGTGATTGGCAGCACGTTGTTGATTGACACATATATTGCTGAGGTGGCCCACACAACCACATGGTCTGTGTCTCTCATTTCTAAACAAACATGAGCTCACGCAAGGACCTGGTGCCAGGCAACTTGGATCTAGGCACACAGTGAAGAGGTTCCTGGGGCCGGAGGGGAGACGCAAGGACGAGGTAGGGGCTCACCTGCGCCAGGCACAGTTGCCAATGCCTTACGTATACCAATCACCCCCTACTCCCCACTGCGACTCTATGGGGCGGCACTGCCATTAGCCTTATTTGACAGACAAGGATGGTGAGGCTCAGAGAGCTGAAGTCACCTGCCCCAAGGCACACAGTGAGCTAGTGGCAGAGACTCAGGGAAGTTGTCCTCCAACGGAAATCCCAAACCACATGGGCTCAGGTCCCAGGTGTACTGCTTAGGAGCTTGGTGGCTTTGGGGGTGCCCCTTGCGCTCCTGTGCCTCAGCTTCCTCACCTTGGGAGCGAGGTGCGTGTGCCCACTTCTGATAGAGCCTCCAGGGAGGAGGAGGATGAAGGGCTGCAGGGCTGCATGTTGCATATGACCCCAGAGTGGCAGAGCATCCCTACTGCCTTTGGTGCCATTGGAGCACCCAGGGACGCACGGGTGAGGCAGTGAGCCGCCTGTGTAGCCTCATCTGCTAGAGGTGGAGCACATGGAACCCCTGGTGCGGCCCTGAGCAGTCGGGTGGGTCACTCTGTGAAGAAAGGGCAAGCAGCCTTGCTGGTGACTCTGTGAAGAAAGGGCAAACAGCCTCCCCAGGGAGGCTCCGTGCACAGGCTGCCGGGGCTACTGCTGCTGCTGGAGCCCCTCTCCCAGGCCAGGCCCCTGCCTGCTCCAGTGCGGATGCATAGGCAGATGTGCGTGGGTTGGGCTGCTGAAGTCAGATCTCTCTGAGACCCCTGTCATGTTGGGGCGGCACCCGAGCAGCCTGTTCTCCGCTGCCAGCAGCATCTCCCACCCCACTCTGAGGCTGCAGCTCCCTCCTCTCATCCCCCCAAGGAGACAGGCACCCTCCAATCCTGTTCTTTGCCTGCGCTAAAGCACCGCACCCTTATTTTTGCCTAGCTCACTCCTGCTCATCTTTCTTCTAGCCCCAGAAGGGCCCTGTTGACCCCTAGCCCTGTTCTTTGCCCCCAAGACACTCTGTCCTTTCTTCCCTAGCTCAGGGCTGCTGGGAGAGCCTGATTCCTCGTCTGCCTCCCCACTAGACTGCAAGCTCTGAGGGACTTGTGTGTCGGGGTCTCTGGACCCTCAGCATCCAGTGCTCCAGGAAGAACTGTGGAAGGACAGGAGGCAGTGGGGAAGGAAGGTTTCCTCTCATGCCAGTCAAAGCCAGAAGGGCCCAGTGAGTGTTAATCAAAGAGTCCTCACTGGAGGAGGTGGCTGATGGGGCCTGAAAGGTCTGGGCCCAGCCTCAGGACCCATTGTCTGCTGCTGCTGCCTGGCTTCACGTCTGATCCCCATGCAAAGCCTCCTGCGGTCGACCTCTCCTGGGGCAGGGCCTGGCACAGCCTTGGGCCACTGTGTCCCAGGAGAACCAGGGCTGGTGTCAGGACTTTCCACCGGCCTCATCAGGGCATTTTTGGAAAAACAAATTCCTGGTATCTCAGGTTTGTGGGCTGCTGGCAGCCTGCTTCCTGGTTTGCCCAATACTAAAGCAGGCCCAGGGGCCTGGCATCTAATCTGGGGACCCTGATGGTGGTGGCCGGCCATGCAATTGGCATGAGGTGGCAGCGGCAGCCACTGTGCCAGGGGACAAGTCCATCAGGCTCCTGAGTACCTGAAGTCCGGGCCTTATTTAATTTTGTCCTTCCCAGTTAAAATCACCCCTCTGTCCCTCCTGCAGAAACAGACAGGCTCAGACTAACATGGAGTGAATTTCATTCCAAGATGGTTCCCCCCACCACCTTTTTTTTTT
>NW_012104365.1:158256-191520 GCF_000951045.1 Mandrillus leucophaeus | reverse complement strand
GTGAATACAGCTTCAAATATCTGCAGCTTCGGGAAGCCAATGCCATCCAAATGGTGTCTTATGTTAAAGCAATAGAGGAAAAGTGAGAAATCTTTTCTACCTCCACCTCCCACCCAGTCCCCTCCTTAAAAGGAAAAAGAAAATAAGGTTTCTGTACACTCAAGTTCCCACAGTGATATAATGTAAGTTTTTAAAACAACACAAACATTGACCTTGGCAGATGGCCCCGTGGAAAGAATAGGCATTATCGACACAACAGAATGGCTTAAAAAGACAAGGTGCCTCCCCAAGGAAGCAGAGAACGTGGCGGCTTTGCAAGAGTCTATTCACAGGACGCCAGAGTCAACAGGCCCTGGCCCCTGCAGGCCTGAGGGGGCCCCAGACAGCCCCTCCCGCAGCCGCCTCCTGGACCTGTCTGTCCTTGGGTCCTCAGGGTGCCTTCACTTGTTGATTGTGACCTTATGGATTTGAGAACCCAGCCGGGGTGTGCTTTCCGCCAGGCCCAGGGGGGCCACAGTGGCACCCTCTGCCCCTCAACCCGGCAGGGCACACAGGCACACTTGGTGGCCGAGACTTCTGTCCCATTTAGGATTGAGGAGCAGACCCTGGGGAGCTAGCCAAAAACTGTTAGCTGATCAGTGAAGGCTCTAGTCACTGGAAAAGAGAGAGGGAGGGAAAGGGAGAAAGAGAGAGGGAGGGAAAGGGAGAAAGAGAGAGGGAGGGAGGAAAGAGGGGAAAGGAGGGAGGGAGAGAGGAGGGAGGGAGAGAGGCTTCCTCTCAAGCCAGCACGGGTCCGAAATCCAGCTCTGCCCTTTCTAACCACAAGACCTTGTAGGTGTTCCCCAAACCACATTTGTGACACAAGAGCCAGTGACAGTTCCTGGCTTGCGGGTTGTTGGAAGGCAAAAAGGAAGCTACTGCTTTATAAACACACACTTAGGTCAGCGCCTGGCCCAAGGCTGGCACAGTGACTGTTTTACCAGGGGGACATGAAGCCAGGAAGGCATGGCAGGCAGGTGGCTCCAGGTGGGACCTGAGGGAGGCCCACAGGTTCTGACTGGGGGCTGTTGGCGAGCGTCCTGCTCCAGGCTCCAGCTCTCTGGAAGGGAATGCGTGTTGCCTCCACGCCCTGGGAGACACCAGGCTGGGCCAGAGCCAGTCCTGGCCTCATGGCCTGTCTGCAGCACAGAGCATTTCCTAGGACCTCAGGGCCAGGAGCCCAGGCCTGTACTCATCTCCTCTACAGAGGGGGAACCTGAGGCCCAGAGAAGTCATCACCTGCCCAGTTCGAGCTCAGTGTCCCCCACTGGCTGGAGACAGCCAAGAAACCCTGTGCAGCCCCACCTCCCTCCCCTGGCACCTCTGCCTGGGGGCTCAGTGGCAGGGTGCATGCCACATGGTCTCTGGGCCTGTGCCCCGTCCAGCCATGTCCCAGCCGGGCAGGCTGCTGCTCTGGCCATCCTCTCTGGGGCCCAGGCAGAAGGAAGTTTCCACAGAGGTGCTCTGAGCTCACGGAGCCCGAGGGCCTCCCAGGCCTTGTCTAGTCGTCAGCTCTGATTAGTGCCACCTGTCCTGTTTATCTGGATCTTGCTGCCTAATCGAATCCTGAGTTCCTTAGTCACCCTGCTTACACATCCAGAGGCAACAGACAAATTTTAGGAAAATGCTCTTGCAGAGAAATGTAAGTGCCAGGGCCTGGGCAGCGTTGCATTCCTGTGCCCTCTGAAACCTCCCAGGCAGAGTCCTTTCCCTGGGTCCTGGGTGGGGGTTCCAGAAGCTTCCCTGAGATATTGACACAAAAGGAATCTCTGCTGTCAGTGTCTACAGCTATAAAATGGGATGGCAACCACAGCTAATGACGAAGGCAGCCAAGGTGTCGGTGGGCTTCATCCCCACGACAAGCAGGTACTGAGGGCTGGCAGGGCCCCAGACTGGGAGGTGGCGGGCAGGAAGCAGGCAAGGCAAAGCCCCCAGCCCACAGAGCTTGTCATGTTTCACAGGGAGAAGGACAAGAAACACACACACACACAGAATGGTTGTTGGTGATTAGAGCGACACAAAAATGAAACAGGGATATGATGATGAGAAGACCTGGGGAGGGGAGGGCGTGGGACGTCCACTTCAGCCTGGGTCATCTGGGAAGACCTGTCAGGGGAGGGGATGGTTGACTGGGGGACTTGGAGGTTGAGAAGGCCCCAGCCATGGGGAGAGAGTTCCAGGCAGTGGAATGGCCTGTGCAAAGGTCCTGAGGTGGGCCAGGCTTGCTGTGTTCTGGAACACCGGGTGGCCAGTGGGCTGACGACAGGGGAGAGGCAAACAGTGTGGACCATATGGGGCCTTGTAAGGTCTCCGTGGGATTCCAGGAGAGTGAGTCTGCACTGTGGGTCCGGACCAGGAAAGTGAGGGGCTCACCGTCTGTCCGGGAAGTCGTGGGAAGAGGACAGACTCCTCCCTCTCCACCTCAGCCAGGTCAGGCATGGAGAGGGCAAGGAAGCAGCTGGCTGCAGTGGCCCAGGCTCCCTGCACGTGGAGCTGGGTTATGCATGGAGGACACATTGCTCTGAAGCCAGTGCTCAGACAGGGGTGTTCCATGGAGACCTGAGCGCCCTGCCACTGTGCAAAGTGCTTCACATGCTTGGTTGGTGCTCCTGCCCTAGGCTGCCACTTGGCCCCTCCTCTGGAGCCCAGGACAGCCCTTAGTGGTTGAGGCTAGAACCAGACCAGATGTCCAGGAGAAGCAGTTAGGGGTCAACCTTGAACCTTACCATTCTTTACAGTTTCCCCCCAATTAGCATCATTGACCCCCAGGGTCCTGTGCATGTAATAATTAACAATCTTAATGAATAATAATCATAGCTTTTGATAATCAAGCAAGCACTCAAAGCATTTATTGAGAGCTTACTGTGTGCCAGGCACTGGACTACACATCCTACACAAATCAACCCATCTAATCTACACAAAGCTGCATGAGACAGGTGCTCTGATCAGCTCTGCTTCCAGATGAGAGAAACGGAGGCACAGAATAGTCAAGCAACTTGCCCAAGGTCACATAGCTGGCAAGTGGCAGAGCCAGGAAGGGACCTCCAACAGTATGGCTCCCAAACCCAAGCTCATAAGCAATCCTTCCTCTGCGACACCTGCTGTGCGTAATCATAACAGCAAAGCAGCTGAAATTTGTTGGACACCTGCTACGTTCCAGGAACCATCGCTGTAAGCTTTTGCCATTCTTGATCCCTGCAAGGAGCCTTTTAAGGCATTTTTTCCTAATAGCTCTCTCTGGTGACATTTTAATGCCACAGGTACACTGGGTATCTGTTTAAGTACTGTTCATGTATCCATGCTTTAAACGTAAAGAATAAAATATGCTTTTCCCCCTTGGGAAGCAAATTCCATCCTGTTGGGACTGCACGCTCCGCCCAGACGAGCTCATTCATTCCTCGACAACTCCACAGGTGAGGAGGACGATGGTGCCTGTTTTGTGACGAGCCTGCAGTTCAGAGAGGTTCAGGGCTTGTCCCAGGTTGCATGGCTCAGCGGTGGTGAAGGGACCCCACCCGAGTCCACCTGTCCTGGGTAACGCTGAAGTCAGTCCTCCAGCTTAGGCAGGCCACAAACCTACACCTGCTGCCTGCTTAACTGTTTGAAAGGGCAAATGTGACTCTCCACCAGATTGGAATCTTTGGTTCTGCTCCCCATGACTTGTACTTGTAGCTGTGAAGGACTCCAGGGTTGTACTTGTAGTTGTGAAGGACTCTGGGGTGTCAACAGGCCTTCAAAAGGCTGAAATGAGAGCAGGAGTCAGAGAACTACCACCCAGGAGATGGAAACATTAAGTGACAATCTACCAGGCCCTAAAGGAGTCTGACGAAAGAACTGATTCACAACAGAACCCACCAGAATCATGGCCTGAGACTTAGCACCTCTCTTTCAGATGGTGTTGGCTAAATGTCCACAAATCCTTGTCCCCTGACCCCTTCCTCCTCTTCTGGGCTCTTCATGAACCCTTCCCCTATCCTCCTGGTAAGGACCCTCTCCCCGCTGCATGGGAGCTCCCATAGCCCGTGGCAGGAGGGGTGATCATAAACCAGGCCAGAATGAAGGGAGACAGGACAGAACTGAGGGCTTGGAATTCGCATGTGGTGCCCACAATGCTCTGTCTCTTGCTCCTTCCACCGTGGCCCATGTCCCCGCTCAGACCCATTATTTTCATGTGACACGAGCACGCCAAACCTGCTGCCAGCTAGTTGAGGGTTGTCCTTTAACATCCTTGGAAGCGCTTGTTTGGCTGAAATGTGGGGCGGGGATGGAGAGATGTGGGAGGTGAAGGGTGGAGAGTGTGGGTGTCCGCTGCAGGCTTGGGATCTTGTTTTCCCTTTGGCCTTTGTTCTGCCACCTGGTGATATCCCTGTGTCCTCTGGGCCTGGGATATGAGCCCGGAAGCAGGATGTGGCAGGGAGGTGGGTGGCGGGATAGGGAAACCTCTCTCTTCCCTGCCACTGACAGGTTTCATCCCAGGTCTGCAGGGTGCCTTGGGTCAGGCCCAGGTGCTCAGCCCACCCTGGTAAGCAGGCAGCTTTCGTCGGCAAGAATGCTGTAATTGCCGTGTGGCCTGAGCACCCCATGCTAGGGGCCGAGGGAAGCCAGAGTGAGCCTGGTCAGGATGAGGACTCCAAGCATAGGCAAGCAGAGAGCTCACTGAGCGAATGCAGTGTTTGCCACAGCGCCAGACACAGGGATGCTCCACGTGTCGCAGCAAGGGCTGCTGTTGTCACTGTCTTTCCAGGGTTCATCATGATTATGCAAGCACTGTGCTCAGCGCTCCCCAGCTGTGGCCTCCATCCAGCCTTGTGGCAGCCTGGGAAGTGCTCCTGTTTCCATCTCTCTACACGAAACTGAAGGTCAGGGAGGCTCAGGGACTTGGTCAAATCTGAGTAGAGAAGATGGGATGTGAATCCAGGACTGCCTGACTCTGTGCCCCAGGGCTTTAAATCGTGTCTCTGAGCAGCCCCACCGTGCCACCCATCCTGGCCCTGACAGGGAGGGCGGGCAATGTATTGTGTTAACTGGGGAGACGAAGGGAAGACCTACTTCTCCATTCATCCTCAACTCCTGAGCTTGGCCCCAAGGAGACACTGCATGTGTCTCCAAGTGTAGATGGAGGACCCTGAGCATCAGGATGTCCAGGAAACGAGATAAAAATGCACATTCCTGGGCCTCACCTCACCTCCACTGACCCTGAGTCTCTGGGCAGCCGATACCTTCCCCAGGTAGGGAGTTAGCAAATGAAAACACAGGACACCCAGTTAAATTTGAATTCCGAGTGAACAATGAATAACTTTTTAGCATTAGTATGTTCCAAATATTTCCTGGGATATACTTACATTAGGGGATTACTCATTATTTACCTGCAATTAGAATTTAACTGAGTGTCCTGTATTTATTCTGGCCACTCTTTTTCCAGGTAGCACAGATGCCTGAAGAACAAGAGCTCTCCCATGGACTCATGCCCTTTAGGAGCCCAAATTGAGCAGGTCCTTGTGAGTCCACTGCACAATGACCCTATTCCAAGTTCATGGCTCCAGCATGAGAAACATAGGTGAGGCCCCTCCCCTCAGGAAACTCACATTCCAGCTGCACCTCCCAGGGTCCCTGCCGGCTTTCACAGGTGGGAAGACTGAGGCCCAGAGAGGGCAGGCTGGTGGAGGAGGCCCACAGGCTGGTTGGACCCCCGGGGGGAGCCCCTGCCCCAGGCAGTCCTTCCTGGTAGACCAGGGCCATCTGGGCTCAGACTCCAACACCTGGCATCTGCCGAGCAGGAAGTGGCTCACCCTGCCCCACTGGGACCGCTTCCCGCCTACGTTGGCCAGATGGCTGGGCAGAGCTGGGGAGTAGCGGGGCTGGGGGCTGCACCGGAGCCAGTCCAGATGCCTTCGCAGGGCATGGAGCAGCAGTCAGCTCTGTTTTCACTCCAGTCTTGGAGAGCAGCGTTTCTGGGCAGTGGAATACATACATAGGCATAACGCTCACAGCCCTGGGGCTGTTTCATTTCAAAGAAACCTAAGGTTTGGAAAGAATCGAATTAAGCGTCTCTCTGCAGTTTAATCTTGCATGAAATGTAATTGCTTGTGAAACTTGGCTCATCCCCAACCAGGAGCCAAGGGGTCAGTGGCTCTGCCGGGACTTGTGTGCGTGTGGGTGGAGGAGGCCATGGAGGTCCCGAGGGGCTTTTCCGGAGCAATGCCAGAGCTCATGAGCTGATCCTCTCTCCTCTTCAATCCAGTACCCACCCCACCTCATCCAAAACCCTCTCACTGGTGCTTAGGAATTGTAGGAGTTGACTCTCTTCCCCCAGGTTCTAGAGGCAGACAGTGCAGAGTCCCAGTCCCTGGACTAATTCTATGACCCTGGCACATCACTTCATCTTTCTGAACATTTATAAAATCCATAAAAAGGAACTGATCATTGCTTCACTGTAGGATTGTCATGGGATTACATGAAACCCAGCTCCCAGTGCTCCATGGATGCTGTCCGAGCTATGGTGCTGCTTTGATCAACTCTCATTTTTGTGTTGGCCCAGTGCCATTGTCCTCACAAGAAGCCCCATGAAGGCAGGAATTTTCTTTTGTCTGCTATGGAATCACCAGCATTTAGCATCTGGAACAGCTCAGGCTCCAGGAATGTTTTCAGTAAATGAATTCATGAGAAAATGGATGTCTCAGAGTCTGGGAGAAGCTGGAGTATAGTTTCAAGGAGCTGATGACAACCTGGAAGGAGAAGGGGGATGAGGGAGTGTGTGGTCCACAAAGTGCTTTGAAAAATATTCCCGCCTGAAGATGGGATCATCATCCCTATTTCAAGGTAAGGAAACTGAGGCTGAGAAGGGAGAATCAAATTCACTCAGGAAGCTCTTTGAAAAACACTGTTGAAAAAATGAAAATACAAACACGATTTCCAGTTACCAAGAGGGTCTCCAAATATTCTCACATCTTGTTGTTCATCCATGCCCTTGTGCAATGTCCTCCTAGATTGAATAGGGCTAACCTGTGTTAACCTAAACAGGTTTTTGTAGAAACGACCATGTGAGACTTCTGAGGCTAGGCCTGACTTTCTCTGAGGTGCTCACTCAAGGGAAAGCCAGCAGCCATGTTGTAAGGACGCTCAAGCAGCGCTCTGGAGAGGCCCGTGTGGAAAGGAGCAGAAGCCTCCTGCCAGTGACCAGCACCACATGAATGAGCCACTTTGAAGGCAGATCCTCTGGACCTAGTCAAGCCCTCAGATGACTGCAGCCCTGGCTGGTACCTTAACTGCAAACTCATGAGAGACCCCAAGCCAGGACCACCCAGCTGAACTGCTTCTGAATTCATGGTCCACAGAAACTGTGTGAGATAATAAATGTATATCATTTTAATTACCCAAGTTTGGGAGCAATTTGTTATGCAGTAGTAGATACCTTATAAACAATGCACAATTGGAAAAAAATGATTGCCAGACACACATCTAATAACACATATATTCAGAATATATGAGGAGCTCTCTCAGCACAGGAATCAGAAAAACAACTTAAGAAAATGGGCAAAAGATTGGAACCAGCATTTCACAAAAGATATATGAATCGACAATAAACACATGCTAAACATCATTACTCATTTAAGAAACTTAAATTAAAACCATACAGAGATACATCTACACACTTATTAGAATAGAAAAAATAATTTAAATCTGACAATAGCTAGTGCTGACGAGGATATAGAGCAACCAGGCCTCCCATTTATTACTGGTACAGATGTGAAACGGTGCAGCTGCTTTGGAAAGCAGTTTGGCAGCTTCCTATAAAGTTAACCGTATATTGATTTTATGACCTGGCAATCCCACTTACAGGTACTCACACAAGAAAAATGAAAATTCACGTTTGCAAAAACTTGCACGTGAATGTTTATAATGGTTTTATTTGTAGTTGTCCAGTCTGGAAACAACTAAATGTCCCTCAACAAATTGTGATATATCCTTGCAATGAACACCGCTCATTATTAAAACTACTGATACAGGCACCATGCAGATGGATATCGGGTGCATTCCGCTGAGTGACAGAAGCCAGACTCAAAAGGCCAAGTACTATGTGATTCCAGCCCCATATGATCCAACACATGCCAGGCTGGAAAAGGCAAAATTATGAGGAGAGAAAACAGACCAGTGGTTTCTGGGGGCCAAGGGCTAAGGGATTTTGGGGGCAGCTTGACTCCAAAGAAGCAGAGGACACTTTCTGGAGTGATGCCACTGTTCTATATCTTGACTGCGGCAGTGATCACAAGATTGTAAGTGTTTGTCACAATTCCTGAAACTATGCACCTAAAAAGGGTAAACTTTAATCTGGATAAATTATACCTCCATAAACTCGACCTTTAAAAAAATCTGTCATTTGACAAGAGTGTCAAGACCGTCCAGTGAGGGAAAAGAATAGTCTCTTCAGCAAATGGTAACGGAATGACTGGACGTCCACATGCAGAAGAATGAAATAGAAGCTCCTACCTCATGCCATACAGGAAGTTGATTCAAAATAGATCAAAGAGCTAAATGTAGGAGCTACAACTATAAAACTCTTAGGAGAAAACACAGGCGGAATTCTTCATAACCTGGGTTTGGCAAAGGATTCTTAGATACTACATCAAAAGCATAAGCAATAAAATAAAAAATAGATAAACTGGACTTCTTCAAAACTAAAAGTTTGGCTGGGCACGGTGGCTCAAGCCTGTAATCCCAGCACTTTGGGAGGCCGAGACGGGCAGATCACGAGGTCAGGAGATCGAGACCATCCTGGCTAACACGGTGAAACCCCATCTCTACTAAAAAATAAAAAAAAAAAAAAACTAGCCGGGCGAGGTGGCGGGCGCCTGTAGTCCCAGCTACTCAGGAGGCCGAGGCAGGAGAATGGCGTGAACCCGGGAGGTGGAGCTTGCAGTGAGCTGAGATCCGGCCACTGCACTCCAGCCTGAGCGACACAGCGAGACTCTGTCTCAAAAAACAAAACAAAACAAAACAAAACAAAACACACTAAAAGTTTTTGTGCTTCAAAGGACCCTATCAAGAAATTGAAAAGACAACACAGTGAATGGGAGGAACTATTTGCAAATGATATGTTTGATAAAAGAGTTACGAATAACTCATATAACCGAATAATAAAAAAGGCAATCCAATTTTAAAAGAAGCAGAGGGATCTGAATAGACATATCTCCAAGGAAGATCTATAAATGGTCAATAAGCATAGGAAAAGATGCTCGCCATTGTTTAGGGAAATGCAAATCAAAACCAAGATGAGACACCGTGTCACACCCACTAGGATGGCTAGAATCAGAAAGTCCAATGGCAACAGGCGTCAGCTCTCAGAGGATACGGATGAATTAGAGCCTCATGCGCTGCTGGTAGGAATTGAAAATGGTGCAGCTGCTTTGGAAAACAGTCTAGCAGTTTCTCAAATGATTAAACATAGAGCTACCACATGACCTAGAAATTCCAATCTTAGGTATATACCCAAGAGAAAGGAAAACATAAGTCCAAGCAGAAACTTGCACATGAGCGTTTATAGCATCGTTACTTATCATAGCTGAAAACAACCCAAATTTCCATCAACGGTGGATGGATAAACAAAACGTAGTATAGCAGACAATGGGATATTAATTATTCAGCCATAAAAAGGAATAATGTACTGATACCTGCTACAACACGAACTTCAAAAATACTCTGCTAAATAAAAGAAGCCAGTCACAAAAGGCAAATGTTGCATGATTCCATGTATGTCAAAGTCCAGAACATGGAAATCTATAGAGACAAAAAGTAGATTAGTGGCTACTTAGGGCTGGGTGTGGGGCATGAAGATCGAGGTGTGATAGTTAAATGTTATATGGTTTCCTTTTGAAGTGAAAGTCTGTTAAAATTGACTGTGATGACAGGCGCATAGATCTGTAAATATATTAAAAACCCTTGAACTATACCCTTAAGTGGGTAAATTGTGTAAGTTATGAATTATATCTCAGTGAAGCTTTTCTTAAAAAAAAAAAAAAAAAGAAAGAAAGAAAGAATTAAAAAATAAAAAAGATACCCAGGCCCTGTTGGGCTGAAGATTGAATCACTAATCAAAGGCCCAGGCAAGGCTGCTGCACTCAGAGAGGTCCCTAATGGGCCACATATCTTCCTGGCTAAAAATCTGTCTCGATGGTATTATTTTCAAGGTATTCTCTTCCTGTATTTTTCTCCTCTGTGGAACATGTGCCCCCAAAACCAGAAATTTTATTTTGGGGGGTAGACTTGGACCAGCCTTTGGTCTCTGTAACAAACCTCAGGTGTGGCCTCCAAGGTACAACCTGAGAGAATCCAGGAAGACGCTACCTCCACACCCAGCAGTGGACTGTCCACTGGGTGCTGGCTGCGACTTCACCCTGCAGTTCTGCCAGACAGCTGTTAACTGCCGTGACCCCCAGGGAGGGTGTGAGATACCAAGGCTTTGGGTGAAGAATTAGGTCATCTGATTATTTTGTCTCCTTGGAAAAGAAGAACCAGGGACACCCAGAGATGCATGGGGCTTACCTGCTCTTTGCGGGGGAAATTAAATCTGATCACGACTCAGGTCCTCTGATGGGTGACTGGAAAACCAGGTGATCTAAAGCAGGGGCGCTCCAAAGGTGGTCCCCTAGCAGCAGTAGCAGTTCCTCCTGGAAACCCTTTAGCAATACATGTTCTCAGGCCTCACCCCAGACCTGCTGGGTCAGAATCTCAGTGGGGAGGTCCACACAGCAATATGTGTTTTTATTTTTATTTTTAATTTATTATTATTTTTTTTTAGAGATGGGGTCTCACTATGTTGCCCAGGCTGACCTCAAACTCCTAGGCTCAAGTGATCCTCCTGCCTTGGCCTTCCAAAGTGCTGGGGTTGGAGGTGTGAGCCATCATGTCTGGCCCTAATCTGTGGTTTTAGAAGCCCTCCAGGATGTTCTGATGCAAGCTGAGAACCACTGAACTAATGGATGGGTTCATTCAACGGATGCTTACTAGGTACTCCCAGGTGTAGTTTGAATTGTGGGAGGCCCGAGGGTTAAATACAATGGAGAGGAAGTACAGTGGATGGAATGGTGGCCCCCAAAAGACATGTCTCAGAAACTGCTGAATAGGACTTTATTTGGAAAAAGGGTTTTTGAGACATGATTAAGGAGACTGATATGAGATCATCCTGGATTACCCAGTGATAAGTGTCCTTAAAAGAGTCAGAGAAGGGGAAGACACACAGAAGGCCAGGTGAAGATGAAGACAGGGATTGGAGCAATGCAGCCACAAGCTGAGACACACAGAAGGCCAGATAAATAGGCAAATAGGCAGGTAGATAGATGGATGAATGGATGGATGGATGGACGGACGGACGGACGGACAGACAGACAGATAGATAGATAAGCAGACAGGCAGGCAGATAGGCAGATAGATAGATCATAGCTGATAGATTAGATAGATAGATATTAACAGATAAATAGGCAGGCCGATAGGCAGCTAGATAGGCAGATAGGTAGGTAGGTAGATAGATAGATAGATAGATAGATAGAGAGAGAGATAGATATTAATAGATAAATAGGCAGGCAGATAGATATTGATAAATAAATAGGCAGGCAGATAGATGGATAGGTAGCTAGACAGGCAGATAGATAGAATGATAGAGAAGCAGGCAGATAGATAAATAGATGATAGATAGGCAGATAGATAGGCAGGCAGGTAGATATTAATAGATAGGCAGGCATATAGATACACAGGCAGATAGATAGGCAGACAGATAGATGATATATAGATAGATGAATAGATATTAATAGATAAATAGGCAGTCATATAGATAGGCAGACAGATACATGATATAGATAGATAAGCAGGCCGATAGATGACAGATTGATAGAAGATACGCAGATAGATAGATATAGAGATACACAAAGAGATGGAGAGATGAGAATAAAGGAAGAGAGAGAGAAAGAAAGAGAGAGATGGATAGAGAGATGGATCGCCCCTAGGAGCTGTTGGACTGAGGGCCTCAGGGCCTCGCTGGCTGGTGGCCAGAGATAGCAGCTCCTTGCCACATGGGCCTCTCTGGCTTCGTCAGAGTGAGTATATGAGAAGAGCCAGAGAAGGAGCAAAATGGAAGTCAGAGTTTGCTGCAACCTAATCTCAGGACTGGCCTCCTATCACTTTCACCATCTCCTACTGGTGTGGGAGGAAGTCAATAGGCCCAGCCCATGCTGGAGGGGTGGGGACTGCAAAAGGATGTGACTACCAGCATGGCTGGGAGCCGGTTTAGATGCTGCCTACCACGCTGGGAGAAAACCAAAAGTTTTATTTAGGGTATCATAAGTTTTCAATGCATCTGAATAATCTATTAAGATTGCAGCATGGGTGAGCGTAGATAGGTTGTTGAATGTTGAGTGAATGAGTGACTGCAGAAAAGAATGGAAAGATGAGTAGGTGGGCTGATAGATCGAGGGAAGGATAGTCCACGGCTAAAGGCTGGTTCTGACAAAATCACTTACAAGATCCCTGCCCTCGGTTCCCCAAGGATATGTTCTTTCCGAAGTAGAGGCGTTCACACCATTTGCCCTGTGACAGACCCTCCCGCCCCCCTCCCCGATCCCCTTCCTGCATGGATTGAGCTCTTGGGAAGATGAGCTCAGAGGTGGTTTTCTGCCCAGACAAATGGAAACATGGGCTTCCATCCTGAGAAAGAAACATGTCAGTGTGCTGGGCTCCGCAGAGGGAACCACTGGCGGCCTTAGAGAGCCGCTGATAGATCCTGGAATTCCACCCGCCAAGCCGTCAACTCCCGGCCAACGAGCTTGAATTATGACAGAGGGATTAGGAGCCGGTGGAAACTTGGAGGTCAGCCGTGAAGACATCTGAACATTTGTTTTCTAGCTATAGCCTCGTTTTTCAGCTGCGTGGTACACTTAATCCAGCATGAAGTATTGCATATTAAATGTTCTCCCTGATTATAGATCTTCTCGTTCTCAAATGATCCTCGGCACCCAGTGGGTCCTTTCTTTGATTGCTCTTGGTGCGTGTGGTTGTACGTGGCTCAAGCCAAGCCTTTTGCATTTTGCACTTTGTTTTCTCTCAGGAATCTGTGCTGGGATGCTGGCTGCAATGAGAGCTGGGGAGCCTGAAGTATGCCCCGTGCCTGTCAGTTAAACAGTGAGGCAGCTCCTCTGAGACGGGTCCCCGAGTGCAGGAGAGCAGGACTGACAAGATAATTGGTATGGGAAGGGCAAGACAGACACTTTTGCAGATTAGCTGGGCTACTAGGGGTGAAGACGCTGAGCTTCAAAAGAAGCCTCCCAAACTTAAGGCTATTAAGTGATTATGGCTGATTACATTCAGAGGGGCCTCGGCTGGCAGGCCTCTAATTGGCAGCACTCCTGTGATTTTCATGGAAACCGGGCTGGGATGGGGAAGGCTGAGATCACTGAGAAAAGCAGCCCCGCCCAGCAGAGGCCAGATGAACCAGGGACATGAATTATTATTCTGACACCGTGGCAGGCCCATCTGCAATCCCTTACAGCCTTTTGTTCCCAGCGGCCCTCGGCACAGCTGACCCTGGGCTCTTCGCAGGCTGCCCCCATCCACCAGTGGGGGAGGCCAAGACAAAGATCAGGGGGCTGCTGAGGATTGGGAGTCTCCATCGGCTTTGCTGGCCGCATACACCCTCGTTTCCCTCCAATTCTTCCTTCATCCAGAAATGTATATTGAAGGCTCAGCGGCGGTGAGGGAGCCAGCAACTGGTGAGATGGAGAAGGGCTCCTCGTCAGGAAAAGCTGTCTCTACACTGGGCTGAGAAAACAGAGACTAGCAATGGAGCCCCAGAACTTCCCAGAGGAAGAGGCTGGGGAGCTTTCCTTGCATAGCAACCCTACTGTTTTCGCTTCAGTTGTATGTTTATGTAGAGTGCCTTGGGGGTGTCTCATTTTAGAGGTTTGGCTGCTATAATGGAGACTCCTAAAATAATTATGGCTGAAACAACACAGAAATCCATTTCTCTCTCTCCCATAAAGGTCCAAGTTCACAGTCCAGAGCCGGTGGGGCAGCTCTGCAGTCATCAGAGACCCAGATCCCTTCTATCTCATTCCTCAGTTTCTCATGCACACAGCTTCCAATACAAGATACAAAATGGCTGCTCCAGTTCTGACCAATACATCTGCATTCCAGCAAGTGGGAAAGAATAAAGGAGCAAGGATTGGGCTTGCCTCTTCCCTTTCAACAGCATGATTTGGAAATGGCTTAGACCACTTTCGTTCATATCATGTTGGCCCAAAGCTACACGTGAGCACATCTAGCTGCAAGGCTGGTTGGGAAGTGTGCTCTTTATTTCTGGTGGTCATGTGTCCAGATACATTCCATAAAATAGAAGAAGGGAAAAAGAGCAGTCGATTCCACACACAAATTTGATGGAAGCAGGGTGAAAACAACAGCCTCCAGCTTGAGTCTCTCTTGGGTGTGCCCTTGGGCTGTAGGGGTGACACCCTTCCTTTCTGTTGGCATTCAAGGCAGTATGCAAAATCCTCCTTGTCCAAGCAGACTTCTGGGACGAATTACTCAGGTCGTTGGCCAGGTGGTCAACCTTGTCTCTCCCTGTAACCACCCCCTCAGGCCCCCACCCGCCACAACCCTCTACCAGGTGCTTGGCTATTTTGGAGCCCAGGCATTTCTGTCGAGTCTGTAGCAGCATCCACAGCAGACTCTCTGTTTCCTAAGTCAGAGATCCCATTGACTCTTTAGTGTGTACCAAATCCACACCGCCAGCCCCACACCTACATTCCCAAGCAGTAGACACCTGGGACTGAGTGTCTCATCATTTGTAGGAGAAAGCACACCCTACCATCTCAGTGTTCAGAGCTCTGCGAGGGCAGGGACCTCATCTTGTTTATCGTTTTATTCCCAGAGCTCAGCACAGGCCTGGCAGGCACAGGCACTCAGTAAGTATTTGCTAAATGAACAAAGACCTTCTTGGATAATGATAGTAATAATAATCATCATCACACCTGATGTTTACTAAAGACTCCCACGAGCTAAGTAAGCATTATACAATAGTCATCTAAAATGGGAATTGGCAAACTTCTTCTGCAAAGGCCAAATAGTAAATATTTCTGGCTTTGTGGGCCAGAAGGTCTCTGTCGCAACTATCTGTCAGTGTAGCATAAAAGCCAACATAGGCAATGTGTAAATGAACGGGCATGGCTGGGTGCCAATAAAACTTTGTTTACTAAAGTAGGTGCAGGCCAGATTTGGCCAGTGGGCCATAGTTTGCTAACTCCTTATCTGAAACAAAAAAGAATGTCCCAAGCTGGGGGTGAAGAAAATCTAGAGGTAGCTCCAGCTAAGATGTGCATACCTGGTAGATTGGGCAGGGCACTGGGAGACTCACTTTGGGTGTTTGGGGGTCCTGGCCTGACTCAGTCCCCCTGTCTCTGAGGGCCATTTCCTCTTTCCTCTATGGAAGAGTGGTGGTACATAAAATGCTGCCTTCTGACCAAGGTTGATTGCGCCAGGGGCAGATGCCCAACCCGAGGTGGCATGTGGAGTTGGTACACAGCCCTTCTTTTTTTTTTTTTTTTAAGACAGAGTGTTGCTCTGTTGCCTGGACTGGAGTGCATCTAGGCTCCCTGCAACCTCCGCCTCCCAGGCTCAAGCGATTCTCCTCCCTCAGGCTCCCGAGCAGTTGGGATTGCAGGCATGCTCACCATGCCTGGCTAGTTTTCTGTATTTTTAGTACAGATGGAGTTTTGCCATGTTGTCCAGGCTGGTCTCAAACTCCTGGCCTAAAGTGATCCACCCACCTGGGCCTCCCAAAGTGCTGGGATTACAGGTGTGAGCCACCGCGCCCAACCTGGGACACAGCGTCTGATCCATTTTGAACTAAGGGCGCAGACGCGGGAGTGGGGAGGCAGAGGAGCTTGCAGAGAGGGCCAGCGTGGCTGGCAAGCTCCCTGAGACCCCCTGGGATTCCCGTTCTGCAGGCTGTGACATACCTGGCTGGGGACGGGGGACGGGGCACAGCCCTCCTTTCTCCTCCTGGAGGCTCCCAGTCTTGCTGTCTGCAGGCTCATTTTTCCAGAGGAGCTCAGGACTTTACCCAGCTAGATGAGGAATGTGGAATACTTGAAATTTCCACTCACACACTCCTGGAAAAAACACATTAACCTTTAAGAAGGGAATAATGGCTTCGTTTTCAAGTGACCTTATGGATTAACCCTCGACAAGCACTTTCTGGAGAAGAACGATAGCCTGTGGCATGGACCCCGTGGGTGCGAAAGATGAAAAAATAAAAGCCGGCAGTGTCCTTTTGTTCTCCCTGAATAAAAGCAGAGAATTGCTGACTGACAACAACAATAACAACACCAGTCCTCGCTCCTACAAGACACCGAGTGTGTCTGACAAGCAGATTGCCTGCTTCAGGACAAAGTCAAGGCTGTCCTTCCCAGAACCTGCTGCCGACCAGCCTGGGGCCGAGCCAGCGGCCTGGCCTTGGGCAGCACAGCGCTTTGCGCTGTTCCCAGCGGGCGCCCCACTGCCAGGAGAAGGTTCCCTCCTCCTCACAACAACCTCCCCCAGGAAGAGTTTTCCCACCAGCCGGATCTGCCAAACCCATCCTCGAAATATGAACCCCATAATTTATACGTTGGACAAAACGACTGAATCTACACTCCTTTGGGGAATTTACAAAGCACGTTAGCATAGTCAAGGCTCTGAGAAGTCCTGTCAGAGGGAAACTTGTTTAACTTCGTTGAAAACCATCATTTCCCAAATTATTCCCCGGGAAGCACTGCCCCTCAACCCCAGTCCCTTTTTAACTTTTCTCAAATGACACCTATGAATGTCTGGCAGAACTGCTAATCCACGGAATATACTTTAGAAAACGCCGACCATGGAACATACCCTCTCCAAGACCATTTGAGCTACAGGAAAGACCAGAGCTCATTCTTCATCTCCCATTCATTCATTCATTTATCACACACATGTTGACTCCTTCATCCATCCATCCATCCATCCATCCATCCATCCCTTTTTCATCCATCCATCATTCATTCATCAACACAGGTTCTCAAAGCCAAGCACTGCACAGGAGCAGAGGCAAATCTGAGTGCCTCTCTGTTTTTGCCAAGCTTCCCAGGTGACAGGGAAGATAAGGAATGCCCCCAGGTTGCAAAATATAAAAGATGCCTACATGACGTTCCTGGATATCAAAGACCCAACTTCCAAAGATGTTTTTCAAAAATTATTATGGAGATGACAAATTTGAAAGACTAACAAAAAGTATCAACATGTAGGCAGTCAAGAACAAGCTTCCCTAGTGTGTGAAGAAGTTTGAAGAAGAAGGCTGGAAGGAGGGAGAAGGTTGAAGGGTGGAGGGGGTGGAACCTTAGCTGTCTCTTCATTCCCACACTGTGGTTCGGAGTTGGTTCTGTGCCTGGCACTGCACTAAGACCCACACCTACCCCTGTGCCTCCTTCATTCAGCAAACATCTAGAAGGTGCTTCGCACGAGCCGGATGCTGGGGACACCATGGTAAACATGACCTTGCTTGCATCCAGATGACCCGGGAGACAGAATCTCCCCCAGTAACCCTCAAGGAGGGCTCGCAGCTGCCAGAGTGAGGCTGAGAGGCTTGCTCCAAGCCACAAAGCTAGAAGATAGAGCTGAGACTACAATGCAGGTCCCCCTGGCTCCCAAGCCTGTTCTCTGTCTTTTTAACCAGGGAGCAAAGAGACAATTGGTTTGAAGCACCACCAATCCCACTAGGAAATCAATGGCATGCCCAAGAAAGAATGACATTTGCAGTGGGCAAGCTAAATGCTCGTGGTGGATGCAAAGGTGGAAAAGCAGGTACGGTGAGGGGGACAGAGAAGACTGCAGGGACAGGGGCTCATCTCCTGATGTGCCATCTTCCCTCATCTCACCCCGGGGCCCACTCATTTCATCACGGTCCACCCCTCCTAACACGCTGACTGCTAATGAGTGCCATCCAGCCAGCAGCCTCCCCGTCCTCCTGGCTCTTCAAAGGGAAGCTTTGAGCAGCTCTAGGCAAGACCCTTGTTCTCCACTGGTTTCTCTGCCTCCTTTTTCACATAGCCGCTGTGCCTTTGTCACTCCAGAAGTACACAGGGTGGAAGGTGGCTGCGGGCAGTTTCTGCTGCTAACGGCTGGCTGGTCCCATGAAACCAGCAAACAGGGCTCAAATCAGGACGGTGGCTCCATCATGGCCCCAGAGATGCCAGTTCAGCCCAGGTAGCCACAGTTTGCATCCTCACGCCTACTGCTCCTCCAGCAGCCCTGGAAGCATAGTGGAAAACATGCCCTGTGGTGTCACAGTGTGGCATTAGTTTTGCAAATGGAGTTTGTATTCTTTTCCTCTTGCTAATGTAAAAAATTTCCACAAACTGAATGGGCCACAGCAGTACAAATTCCTTTTCTGACAGTTCTAGAAGTCAGAAATCCTGAACTAAGATGTCCACTTTCCTTGGGGAGGCTCTAGAGGAGAATCCATCTCCTTGCCATTCCCAGCTTCCAGAGGTCCCTGCATTCCTCAGCTGCTGGCCCCTTCCTCCACCTTTGGAGTCGGCAGTGTCAACCCTGACAGAATCTACTTTTCTGATTCTGACCTCCTGCCTCCCTCTAACATTGTCAATGATCCCTGTCTCAACATTCAGATGACATCTGAGAGCTTCTTTTGCCCTGTAAGATGACACATTCACAGGCTCCGGATGTTACCTGTGGAAGTCACTGGGGTTCCATCACCCAGCCAACTATAGAGTCTCCACTTCAGGCCCCTGGGCCCATCTGGCGTCTCTCTCTGACCACTGTGGACACTAGCAGGGTCTGGGAATCTGGAGGGCTGCAGGCTGACAGTGGGGTGCCTTGGAAAGTGAGAGAGGAAATTGCTCCTTGCCCTCCAGCCCTGGCACAGCACATGGAGAGCCCCTCCTGGCCACGAAGCACTGAATAGGGGCACCTGGCTGTGCTGGCCTTGGACTCAGTTTCTCATGTACAAATGAGGTTCGTAATAGCACCTACCTCAAGCAGCTGTTGGGAGGATGGAATGATGCAAGCCCAGGGTGTGGTAGAAGCACAATTCAAGTCGGGTGAATGAACACAGAACATAGTTGTTCTATGCTAAGTGATTGTTGCAGGTTGGAGCACAGCACTTCCCTTGCAAGCCTCTCTGTCCTCGTCTGTAAAATGGGTGTACTCCCTGCAGCCCCCCACTTCAGAGGGCTGCTGGAGTTCCACAACCACAGACACTGCAGAGGTGAGGAAGAACGGCCCCTTGATAAGCACGAAATGTGAATGCTGGCTATGATAGCATAGCCGGAGAAGCCCAGCCCTTTCTTCATTTCCTGAACCACCACCAGAGCCCATTCTTAGCCCATAATGACAATAACCACAGCACAGTTGATGGTCATTTTTGAGCCTTTGATAATTTGCCCTGTGCCGGGCACTTGGCTAAGCACCTTACAAAACATCTGTTATCGGCCCAGCCTGGGAGGGGTGGCAGCGTCTTCCCCTTTGCCCACACGAGGACATGAGGGGTAGAGAGACACAGCGGTGGAGTGACCTACCTGGGGTTTCAGTGAAAGGTGCTTTGAGTTCCAAGCCTTTGGTTTTAATGCATATTTAATGCTCCAGCTTAGTGCGGTGACCAGCAGCTGCCTGGCACAGGTACAACTTATTCATTCATATATTCATTCACTCATTCATTTCACACATAGTTAGTGAAAGCTACTATTGAAAGCTAGGGTCTGGGTTTGCACAGTAGTTAATAACTGTTGGAGGGAATGGGGGAAGGGAGTGCCATAATGAAAACCCGCAAAGTGCCTACTAAGCGCTCAGTGTCAAGATGCCAGGTGCTGTGAGCGCCCCGCGTTGGGTGCCGGGGTCGCTGCCCCATTTTACAGATGAAGATGTGTTCCTTCCAATAACAGTAGCCACAGCAGCGGAGCACACGGAGGCAACGGCAACGGATGTGCCTTGCCCTGTGGCCCACACTGAGAGCAGGGATTTCTGCCCAGCTCTGCCTGGGTCTTTTCTCTCCACCTCCACGAAGACGTCCCACAGATGCCTCAGGCAACTCTGCAGGCAATTTCTGCCCATCTCCAGCCTCGAGCTGCATAAACACTGCGGACTCCCAAAGACCAATCGATTCTGTCCACAGCCCTTTGCCTAGCAACCCAGGCGGAACGGATTCTCTCTGCGGGCTGTGTTGATTCTCTGGCTGCCCAGAAACCTGCTCTCTCATTCCTCTTCTCTCTCTCTCTCTCTTTCTCTCTCTTGTCCCAATAGTCTCAACTGGCATCTTTTTGTAAAAAAGAAATCACCCTTTTCTCTACCAGGCTTGGACTCTTCTTGTTGTATTTCTCTTCCAGTGTTACTGTGAGACAAAGCCAGTCCTCACACATCTCTCCAGGGAGATACTGTCAGATTGAGGGGTTTGTCCCCAGGGCTTTGGGCGGTTTTTCATCCATTCACTCGTCCCATAGACACTTTCTGCACACTGGCTCTGTATTCAGCATCTGCTAGGCACTGCAGCTATGGTACAAACCAGGAGGACACGATCCTCAGCTCCACAGTTTACAGCGCTGGGCAGGGAGGGCGATTTCACACCAGTCCCCAGAGCCCCAGATGCTTTCCCTTGGCCTCAGGATGAGCACATGTAGACAAAGCACTCAGAGCTGAGCCCTACGGTGAGCTCCACAGATGTTCTGCCATGCAGCAAGGGCCTCCAGAGTGTCTTGGACCTCATTTCCTTACCCTACCAGTAGTTCTAGGGCATATGGGAATTGTGCCCTGAAGTTCAGGGAGGTTAAGTAACTTGCCTGAGGCCACACAGTAGCCTGGTAACATTGTAGTACCAGTAGCTGTAGTAGCCTTGTAGTACATGGTAACGTTGAGGCTCCATGCCAGGTTGCCCAATTCCAGAAGCTCCTGGTCTTATAACCACTTGGTATGTGGCCCACAGCTGACCCAGAGAGGAAAGACTAGGGTCCTGCCACAGCCCAGGGACCACACAAGTCAGAAGACCCAGAACAGAGGGCGCTCCTTGGCAACAGAGAGACTCCAAAAGGTTCAAAGTAAAAGGTGGGTGATGGCCCTCCAGGCGGCAAGAGGGAGCTGAATGGGGTTGCGATGTGAGCATCAGACAACAATCACAGGGGCTCCCGTCACGAGGCTGGACCTCGCTGCTGAGAGTGCTCCCGCCCAGCCTGTGCTGCCAGGGCAAAGCCACCAGCTAACGGGACCCTCACCACCCGCCTCTGCCACAGCTTCTGTTTCCACATCTATTTCTCAAACAGAATTCAAGGTAAAAACAAGCCAATGGGGGTCACTTTTTTTGAAGAAAGTTACCATTCAGTGTGAGGATCCATCAAAAATGTTTTTTAAAATATGAAACATCTTTTAAAAACACATACTCTTTGACCCAGCCCTTCTGCTTCCAAGAATTGGTTCTAAAGAAATTATTGTGGACGTTCCCAAGGGCCCATAAACAGGGACATCCATTGCAGCATTGTTTACAATAATGACAAATTGGAAACAACCTTAAACGTCCCAAGGAAAACAGGTTAAACAAATGAGAATACATTCACACAATGTAGCACTGTGCAGGCAGTAAAAATGGTGGCATAGGAGGCTCGTATCTATTGACAAAGAACAGTGATTATAATAAACGGTCAGGGGAAAGCAGAAAGTCATGAAACAGTACGTTTAGAAGAATCTCATTTTCATATAAAATAGATAGCATATAGAAGATAGATAGATAATTGACAGATAAATGATAGGAAAAATAGATAATAGGTTATCATTTATTTATTTTATTTTATTTTATTTTTGAGATGGAGTCTTATTCTGTCGCTCACGCTGGAGTGCAGTGGTGCAATCTCAGCTCATTGCAAGCTCCGCCTCCCGGGTTCAAGTGATTCTTCTGCCTCAGCCTCCCGAGTAGCTGAGACTACAGGCACATGCCACCACACCTGGCTAATTTTTGTATTTTTAGTAGAGATGGAGTTTCACCATGTTGCCCAGGCTGGTCTTGAACTCCTGGCCTCAAGTGATCTGTCTGCCTCAGCCTCCCAAAGTGCTGGGATTACAGGTGTGAGCCACTGGGCCTGGCCTGGATAATAGATTATTGATTTATTGATATATGATAGAGAGATAGAAAGATAGGTGACAGATGGATGACAGTAGGTAGATGGTAGATAGATAGATAGCTAGATGACAGGTAGATAGACAGTAGATAGTACATAGATGACAGGTAGAGGATTGATATATAAATGATAGGTAATGAATGATTGGTAGATGATAGATAGAAAGATAAATAGATGGTAGATAGATCAATGATAGATGGTAGAGTAGATAAATGATAGGTGATTGATAGACAAGTGATAGATAATAGATAACTGATAGATGATAGAGAGATAGAAAGATAGATGGTAGAGAGTAGATAGACAGTAGAAAGAGAAAGGATAGAGAAATGGTAGATAGGAGATAGATGATTTACTAGATAGATGATAGATAATAGATTATGGATAGGTGATAGATAGACGGAGATTCAAAACATATTTATTGTGCCTCTCCTCTGCACCAGGCACTGTCCTGCCCTATGTCTTGAGGATACAGCTCTCTTGGAGCTTACATCCTCGTACAGAGATTTTCTAGACAGATTTTATTTATCCAGGCCAGGATAGAAGAGTCTTCGGAGTGCACATTCTGAGAGGCACTGACTGAACTATTTTCTAGAGAAATGCTGTGAGGTCTGGGATGGGCTCCTGACCATGTGGGCCGAGAAGACCCCGGCCTGGCAGGCATGGATGACTGTCACAGTTGGGTGCTGGTGCAGGGAGCCTCGTAAGACGATTCCATCTCCTTTTCCATATGTTTAAGACTTTCTGAAATAAATATGGGGACAAGCTGGACAGGGGGAAATGACCTCTGGAGTGAGACTGCCTAGTTTCCAACCCGGCCCCCCACTTTGTGAGCTGGGTGACTGCTTAGCTCTTCCTGGGGCCCCCTGCCGCTCTTTCAGGGCTGTGGTGGAGACACAGCCAGCCCTGAGCGAATGGGGGCTGGAACGTTGTGCCCATTTGTGTAGCAAAAGCCAAGAGCTGTTGCGCAAGGAATTCGGATGATTTTGATTGGTGACCTGTACCTTCAACGTTGTTGTCAATGACCGTGGAAAATTTGGATAATACAATGTAACTGGGAGTGACACGATGCTTATCCCAGATCCTCTGTTCCCCCCACCATTCCGCCACACACACTCAGATTTGCTGCCCAGGGAGGCCCAGGATGGGGTGAGGAACAGGAGGGCTTCAGCAAGAGGTCCTTCTCCATGTCTACAGCCCAAGGGGAGACGTGGACCGGGGCATGGCCAGAGCCCAGCCCAGGGGCAGCACTTGGTCCCTCAAACCTTCCAACCTCACTCAGCAAGCACCTACTGACATGGGGCTGGGCATGGAAAGACTGGCGACCCAGTTGCCTCCCAGGTTGGTGGCTTGCAAGTGAACTGATAGGTGCAGTGTCCCAAGAATGGCTGTGACGGGCGTGCTGGCAGCCGCGGAGGCATCTGCTACAGATTCCAGGCCTGGGGAGGTGGGGTTGTTGATGGTGTGGGCTTTGGAGTCCAAAGACCCACATCTGAATTCCAAATGCCAACTTTCTGTTTACTCTCTGTGAACTTGGCCGTGGAGGCTCTTCCCAGAGTTCTAGCCCACAGCCCACCATGCAGCACAGTATCCGAAGTATGCGTTATGTGTGGGTGTTGGGGGTAGTCCTCCCTGGAGGTGCCCCAGAGTGACCGCTGTCTTTGGGCAGATAACTATGCACACCATGCCGCCTCCTACTACCTCCTCTTGGAGCACCACTATGCGTACATAGAATCAATGCTCTGACAAGTCCTGGAGCACAGCCAGCTGTCTAACTGTGCTTAAGGCTGCATTTAATACTTGGTCTGAGGCATCACTGTCTATAGTTGAGTCCCCAGAAGCAAGCCCTGAGATGAGAATGGTGGGAGAGTGCTTTGGGAGGCAGCCCTTATGGAAGGGACCAGAAAGGGAGTAGGAAATGAACCTGGGAGAGGAAGGGGGATAAGCAAGAAGGCTGTAACAAGCCAAGTTCCATGGAGGGTAGCATTGGTTCACCACTGTGGTGGGCTCTGGAAACAGTCCCATCAGGGCAAGGGAGCTGAGGTATTTATACCTTCACACCCACATTCCCTAATTATTGGTTAAAGCTGCCCCAAGGCAGGGGATGTGAATTCCCAAACACTTCCTGCTCATCATGTTGGCAGACTAAATCAACTCTGGAAGCCTGAGAGCAGCCTTTAGCAAAGAGACCCAGGTGCTGGAGCCTGGGAGCGAAAGCTCCCAGGAACAGACATGGAAGTGCTAAAGGGGCATGAGACATGAGTGGAGCACGGGCAGTGTCAAGGCTCTGACAAGTCCTGCAGGACAGGCAGCTTTCAAACTTTGATTAATCCAGCTCATCTGGCCACAAGCCCTCTTCTGTTCCGCCTCTATCACCCACTTCTGGAAGGAATATTCCACAGTACACGCACGCAGGTTTTTGTGAACAACACAATCTGCTGTCCTTTATTTTTAACTTTTGGGTTTATGCTAATATTATCTGCTCCACTGCGAGTTCCTTACAGGCAGAAATGATGACCTCTTCCTTCCTTCTCGTGTCCTCCAGGCCTGGCTCCCCCGCAGAGGAGAAGCAAAACAATCTCTTAGAAGCAAATGAATCAATTCACCATTTCTTGAAGCTGCAGAGTTCTGTAGCTGGCTTGGGGCAGGTGGGAAAAGAAGAACTCTTCTCCCATTGGAAACTGTGAGGCATATATATATTTAATGAAGTACAGACTTCCTGTACAGATGGAGCATAAACCAATGACGTAACTAGATCCACCAGCCATTCATTCAAGCTGTGGACAGATCCCAGGGGCCGCAGCACCGGAAAACTGAGTGCTTGGGGACGCTCGGCCCTGACAGTCCCCGCACAACCCAAATCAGTTGGCAGGTCACAGAGGTGAGGTCACCAAGGGCTTCTGACCCCTGGGGCCCTCTCAGGGCTACTCTCCTTGAATCCATCCTTCTGGTCAACCAGCTTGGGAGCCTTAGTGAGTGGCAGGGGTGTTGCCAGAGACAAAACCCTGGAGTCTTCTCTGCTCTAACGACTTAAAATAAAGTCCAAACTCCTCACCAGGTTCCCTGGATTCCACAGGATTTGGCCCCTGACTGCATCTCCCACTTCTCCGCCCTCCTCTCTACCCCAGGTCAGCTCACTCCAGTATCCGTTCTGTTCCTTGAAACCACCGAACTCATTCCTGCCTCAGGGCCTTGGCACTGGCCACTCCTCTACCTTGAAGGCTGCATCTCAGCTTCCCTGGCTAGCTCCTTCTTGTCATTTGGGCTCCAACATCCCCACCTGGGGTGGCCTTCTGAACCAGCACTCCCACTCCCTCACAACCTAGCCTCTCAAGCTCATTTATTTTCTTCTTAACACTTTCATTTTCTGACATTCTTTTTGTTCATTTGTTTACTTAAGTATAGCCTGGAATGTGGCCTCCGAGAGAGCAGGGATCACATCTGTCTTTGCTCACGACTGTATCCCTTGATACCAAGAACAAAGTAAGTGCTCAACAAACACTTGCAAGGAAAGAAGGAAGGAAGGAAGGAAGGAGAGAAGGAAGGAAGGAAAGAAGGAAGGAAGGAAGGAAAAAAGGGAGGGAGGGAGGAAAGAAGGAAGGAAGGAAGGAAGGAAAGAAGGAAGGAAAAAAGGGAAGGAGGGAGGAGAGAGGGAAGAAAGGAGGATGGAAGGAAGGGAGGAGGGGAGGGAGGGAGGAAGTGAAAGAAGGAAGAAGGGAGGAAGGGAGGAGAGAGGAAAGAAGGGAGGAGGGAAGGAAAGGAGGAGGCAAGGGAGGGAGGGAGAAGGGAGAAAGGGAGGAGGGACAGATGGGCGGATGGATCATACCTTCCGTGACCTTGCCTCCATTGAATGACGTGAGTTTGTTGAGTAAGCCAGTGATAAGGAGCAGAAATTATAAAAATGATCTATATTGGTGTGTGTATGTGTGTGTGTTCCCCAAAAGTACAGAACCATAGCAAAGATGAAGTTCTTACAATATGCCAGGTACCATTCTGAGCATTTTCGGTATGCTTTAATAACTCAGATAATCAACAACCCTCTTAAGTAGGTGTTACTGTATACCCACTGTAGAGATGAGGAATCTGAAGCTCAGAGAGGTTGGGTATCTTGCCTGAGGTCACACAGCCCAGGGCAGCCTACTGCATTGCCAGCAGGGCAGACTTCCCTCGGCTCCTGCACCCTAACCTGCTTCCGCTGCCTGGCACCAGGATGGCCCAGTCATGGCTCCTCCACACGGGTGCCTCCGCCACTGCCACACTTTGAGACGCCGAGTTGGCGAGTGCAAGGCCAACATTCGTAGCTCAGTGACTAGGAGTGAGCTATTTTATACACCGCTGGGGACCTGTGAAAGGTGAGCAGCCCCCCCCTCCCCCGCCCCCAGAGCTCACCGATGCACCGGGCCACAGCTCTGGCATCATTTCTGCAGGGTTTTATGACCTGGCGTGTGGACTGCATCTGTGGCACTGTGGAGGTGTGAGACCTGCGTGGTTTGTAAAAGAGAAGGACAAAGAAAGGCCAGCACGAGCGGGCACATGTTGAACCATGACATGGGGCAACTGCGGGAAGGAATGAATTCCCAGGAGGGTGGGGGGCGTCACCCCACTTTCTTCAGCAGCTCAACCCCTCTGAGGGCTGCGTGGTCATCCACTTGTGCTAGGCTTCTGGTCCCAGCACATGGGGCCAAGCCCTCAGACACAGCACTCCAAGGGTTAAGCCCCTTCCCAGCTGTTCCCACTGCCCCCATCCCACTCCACTGGGGTAATGAGGGAAATGTCAGCAGAAGCGATTGCTGGGAGCCCTATAGAGAAACTGCCCATGGAATTTTAAAAATTAAATCTATTTATAATTTATACCCTGCCTGCTTCAAAAAAGGATTTGAGGTGGTTTACGATAAAAGACACATAAAATGGAAAGGCTGTTAAATAGAAAGAGAAGAATCAAGAACACCACGCAGAAAGAAGGGGAGAAAACCTCCCAAATCCCTGCGCTTAGGGAAACGGTAACAGATTAGATATGCTAGTTTGGCTCCCTGCATCCTGGCAGCTGAGGCAAAAAGGGAAATCATCACAATGGGCCACCTAACTCTGCCTGAGTGACTCGCGGAAACTCACCACACTTTCACAGTGAGAAGCAGGCAGCCTCGCTGGCTGGGGGGAGAGGCACAGGGCGTCTGGCTCTGTGGTTGGCTGGCTGCCCCTTCCCAAACATTTCTACACTGCCCCTCGGTCATTTCCAGCAAATGGACACCACCCCCCGGCCCTGCTGGCCCCAGCCTTTCCCCCTTACTGTTGGTATCATCTTCCAGATCCTGGATCAGTCCTTAAAGGGCATACTGCCCAGCACCCAGTCCCCCTTCTTCTGGAAAGCAACCCAATTTTACCATTCTCACCTGCTCACAGCACACACAATTTGGATCTTTATTAGTCCATTTTCATGCTGCTGATAAAGACATACCTGAGACTGGGTAACTGATAAAGAAAAAAGACATTTAATGGACTCAGTTCCATGTGGCTGGGGAGGCCTCACAATCATGGCGGAAGGTGAAAGGCACATCTGACATGGCAGCAGGCAAGAGAATGAGAGCCAAGCAAAAGGGGAAACCCCTTATCAAACCATCAGCTCTTGTGAGGCTTATTCACTACCACAAGAGCAGTATGGGGGAAACCACCCCCATGATTCAAATATCTCCTACGGGGTCCCGCCCACAACATGTAGGAATTATGGGAATTACAATTCAAGATGAGATTTGGGTGGGGACACAGCCAAACCATATCAGATCACACTCCCTGGAGGATTACTTGAACCTGGGAGGTGGAGGTTGCAGTGAGCCAAGATGGCACCACTGCACTCCAGCCTGGGTGACAGAGTGAGACTCCATCTCAAAAACAAAACAACAAAACAAAACAAAAAACACATTAAAATTACAAGGCAGTGGCACTCTGCACCCATGAGATCGGCAAGGAGCTGTCCATGTTGATAATACCTGGTATGGACAAAGAAGAGCGGGAAAGACATCTCACTGCTTGTTTCTAGGGTCATACATCCTACCAGCTTTCATGGAGCAGTGTAACAAAATCCAGAAAAACTTGAAACGTGTACTTACTGCAGCCCAGCAGTTGTGGGTCCACAGAGGTATCCCAGAGAAGCATTCGAGTGGGTGTCCAAAGAATCAGAAACTCCAGCTTAGGGGTTCCTCCCCCAGGCAAGTTTGGGGAGCCCCACCATCAGCCTCCCAGCAACTGTGTCCCCTCCTGCTGCCACAGGAGGCTCCTCCCTCCCTGCTCCTAGCAAGACGGTTTACCTGCCTGTTCACAGCCATGGTTCTCCGCACACCCCACCAGGGCCCTGGGGTTGCCTCTGCTTCGCATTGGCTTTCCTGGCCTCTGGTTCCAGAGGGGCACTTGAAAAATATTAATGCCCCAAGTTGGAAAACCCTGGAGCCAGACGAGGGGCCTCTGCATCAAAGCCAGACCACCCTCCTCAACAGGGATCAATAACCTGGAGCTGGAAGTGAGTTGGGTTCAGGAAATAAGCGTGACGTTGGATCTGAGCTGCCAATTAGCCTGCAGCCCCAGCCCCTGCCGGCGGGCCTGTTTGCTCAAGGTGATGGTCGGCTTGTGGAGGCTGTGAGCTTTTTATGTGCCAACCTGCGCCCTCTTGGCCCCTTCGCCAGGCCATTTAGCTATCTAAATCAAGACATCTCAGTCCACAGTGACTGTTAGGTATTCACGTGCAGGGCCGCCTTTCCTCCCCTTGTAATCTAAATCTAATTTATTGGCCCAGGGACATAGGGAGCAGCCTACGCACGTAGTTGGTGTGCAGTGAAGAATATAATATACAACCTTCCGCTGTAATAAGGCTCTTTATAGAAGGTATTATGTAGGGTCTGGCTTGGAGCGCCAACAAAGCCGTGATTAATTCCTGCCTGGAAAATATCCACAATGCAGCCCTCAGAAGGCTCCGTGGGGACGGGAAGGGGGCTTGGTGCCTCTGAATTCTCACGCTGGTTTTACATCTGGGTGGTTTATAAGATTAGATGTGCTTAAGCTCCCTGAGGGCAGGAGCCCTGTTTTATGGGCACCACTCACCCGTCCAGCCATGATGAAAGGTGTTCAATAAACTCTCACTGAATTAATCTGGATGGAATTGAAGTGAAAAGTTATTCTTTATGCACTATGACTTTGAAGGTTGGCTTCCTCAGCCGACGAGGAATGCTGCCCACCTGCTTCTAAAGCCCTGCTAAGCAAGCTGGCACCTCACTGAATTGCTGTTGCCAGTTGGCCAGAGACAAACTCTTGATCTGTTGGGGCCTCAGTTTCCACTTGTGTGCTGTGGGACAGTGGTGTCCCCAGGGTAAGAGTAAGGGCCACTCGGAGGACATTCATGCAACATTCATGGTACTCACTGCCAGGTGCCCATCTTCCCTGCCAAACACTCAGGGGCACACACCTGACTCAGTAATCCATTCATTCATTCATTCATTCACTCAACAAATATCACATCTCCTTGATTCTTAGATGCACAGCTTTTTACATCACGTGTCTGAAACCAGGACATCTTATAACATTGACATCCATGGCATACGCCAAAGTCATAAACTGAGGTCCGTAGCCGAAATTCTACCTATCACCTGTGTTTATAAATAAAGTTTTATTGAAACACAACCATGCCCATTGGCTTTTGGACAGTCTCTGGCTGACTGCATGGCAGCAGCAGGGTTAAGGGTTGCAGCAGAGATAGCACGGCTGCAAAGGCAGGAGTACTGACACCCTGGTCCTTGATAAGGTGGTCCTTAACACCCTGGTGGTTAAGTCCCTGCAGTGGGATCTGTCAGGGGAGTGGTTACAACCAGTATGGTGGCTTCAGGCACAGATAATGCTGGATTTCAATCCTAATTCTGCCTCCGATCAGCCACATATCCTCCGGCAAGCTACTGTCTGAGTCCCAGGCTCTGAATCTGTAAATGGGGATGTGGAGAAGAGGAAATAAAAGCATAGACAGGAAGCACTGAGTATGGCGCCTGGCACGTGGGAAGCACTCAGCATGACAGTCGTCTCCTCCATTATTATTATATCATTGTTATTGTTATTATTATTATTAATGCATGCCAGGCACTGGGCTCTAAGGGGTGGGGAGAGAAAGCATGAACAAAACCACCTCTCTGCTTACAAGGTGAACTTGACGACCCAGAACACAAGACGGAGAAGCAGGAAAGTGAAATATAGAGAGGTAGATCCTGTGTAGAGGATCCCAGGGGCGGTCACTGACCCAGCTGACAGGTAAGTCAGGGAGGGCTTCTTGGAGGAGGTGAGGTCTACACTCAAATTGAGGGATTCCTAGGGAGGAGCCAGTGTTTGAGCTGAAGGTAGGGGTCTTGAGAACCTGCCAGCCCTGGGTTTCAACCCCTAATCCAGTGCTTCCTGGCCGTGCAATCTGAACTAAGTTCCTTATTCACTCTGTACTTCTGTTTCCTCAATTATAAAACACGGATGATGACTACAACGATGACGGCTTCTACTACTACTAGGAATAAGAATAACTATGCCTCCCTCCTGAGAGGACTTAGCAGCGGTGACTGCACAAACAGTTATCTGTCATTTTCTATTTGCCTGGCTCTGGGGACAAGGGAGGAAACAGACATATGCCTCGTCTTTGGGAAGGGAAGAAAGCAAATAAATGAGTAAAGAAATGCACAATCATACATTTGGGTAAATGCTCTGAAGAACAGATGGAGTGCGGTGATAGAGCGTGGGGGAGGCAGGATGGAGTGGGGTTGAAGACAACAGACGAGGGCGTGAAAACACTCAGAAGGGTGCTGGGCACAAGTGGCAGGTTTAGCTCAGCCCACAACCCCGGCAGTGCCCTTGTCCACCACCCCCTGCCTCCGAGCCCTGGAGAGCCAGTCCAGCTCGGTCCCTTACACCCGTTCATCACATCGCTCCCACTGACCGGAGGCGCCAAACCAGCAGCCCAAGAGTGATGTCGCCCGCACAGACAAATTTCATTTGTCCTGCTTGCAAATTGTTTTCATTTCAGAAGTTTGACTTTACTGCTAAAATTTAAAATCCAGAGAGAGCTCATAAAAACCCCCAATTTCCAGCTTATGCCTAAAAAATGGGAAGATCTGGCCATTCTGGACCACTTTCTCTCCTGGCATGAGAAATCTAGTTTGCCACACTCCCCACCCTTCCCTTATCTCATACACCTGTCTGGCGCCCCTCATTTATATTAACTACTTGCCTGGCCCCTTTAGGTCCCTGAGTTTGCAGCCCCTACACCAGATGCTGGAAACTCCACTGGAGCTGACCTGTGCTGGGTATGACCCATGGCCTCTCACATCCACGTCCACACTTCTCTACTTTTGCTGGGCCCCAGGAGGCCACTCCGTATGGACCATTGGCAGGCTCCTGGGCCCTCTGGCCAGAAGGGGCACCTGTGGGAGACCTGGGGGGATTTACTCTCCTGGCTGTCTTCTGGCCAGGTGGCACTGGCTCTGGATTGCCTTGCTAAAGGCTGCAGCCCCTCCAAGCGCTCCTGCCATGGAGCCACCCTCCCAGGGCTCTGGCCATGGCTCCACCCCTGCCTTATGTCCCTGGAGTGGGAACCGCGCCCGCCATGATGAGTCCTCCTAGACTGCACCATCCCTTCACTGCTTTTTCTAAGCCCTGCCCACATCTGCACACCTTTAATCAAATCTCCTCAAATGACGCCACTCCTCCCTGGCCTCTGATCCACGCCCACCAGCCCCGGGATCGGGTACACATAAGGTTGGGCGCGTGGGCGGTGCTCAGCACATGGGGCGGAAGGAAGGGATGGACTGCTGCAACCGTGCTGTCTGGGCTTCTCCTAAGACTATGTCCTCAACCAAGGAGCTGGTCACCGTAAACCTGACTCTTCACCAACAATCCCTCTGCCACCTCATCAGACTCAGGGCGGAGTCCCTAGAAATGTCTCCTATCCAAGAAATTGCATCCTTCCTTTCCCTAAATTCGCTGGACCACTTCAAATGCACGTTTCATCTGCTCCTAGAGTGCATCAACAAAGCCCATTTTCAGTCATGTCGGGGACATGGTGCCAGCCCTCATTACCAGGTCTCCAGGAGGGAATCACAGCTGGCATCAGTGTTTCAGCATGGCCACAGAAAGCCCGTGGCAGGCACAGTCAACGTCGTGGCCTGCGTTGTGCAGCCTTTGCTAGCTGACAAGCTGAGTTATCACAGAGGCAATGAGGCCCGGACACCTGGCCCGGATGAACAATTTCCTACACCTTTGAGGTGGGAAATAGATGAAAGAACACCGCCCCTCCCCTGCAGCCCCCTGGGTGTCAGGTGTCCGCAGAGCCTTGTTCCCCAGCCTGTGCTGTGTCCTCCCAGAGGCTGAGCAGCTTTTAACCAAGTCATGGTAGTGACAAACCTTGGCGTGTTCAGTGCCTACTGCATAGGGTTCGCTGCTGGGCTGTCTCCATTTTACAGAAGGACTGAGGCTGGAGTCCACATGGCTCACTCCGAATCACAGAGCTAGCTGGAGGAAGAGTAGCGGTTGAGACTCCCCAGCCTGCAACTGTGACCCACACTGGCCATGATTCCCTTGACCCCTGAGGGAACCAGCCCAGAACTGCCTGGCAGGGCCTCTGGGAGCTTGGGCTCTTCTTGGAGACCCTGCCTGTCCCACTGATGCTGACGAAGAGGCCAGACTGTAAGGCAGTGAGATGTGAAGCTCAATACCCATCCACGGGTCCCACGAGCCATCTGCAGATATCTGCTTTCATGACGCTCCTTGGATGACCTTGGGGAGTTGATGGAGGTAGAGACGAGGGCAACCTGGCATGGGGGGATATGAAATTCCGACACTAAATAACCCAAGCAGAGCAGCTGCTCCATTTCTGCAGGAGCAGGATGTGAAATGAAGCATGAGCTTGGGGACGGCTCCTCCAAGGCGCCTTGTGAAGGACATTAACCACGCTGGAGTCTGTGCACTCGTCCCTACATTGCACAGCTATTGAGCACATACTAAATGCTAACCTGTGCTAGGTGCTGGGACTGGAGACAAGCAGACAGAGGCC
>NW_012104365.1:155832-158206 GCF_000951045.1 Mandrillus leucophaeus | reverse complement strand
GACCTGTGCTGGGTATGACCCATGGCCTCTCACATCCACGTCCACACTTCTCTACTTTTGCTGGGCCCCAGGAGGCCACTCCGTATGGACCATTGGCAGGCTCCTGGGCCCTCTGGCCAGAAGGGGCACCTGTGGGAGACCTGGGGGGATTTACTCTCCTGGCTGTCTTCTGGCCAGGTGGCACTGGCTCTGGATTGCCTTGCTAAAGGCTGCAGACCCTCCAAGCGCTCCTGCCATGGAGCCACCCTCCCAGGGCTCTGGCCATGGCTCCACCCCTGCCTTATGTCCCTGGAGTGGGAACCGCGCCCGCCATGATGAGTCCTCCTAGACTGCACCATCCCTTCACTGCTTTTTCTAAGCCCTGCCCACATCTGCACACCTTTAATCAAATCTCCTCAAATGACGCCACTCCTCCCTGGCCTCTGATCCACGCCCACCAGCCCCGGGATCGGGTACACATAAGGTTGGGCGCGTGGGCGGTGCTCAGCACATGGGGCGGAAGGAAGGGATGGACTGCTGCAACCGTGCTGTCTGGGCTTCTCCTAAGACTATGTCCTCAACCAAGGAGCTGGTCACCGTAAACCTGACTCTTCACCAACAATCCCTCTGCCACCTCATCAGACTCAGGGCGGAGTCCCTAGAAATGTCTCCTATCCAAGAAATTGCATCCTTCCTTTCCCTAAATTCGCTGGACCACTTCAAATGCACGTTTCATCTGCTCCTAGAGTGCATCAACAAAGCCCATTTTCAGTCATGTCGGGGACATGGTGCCAGCCCTCATTACCAGGTCTCCAGGAGGGAATCACAGCTGGCATCAGTGTTTCAGCATGGCCACAGAAAGCCCGTGGCAGGCACAGTCAACGTCGTGGCCTGCGTTGTGCAGCCTTTGCTAGCTGACAAGCTGAGTTATCACAGAGGCAATGAGGCCCGGACACCTGGCCCGGATGAACAATTTCCTACACCTTTGAGGTGGGAAATAGATGAAAGAACACCGCCCCTCCCCTGCAGCCCCCTGGGTGTCAGGTGTCCGCAGAGCCTTGTTCCCCAGCCTGTGCTGTGTCCTCCCAGAGGCTGAGCAGCTTTTAACCAAGTCATGGTAGTGACAAACCTTGGCGTGTTCAGTGCCTACTGCATAGGGTTCGCTGCTGGGCTGTCTCCATTTTACAGAAGGACTGAGGCTGGAGTCCACATGGCTCACTCCGAATCACAGAGCTAGCTGGAGGAAGAGTAGCGGTTGAGACTCCCCAGCCTGCAACTGTGACCCACACTGGCCATGATTCCCTTGACCCCTGAGGGAACCAGCCCAGAACTGCCTGGCAGGGCCTCTGGGAGCTTGGGCTCTTCTTGGAGACCCTGCCTGTCCCACTGATGCTGACGAAGAGGCCAGACTGTAAGGCAGTGAGATGTGAAGCTCAATACCCATCCACGGGTCCCACGAGCCATCTGCAGATATCTGCTTTCATGACGCTCCTTGGATGACCTTGGGGAGTTGATGGAGGTAGAGACGAGGGCAACCTGGCATGGGGGGATATGAAATTCCGACACTAAATAACCCAAGCAGAGCAGCTGCTCCATTTCTGCAGGAGCAGGATGTGAAATGAAGCATGAGCTTGGGGACGGCTCCTCCAAGGCGCCTTGTGAAGGACATTAACCACGCTGGAGTCTGTGCACTCGTCCCTACATTGCACAGCTATTGAGCACATACTAAATGCTAACCTGTGCTAGGTGCTGGGACTGGAGACAAGCAGACAGAGGCCATGCCCTCAGGAAGCTCTCAGTCAAGTGAGGGAGCACGGACAGTAACAGCTAAGGTCCCGTCCAGGCCAGGGCGATCTGTGCATGGCAAACATTGTGATGGCAGAATCTGGTATTCCAAGCTCCAGAAGGAGACTTATTCCAAGATGCACATCCCAAACAGCAAACACGCCTTAGAGAAAGCAAAGGGAATGCCAGTCTTTCACTTGCATCTTTTGATAGACAACAGTAAAAGCAGCATCCAAGGGAGCCCCAGTTCACAACACAGAAAAACATTTCTTACACCTATTTCCTCTCCCCAACTCTGCCATCCCGCATTTCCCTGAGACTCTTATTTGCTTAACCTCCATTCCCAAAACTCACTCTTGCCCCAGCACTCCACAGCTCTTTCTTCTTCCTCTTTACTTTCTCTCCTAGCTCTTTTTTTTTTTTTTCTTTGAGATGGAGTCTCGCTCTGTCGCCCAGACTGGAGTACAGTGGCGCCTCCCGAGTTCCAGCGATTCTCCTGCCCCAGCCTCCTGAGTAGCTGGGACTATAGGCACGCGCCACCACCTCCAGCTAATTTTTGTATTTTTTAGTGGAGATGGGGTTTCACCATATTGGCCAGGCTGGTCTCGAA
>NW_012104365.1:114819-151467 GCF_000951045.1 Mandrillus leucophaeus | reverse complement strand
TGGATGGGGAGATGGAGGAAGGGAATGAGGGAGGGAAGGAAAGATAAGTGGCAGGATGGTGGGTGGTGAGATGGATATGTGGTGGGTGGAATGGTAGAAGGGATAGATAAACGAATGGGTTTTAAGGAAACCAGTTAGGAAGCTAGTGAAGTCATCCAAGGAAGAGAAGGTGGTGACCTGGGAGGAGTCGAAGATGGGGATAAGTGGGCCATTTTGACATGTCTTCTGGAGATGGACTCAAATGGACTTGGCCATGCTCGGTGGAGAATGGACACGAACTCAGGCTTCCTGCTTGGATCCCGACCAGAGCCTTCACTCCCCAGGCATCTTACCTGAGAGGCAACATCTCTGCTGTTTCTTGAGGTAGCAGCTTACTGTCATGAAAATAGTTTCAGAGGCGAACTGGAATGAATGACCCACACCAGATCCGGGAAGCAGGGCCTGTGGGCTGGAAGAGGCAGGCCTCCAGAGTGGCCTCCACTGGCCTTGCAGGCACCTCTCAGTCACTCCTCCTTAAAGGCACAAGAACCATTCCTGGTTAATAAAGGGTCCTTAAAACCCTCCAAAGGTGGAACACCACTCCCACGACACATCATCAAAAGTTAAATGGAAAATCTGGGATCCCATCTATCCGCACAGAGCTCAAGCACCTGATGTTCAGAGTGAAGCGAGTGGCCACTCTGAGCCTCCGTTTGCTTCTGTGTAATACAGAGATCATAGCAGTACCTGTCTCCCAAACTGGTTGGAAGATAACGTGGAACGCGGTCACACAAGGCTCCCGGCAGTGCCTCCCTGACCCATGCGGCGACTGCTGTTTGTGCTGGGGCTTTATACACATATTTAAGGACATATTTATTTTATCCCTGTAACCAGCCTCCAGGCTGGTCTTTCTCTTTCCAGTTTGCTGATGAGGAAACTTATACTTGGAGCACCCCAGCCTCTCTCCAGTTTTGTACAGCCAGTGGAAGTGGCCACTGTAGGCCCCACATGGATGGGCCAGGTTGCTGTGCCCAGCCCAGACAGAATCCGATGTGTTTTGCTTTCTGAGTTGATCCAGGACAGGAGCCAGCACGCTCTTCCTGCGAAAGACCAAACAGTAAACATTTTTGGCTTTGTAGGCCGTCCAGTCTCCATGGTAAGTATCAAACCCTTGTCCCACAGAAGCAGCCATGAGCAAGACATCCACAAATGAGCGTGGCCGCATTCCAATAAAACTTTATTTACAAAAACAAGCCCAGGCCAACCCCTGCTGTATCACAGAGAATGAAAATTCTTTAGGTGTACATTTTGCTTCAGATATCAGTTGTCGGGTTTGTTCGCATCCAAGGGTTACAAGTGGGCAGTGAAAACAGCCCATGTCCCACTGTTTTCTGTGGGAAGGCAGTAGGGAATTCCTCCCTGACATTTCTCCTGGGGAGGAGGCTGAAGTGGGTTTTCTGATTGAATGTTAAGCTCTCCAAATTGCTATATCCATGGAGACATTTTCTTCCTTCCCTCTCTCAGCGTCTTTTGGAAGCACAAATCACTCTTTCTTTGTTGGTGGGCGGTAAAGGCAGCAGGCCAGGGGATTGAGAGACAGGTCACCTCCCAGAATTACTCTGTGGCCACCATCTTGGAACCACTTTCTCTTGGGAATACATGGATGACGTGAATAAACGTGATTTTCACTAGGAAGAAGGTTCAAATGTGTTCTGTAAAGGGGCATGTTACTTCTGGATGCCAACTTGCTTCCTAGAAATGTTTTTTTCTGGCTGAGCATGGTGGCTCACGACTATAAATTCCAGCGTTTTGGGAAGCCGAGGCAGGCGGATCGTCTGAGGTCAGGAGTTCAAGACCAGCCTGGCCAACATGGTGAAACCCCGTCTTTACTAAAAATGCAAAAATTAGCCAGGTGTAGTGGTGGGCGCCTGTAATCCCAGCTACTCGGGAGGCTGAGACAGGAGAATCACTTGAACCCAGGAGGCAGAGGTTGCAGTGAGCCAAGATTGTGTCACTGCACTCCAGCCTGAGTGATAGAGCAAGACTTCATCTTAAAAAAAAAAAAAAAAAGTTTTTTCCAGAAGGTAGGGCTAGGAGGTGGTAAGGCTATGACTAAACCTTAGGTCTTCTGTCATCTTTCCATTGAGCTAGTGGCTTCCAAAGCCATCATGCGTAGGTAGCAGGAAGGAATGGGGTAGACGAGGGGAGCTGAAAACGGATTTTTTGGAACTCTGGCACATTTATAACAGAACTGTAACTGTATAATGTTATGGTATCACTTAACTGACATGTCTACTTTGGAATGTTTATAACTACCGTAAATCAAGAGGCCGCCAAGCCAGGGAGCGGCCACACATAGACATTCCAAGGAAAACATATAAAATAAATAAAATAATCACACCATATCAACATTCCATTCCCGGCTAGAAAACGGAAAATGTAACTGCCCCTGCAAAAATGCAAGCGCCCAGGGATGAATGTGCTCGGAGCCGAGGCAGCTGGGGCCTCCTCACGAGTGCTCAATAAAGATGTCAAGTGGGAAAAGGTTATGAAGTCAGTAAGAACAAAATGTTTGACCGCATCGAGCAGTCCCGGCCCTGCTACCTGGGTTTGCAGACCCTATCACCGGCGTTCCTTCTTAGGGTCTGTGGGTGGCTGTGATTTTCTGCGTTGCAGGGGTGTGGTCAGAACAGTTTTTGTGACTTCCCTCTTTATGACTTCTGTCCAATTTACATTATCTAAAGAAAAATAAAGATTTGTTATCCCCAAGGCATAAAATTCTGCAGATTTACAAACTGTTGGATTTCTGACCTTAGTGATTGTTTTTGGGCTTCAACTACTTTTCTGTCTTGACCAGTGGCTTGTAAAGTACACATCAAAATGAATTCTGGCTAGATAAACATCTGATCATTAAAATTGTGCAGGTCTTTGGTTTGAAGGCAGCCGCCGTAGCAGTCTTAGGACACCTGGTACTTTTCTTCACTCCAGACTCCGGGTGCATGACAGCAGAGGCACAGCCATGAATCCTAAAACTGTAGGGGTTTTTTTGGTTTGTTTTTTAAGTGGTAGCAAAACTCTTTTGAGCCATCTTTCTTGTCTTAGAGCCTTTGAGGTATGTACAAGCTTGGGTAATAAAAACTACCAAAAGTTAAAAATTAATAACCACAGGGATTCATCACATCTTGGAGGACTTTGAAGCAGTCTTCCTTTCTCCCAGGAGAGGACCTTTGCTTTCTGACAGCACTGGAAGAAAATGACCCAGTCGTTTCACCTAAAATCAAGAAGACGGTTCTGAGGTATTTTGTAGACTTTCCACTTTTGTCTTTTTGAGTTTAATGTTTCTTTGTTCATTGAATGAGGCTGGGGTCTGACTGAGGACCCCTACCCTTGGGGCTTCTCAAATGAGGGTTCCATCCACGATCTGCACAGACAGCAGGATTCTCTCCCCTCTGGCCCTCCCCCGAACGCTTTGCTCCCTGTCCATGAACGGGAAAGAAAGGATGCCTGCAGAGCACTCCATTTCCAAACAGAACAGGCAGGGATGTCACTTGCAGAATTCCAGATGTTGATATTTGTGTTATTGGATCATAATTACATTTCACAAAAAAATACTGCAAAGAAAAAAAAATGACTGCTCCCTAGAAGTGAGATTTATTGTCCCTTTCTGTCCTTTGTCTGCCTCCTCACGTGGCCTCATCCCTCACTGAGCCTGTGGTGATTTATTATTTCGGGGATCCCAGAGGGGACACAGCACTGCCTTTCTGTAAAGGTCATGCAGTGAAAGCAGGCTTTATCTGGGTCAGAAGTTGCCTCAGACACCAAGGGGAAACCCTGGATGAGGTTAATCAACACCCACCGCGTGGCAGGTCAGTGAGCCCACGCCAGGCGGGAGAGGGTTGACCTCGTGGTGGTCGGATCTTTGCACCACCAGCTGCTCTCCAGATGAAGAGATTGATGTTTTCATATCATCTGTGGTTCTGATCTGATCTCCCCTCCCAGAAGAAATCCTGAAAAATTAATGCTCTATGGAATGATGCTTTTAAAAAAAGTTATTTTGCTTGGACCTTTGTTTTTCTCCCTTAGATGAGGGGAGGGTGTACCTCACATTTCTCCATAGCCAGCCTCTGATCTGCAAGCTGAGGTCCCGGGGGTACCCAAGTCAGAGTTCAGGGCCTACTGAGCATGACCCACCATGCAGGCAAAAAGGAAAAGGGAGCCAAATGACAACTCCGACTTGCCCCACACTTCCAGTTACGAGGCAAGTGCCCTAAGGCCACCAAGGCACCCACAGGGGTTGTCCGAGGTGACACTTCTAAGCTTTGGCAGCCTTGAAACCCACAGCCATACCAGCCATGTCTGCGAGGCTACTACGTGACCTTGGAGGAGGGAGGGCGTTTCATCCACACTCAGCGGGCCAGGACCCACGTGCAGACGTTTCAGTTAACCAGCACACGCACTACAGGGAGCATCTGCAGGAAGACTTTGTTCCGAATCAGAGGGTCCCCAACCCCCCGAAACTCCCCTTTTTCTCCAGTTAAAGGGACACAATCAGGCGGGTAGAGCTGCCCGGGAAAAGCCTCTTACACAATGACAGGAGGGAACTGGTGTGGGCAGTAGAGGGTTCCTGCAATCGTCCTTAATGCCATTAATAAATGCCCACAAAAATCAAACGCAGCATTGCCCCTTCCTTGGCTTAGGAAACAGAGTTAAGAAAGATCATCAGCAGAAATGTGCTGGCCCGTGTAGGTCTGGGTCTGGGACTGGGTATCCGGGGCCAGGGCTAGCAGCCTTTCGTGAAACTAAGCTGGGGGCAGCAGCCCCCGGGCACTCCGGATGGAGCTCTCCTGCGATTCCCAGCGGCCCAACGGCGTGGGCAGAGGAACACGCCGGGATCAGTACAATTATGGTGACTGACTGTCTGCAGCTCAATATTAATCTTTCAAAAAGGCTCTGCTTTGTAGGGAAGGTATTAGGTGGCTCCGACAACTTCTTAAAAACGTTCCTCTTTCTTTGTAGAATGTCAAGTGAGATTTCAAAGGGGAATACGTCATAACTGAAGTATGTTTTCCTTAGGGCAATAAACCACCATTGAATTTACACGCCTGCCCCCCAGACCTCTGGATTTCTAGCCAAAACCTTCATCTGTTTTTCAGAGAAACAAAATTAAATAAAAAAAAAAAAACAGGTTGGGGGAGGTGTTTTCTTCAAATACAGGGAAGGCCCCTCCTGGGTGGCAGAAGGAAAGTTAGGCAAACTTTATAAATCTAGCAGGAGAGCTGTTTTTGGCAGTGCTGGAAAGTGGAGTGGGGTTTTTCTGTTGGCCTCACTTAAAACATCACCAAATGGGCCCCCCGACGGCCCCGGTGTACGGAGGGGTGGGTGGGCGCCCGTGTGTGGAGGAGGCAGGCTGGCTCTGGCTGTGGACGGCCACCATCCTGTCTAAGCCCCTGCAAGGAGGGTAGTAGGGTGGGAGAGGGTGGGAGTGCATGGGGAGGGAACTCTGGAGTTAAGTAAGGAGCAACAGCTGCAGTCCCGGGGAACAAAACGAGGCAGGCCCCGATGGATTTCTCATCAACCATGTGGGAGTCATTGGCAAAGGGAAGTGTCCGCACACCCCCAGTTCGACCCCCTCCTGCAGCAGCGCCAGCAGGGAGACTCCACGAGTGCGGCAAGCTCGGTGCAGAGATGACCCCCATCCAGGGCTGGTGGCCAGGAGGGTGGCAGGTGAGGGCTCTCTGGGGGAGGAACGGATGTCTTGGGAGACCACAGCTGTGCAGCTGGGAGAAACAGCCAGGGGCTGTCGCCTGCTTTCTGCTGAGAAATGGGACTCGCCCAAGGTCACAAAGTGAGTTAGGAAGAAATAATCAGTTCCTGGCTCTGTCCCTAACAAGCAGAATCCTATAAAAAAGAAGAAAATGACTCTGGGGATTTGAACAAAGAAACCAGGCTATAAATCCACTCTCCACACAGCTGCCGGTTGATCTCCCTAAAATGCAAATCGGATGCGGCCCCGCAGCCCTGAGATGCCCTTCAGAGGCATCCCAGGACCCTTGGGAGAAAGACCTGAATCCTTATCCCTGCCCACAGGACCAGATGGTTCTCAGCCCAGATATCTGGACCCACTGCCAACCCCGCTGTCTATACCCCAGGCATGAGGCCCCCTTGGAGTTCTCTGTTTTTGTCTCTCTCCGTCTCTCTCTCTCTCTCTTTCTCTCTCTCTCTGTGTCTCTCAGCCAGAAACTCATTTATTTAGGCAAAAACGATTTCTCAAGCCTGGCCTTGATACCTGGCCTCATTCTGAACACTCAGGATGTGATGGTGTATACACAGTCCCTGCCCTCATGGGGCTTCCAGTAACATGAGGGAGGACGTTAACCAAATCATCACGTAGATATTTTAAATGTAAATGTATGGGCCGGTGCAGAAAGGTGCAGGGGAACTGAAGGGCATCTAAGAAGAGGCCCTTCTTTAGAGACGGGTGGGGGAGATCTCTGGGAGATGCAGGGTGACTGCAGGAGGCAGGAGGCTCAGGCGAGTCTGAGCCTGGAGCCTGAGAAGAAGGAGGCCCCAGTCCGAGGGGAACAGGGCAGAGCGAGGCATGATGCCTCCTGGTATCCAGGCTCCCGGCCTTCCCTGCTGGGGGTGCCACCCGCTGCCCCACTCGACACTCGCCTTCCCGACGGCCCTAAGGCTCAAGTCTAGGCTGGGGCTGTGAGTCATGATGGACCATGACAGGTCACAGACGCCAAGCCCTTCAAGGGCAGCTGCCCCTCTTCCCCGCCCCCTTCATTCCCTCTACAACCTGTGAGGCAGGTGCTGGGAAACTGAGGACAGGAGAAGATCAGAAACTTGCCTAAGTTACAAATCTAGGAAATGGCAGAGCTGGGATTTGAACTGGAGGGTGTGGGGTTTCTGACGCTTCTTTCCCTGCCCTCTCCTGCCTTTCATCCCTGCACCTCAGCACCCACGCATTGGCCAGTCCACAATTAACACTGGAGAGAATGAGAGGAAGCGACTGAATGAATAAGCCACTGAGGAAATACGGTTGACTCACACTTCTCTGGGTGATGGCTGGGCCTCTGTTCACAGGGCCTGTGGTGTCCCCAGGCTGAGAGGTGGAGGTGGAGTCTCCTGGAGGGGCAGGAAGGAAGCGGATGCTGTCAAAGCCGTAGAAGACACAGTGTCTTAGCTAATTGCCTGGCCTCCTGAGAAGTCGCACAGCCACGACCAGCCCGGAGGTTGAGCTCCGCGTTGAAGAAGAAATGTTAATCAGCTCTTAGGGATATGAAAGGAGGGATATGAAAGGATGCCCTGAAACCCACTGACAGCCTCGACAGGGGCGTGGGCTGGTATTGATCAGGAGGAAATCTATTGTTTTGGAGGAGGGCATGGTTACAGGAAAGACAATGTGTTCAGACTGTAAATTCAGGGGTGAGGAATAGATGAATAGGAAGAGAAGTTGACGGAGAATGGAGAATACACATCCTCACCTGTCAAGAGCAAGGCGAGCCAGGACCCAGCCAGGTTTGACCAAATGAGCTGGGCACTAAAAGGCTCCATGCCCAGGTGCATGAGGTGCTCGGTGCTGCCAGAATGCAAATAGCCACAGGCAGATGGGGGCCCCACAACTAGAGGCAGTGCCCTCTGAGGTCCAGCCAGCCTCCCCTGCAGGATGGAATGAGGCCAGGCACAGGAACAGGGGCGGCTTCACGGGCACACGGCTGTGCAGCCTCACAGGGCCCCATGCTCAGCAGAGGCCCACACTTGGTTTAATATTTTTTGAAGGAGCAACCTTGCATTTTTATTTTGCACTAAGCCCTGAAAGTTCTGTAGCTGGTCCTGCTTGTCAGGGAAAGGCAGTGGACAAAGAGGACATCTTCAGGGATGGATGACAGCGGTGTGCTCAGGCACACTTGGGTTCTGCCGCCTGCTTTATGCCTTCCCGCTGCACCCATGGGGCCATGGGGCAAAGACTCACTGGGTGTGTGTGATTTCACATTGCCTCACAAACCTGCCACTAAGGGGGTGCACCCGGGAGACAGTGAAGCGCATCTGCCTATAGCTTGGGTCACCTGTCTAAACTTACTACTAATTGCGGCCACTTATTCCCAGTGAGGAAGGCTGAGACCTCTCAAAGGTGAGTAGAGGGGCAGAAAACAGCACTGGGCTTCAGAGGACCCCTTATCTCCCGGGGTAGGGAGAATGCCCCTGGGCAGCAGCAGGAAAGCTGGAAAATCCATCCTTTGTCCACTGCCTGAGCCTGGAGCCCTTCCCGGCCCCTCCTGCAAGGGAAGGTAGCTGAGACTTCACAGCGAATGGCCACTAGTCAGCATGGCCTTCATTGCATGAGCTGCTTGCGTCCCAAGATCATTGGCACGAGTCCCCTAGCCAGGGCACCTGGGCATGGCGCCTTCCAGTGCCCACTCACATGATCAAACCCAATGCTTGCCCTGGCATTCAAGGCCCTGCATAATCTAGCACTGCATTCATCTTCCAGCTAGCGCTCTCCCCTCATCTCCCAGGTCACCACTGGGCTGGTCCCCTTGAGCACTTCTCACTGGGCTTGTGGCTTTTCTCTACTGCCCAGAACCTCCAGGTTGGGATTTTGTTCCACCTCCTCTGGGAAGCCTACCTGCCCCGCAGTTTTCTCCCCCTGCCCTCTCCCTGCTCGTGTCTGTCTGTGCGCAACATGGTGCCAGCTTCTGAATTCCCTTCATACTGTTAGCTCCATGATCAAAGAACACACTGGATTCAAACCTACTTGAATCCCAGCGCTGTGCCAGAGCTGACGACCAGTGGTAAATGAGAGTGACAGTCCCTCCCCAGCAGACAAAATGAGGTAATGCTTGCAAAAGGCATAAAGAAACGATGGTAAGACAACAGTAAGAATGATAGTCAGTGTCCTTGCTGGTATGAAAAACATAGCAGATCAAAGGCACCATTAAAGAAAGGCAGCTACAGGCCAGGTGTGGTGGCTCACGCCTGTAATCCCAGCACTTTGGGAGGCCGAGGCGGGTGGATCACGAGGTCAGGAGATTGAGACTATCCTGGCTAACATGGTGAATTCTTGTCTCTACTAAAAATACAAAAAATTAGCCGGGCGTGGTGGCGGGTGCCTGTGGTCCCAGCTACTCGGGAGGCTGAGGCAGGAGAATGGCATGAACCCAGGAGGCGGAGCTTGCAGTGAGCCAAGATTGTGCCACTGCATTCCAGCCTGGGTGACAGAGCAAGACTCCGTCTCAAAAAATAAAGAAGGAAAGAAAGGAAGCTATAGCTGGTGCAGTGGCTTACGCCTGTAATCCCAGCACTTTGGGAGGCTGATGCGGGTGGTTCACCTGAGGTCAGGAGTTCAAGACAAGCCTGGCCAACCCTGTCTCTACAAAAAGACAATAATTAGCCAGGCATGGTGGCGTGTGCCTGTAATCCCAGCTACTCAGGAGGCTGAGGCACGAGAATCACTTGAACCGGGGAGGTGAGTGTGCAGTGAGCCAAGATCACGACACTGCACTCCAGCCTGGGTGACAGAGTGAGACTCCATCTCAAAAAGAAAAAGAAAGTCAGCAGCTACAGATAGAAACATTGACAAAAAGTTATTCTGACAGCCTGCTGTCAGACAAGCTAGAAAAACTGTCTAAACCAGACACAAGCACATAAAAAGACATAGCAACCTGAGACCATGAAAGACCAACACAGCTATAGACCCGCAAGGGACCAGTGTGGCCACAGCCTACCTGCAAGGACAATGGAGTTTATGACCAGCAGTTCTCTGACTGCCTTCCATGGTGGTGCATGCACCATGCAGGATGGCTGAGTCAAATGACAAGAATATATTTAGCTTGTTAAGAAACTGCTGACTTCTTTTCCAACCAGCAATGTAGGAAAATTCCAGCCCTTGGCCGGGCGTGCTGGCTCACACCTGTAATCCCAGCACTTATTGGGAGGCTGAGGCAGGTGGATCACCTGAGGTCAGGAGTGTGAGACCAGCCTGGCCAACATGGTGAAACCCTGTCTCTACTAAAAATACAAAAATTAGCCAGACGTGGTGGTGCATGCCTGTAATCCCAGCTATTCGGGAGGCTGAGGTGGGAGAATCGCTTGAACCCGGGAGGCAAATGTTGCAGTGAGCTAAGATTGCACCACTGCACTCCAGCCTGGGCAACAGACCAAGACTCCATCTCAAAAAAAAAAAAAAAAAAAAAAAAAAAAGAAAATTCCAGTCCTTCTACATCCTCACCAACACTTACTGTTGTCTATCTTTTTAATTTTAGCCATTCTGGTGAGCATGGTGGTATCTCACTGTGCTTTTAATATTCATTTCCCTGATGATTAATGATGTTTAACAACTTTACATGAATCGTTTATTACTAATTAGCTATCCATATGTCTTTTTTGATAGAATGTCTTTTCAAATCCTTTGCCCATTTTAAATATGGGTTATTTGTCTTTTTATTATTGAATAGTAAAAGTTATTTATGTATTAGAGATAAAAGTCCATTACAGATATGTGTGTTCAAATATGTTCCCCCACTCTGTGTCTTATCTTTGGTTTCCTTAACCATGCCAGCAGTTCTTTTTTTTTCTTTATTTTTTCCAAAAAGTTCCTTCATGCCCCTTTGTAATCAGTTCCCTTCCTCCACCCCCTATATGTTTATCTTTTCTGGAATGTAAATATCATGTAAATGGAGTCATACATTTTGTAGCCTTGTAAGCCCAGCTTCATTCACTCATCATAATACCTTTTATATTCATCTGAGTTGTGTGTATCAGCCCTTCAATCCTCTCTGACATTGAGTAGTTCCAGTAGGATTCCATCATATGGCTGTGGCACAGTTTCTTTACCCATCCATCAGCTGATAGATATTTGGGTTATTTCCAGTTTTTTGCGATTATAAATAAAGCCACTTTAAACATCCACGTATATGTTTTTGTGCACATATGTTTTCATTTCCTTTGGGTAAGTACATACAAGTGGGACGCTAGGTGTTATGGTAGATGTATATTTAACTTTATAAGAAACTGCCAGGCCGGGCGCTGTGGCTCACACCTGTAATCCCAGCACTTTGGGAGGCCAAGGCAGGAGGATTGCTTGAGGCCAGGAGTTCAGGACCAGTCTGGGCAACGTGGCAAAACCCTGTCTGTACAAAAAATACACACACACACAATTAGCCAGGTGCAGTGGTGCACGCTTGTAGTCCCAGGTGCTTGGGGGGCTAAGGAGGAAGGATTCCATGAGCCCTGGAGGTCAAGGCTGCAATGAGCTGTTTGTGCCACTGCACTCCTGGCAGTGATGCAAACTGGGTCTGAGTGACAAAGTGAGACCCTGTCTCAAAAAGAAAAAAAAAAACAAAAACTGCCAAACTACTTTCCAAAGTGGCTGCATCATTCGGCCTTCCCATCCACAACGTAGGTGAGGTCCAGTGGCTCTGCGTACTCACCAGCACTTGATAATGTCAGGGTTTTTATTTCCATTTTTCTGCTACGATTTATCTGGGTGACTAGTCCACATATTGCCGACACCACCTCTGTTGGGGAGACCCTAACCCAGCGGCGCTAGAGGAATTAAAGACACACACACAGAAATACAGAGGTGTGAAGTCGGGAATCAGGGGTCTCACAGCCTTCAGAGCTGAGAGCCCCGAACAGAGATTTACCCACATATTTATTAACAGCAAACCAGAAATTAGCATTGTTTCTATAGATATTAAATTAACTAAAAGTATCTCTTACGGAAACGAAGGGATGGGCCGAATTAACTGTAGCTGGAACACGCCCTTAAGACACAGATCGCTCATGCTAATTGTTTGTGGCTTAAGAACGTCTTTAGGTGGTTTTCCACCCTGGGCGGGCCTGTGTTCCTTGCCCTCATTCCCGTAAACCCACAACCTTCCAGCTTGGGCATTAGGGCCAAGGGCCATTATGGACATACCACAGTGCTGCAGAGATTTTGTTTATGGCCAGTTTTGGGGCCAGTTTATGGCCAGATTTTGGGGGACTTGCTCCCAACAACACATGCTTTAAAAGGAAGAGTGTTCTGATGCTGTTGGGTGGAATGATACTTAAAATGTTCATTAAGCCAAGTTGGTTGATAACATTGATCAGGTCTTTTATATCTTTACTGCTTTTCTTTCTACTTTTATCAATCCAGGGATGTTGAAATTTCCAAATATAATGTTAGATTTGCCTATTTCTCCTTCCAGTTCAGTTGTTTTTGTTTCAAGTATTTTGAATCTCTGTCATTTATATGCATACACTTAGGAATGTTATGTCTCCTTATGAACTGACCCTTTCATCATTATAGGTTTCCTTTTTTAAACTCTGATAATATTTCTTGTTTTTAATCCTCCTTGATGAATACGGCTGCTCCAAGCCTATTTTTGATTAGTGTTTGCATAGCATATCTTCTTCCATCATTGAACTTTATATCTTCATAGTTACTGTGGGTTTCTTGACGATAGCATATAGTTGGGTCTTGTTTTTATATCCAGTTTGATCATGCCTGTCTTTTATAATTGGAGTGTTCTCAGTATTTGTATTTAATGTTACTGATATGGTTGGATTTATAGCTGCCATCTTGCTAATGGTATAAAGCATTTTAATGATTCCATTTCATTTCCACTGTCAACTCATAAATTAGACCTCTTGTTTAATTTTACTTTTACAAAATTGCATCTTTAATTACATAGTCTTCCTTCAAATAATATTATGCCACTTTCGTACAACATAGGAAATAATAGATTTCCATTTTGCCCTCTCATTCTTCCTGCCTCTGTGGTCATATCTTTCACTTGTTATACATCCCACTACACATTGCTATTGTTTATGTTTTAAACAGCCAAATCTGTTTTAAATTAATTTAAAAATGAAAAAGCATATTTACATACATATTTGTTATTCTTTCATTTCTTTTGTAGATCTAAATTTCTATCTGGCATCATTTTCTTTCTGCCCTAAGAACTTCCTTTAATGCCTCTTGTGGTGTCAGGTTTCTTCTGATGGATTCTATCACCTTTTTTTTTTGTCAAAAAAGTCATTATTTGACTCTCACCTGAAAAATATCTTTGATAGGTATAGAATTCTAAGTTGACAAGTATTTTTTTTTTTCTTTCAGAACTTTGACAGTGTCATTCCACTGTCTCCTGGCTTGCATTTTCCCCCTGGCTATATAAAAATTTTTCTCTTCATCACTGATTTTCAGTAATTCAACTATGATGTACATAGCTGTGCAGTATGGTGTGTGTGTGTGTGAATCTTGTTTGTGCCTAGTGGAGCCTCTTGGATCTTAGAATTTATAGCATTCAACAAATTTGGAAAATATTCAATCATTATTTCTTCTCATTTCTTTTCCTGCCCTCTCCCCCGACTTCTCACCTTGAGACTCAAACTACACATGCTTGATATTGTCCCACAGGTCACTGGAAGTCTATTCATTTTTTTAGTCTTGTTTTTTCTGTTTCATTTTGGATCATTTCTATTGCTATGTCTTAACATTCACTTCTCCTTTCACCCTATTTCCAAATCTGCTGTTAATCCCATTATATTTTTCATTTCTGATACTGTAGTTTTCATCTCTAGAAATTCCATTTGGTGCTTTTTATCTCCTAAATTCCTCTCTTCACTAAGTTCATGTTTTAAAAATAATTGAATATGCATTTAATAGTTGTTTTAATGTCCTTGTTTGCTAATTCTATCATCCTTGTCATTTCTGAGACGGTGTCTCTTGACTGATTGTCTCACATTGTTCAACTTAACATATTTAGTAATTTTTGTTTGGATGTTGAACATTATGATAATTACATTACACATCCCACTACACATTGCTATTGTTTCTGTTTTAAATTGCCAAATCTATTTTAAATTAATTTAAAAATTAAAAATTAAAAATAGCATATTTAATTAACAAATTAAACTACATGCATATTTGTTATTGTCATTCTTTCTTTTGTAGATCTAAATTTCTATCTGGCATCATTTTCTTTCTGCTCTAAGAACATTTAGACACTTCAGTGTTGAGTGTCTAAAATGTTGTTGTCTTCCTTCAAAGAGTGTTGGGCTTTGCTTTGGTAGGCAGATAATTATAAAATAAAGGCTTTTGGGGGCAAAACTTTTTCAGGCAAATCAAACTTGTGGTTCAGTTTGACCCTTTGGAGACTTGTTTATAATCTTGGTTAGGGTGGGTCTAATGTAGCCCTTACTGTAGGAATAATTTAGGCCCACTGCTAAGGTGTGGCTCTTCTGGTTTCTCTAGTGAATGCTCTCGCGGATCTATAAGGACTCCTCATTCAGGTTAACCTGAACTCAAATGCCTCTGTATATTTTGCTTGGACCACACAAGGCTCCTAACTGCCCTGGTCCAGCTTTGCCTTTCTGTACTGCAGCCAGGGTGAACCTTCAAACACCTAGGACTGGCCATGTCATCCCCCAGTTAAAACCCTTAGGAGACTTCCTGTCACCACTCGGGGGGGAAAAAGAGGCGGAGGGGACAGATACAATATTTAACCTTCACGATCTGTCTTATCTACCCCTCCACATCACATCTCATACTTGATAATCCACCAGCATCAAGCAACTTGCAGCCTCCAAACTCCCACGTGACTACAGACCTCTGTGCCTGCACCCAGGCTTTCCTTGTTGCACCACGAAACAGATGTGCCTCTGAGGAAGTTGAGTGTGTGCTGGCATTTCCAAACCATTTGGAGTGAGAAAGGATCAGATAAACGATGGGGATTAGAATTCACAACCAGAGAGCCCGAAACATCTTCTCTCTCCCTGGATCACTCCCCTGGTGTTCATGGGTCCAGAGTCGTTTGCCCGTCACTGGAGAAGACCTTTGGTCAGCAGTGTAGCCATGGGTCCTCATTTGGCCCCTGCCAGTACACATCTGTGACTTGCTATCCAGAGACGTCTGTCCCCCAGGAGTTGGTGTGGGGGCCTGGGAAACAGCATTTTGACAAGCCCTCTGATTTTGATGTGTACCAAAGCGAGAGAACAGCCATTCTCTCTGTTACAGGCAAAGATTCTGGAGCTAGGCCTGGCTTCTCGCGCTAGCTCTCAGGTCACCTTGCCCTTCCTGGCCTCAGGGCCTTACTCTGTACAATGGGATCATGCCTCCCTTGGAAGGTGGTAAAGGGTAGAGCCCAGGTCCAGCAGGCTTTCAACCCAGCCCACCCCTCCCTCTTCCCTTTTGACTCTTCCCAAGGCACATCTGCTCTGTCCCCCACGACTGTCTCTTCCCTATCAGGGGCTAGCAGGGGCTTCCTCGCCAGCTCCCAGGAAGCGGTCAACAGCAATCACTGCACAGACGCTTAATATATTCCGTGGGGCGGATGGGGTATCTTGCTTTGTGACCACACATGGACCGAGCTCATGCAGCAATTTAAGGAAACTAGGTTGACAATCCCACTCTGATAATGCAAGCAAAGGCTTGATCTAGGAGGGAATTGTAGGTGGGCCAGCCCCTATACCCGCTCCCTGTACTGGCGAGGAACAGGAGAGCCGTTTCAGGCAGCGTGGGACGTGTGCTCCCGCGCAGAGCTGGAAACCCTCCCCGCCTGCTGCTGTTCCACTGCTTTGGAAAAAGCCATCCAATAAAATCAATATGACCTGTGGCGGGAGTTGACCTTCCCAGCCCTGGGGAAGGTTCCAGATGACTGGACAGGTTCCTGGCAAATCGCAATTTCTCCTGCACCCAGTGAGGGCAGGTTTGGAGGTGAAAAAGCCATAAACCAGCGTGATGCCTTCAAAAAAAATGAGGCAATGTGCTCAAGCGATGCCGGCTGTGAAGCAGTCTTGAGGGGTGGCTAAAATGCTCTTCCTTGGAAGCCTCAGGGTTGCGAGTCACGCAGATGGCCAGGAAGTTACGGAGTGGGGGCGGGGGGCCTCATCACACAACACTTGGACTCCAGGGAATTTTCCTTGAAGCAAACGATAATGAGGTGAAAAACTTGAGCGGTTTTGAAATTCAAGCACAAAGGTTGCCCCCACCCCCTTTCCCCTCTTCCCTCCCCTCTCCTCCTTTCCCCACCGCATTGAGCCCAGGGCACTTCCAGAGGGCACTTCCACGGGTCTACGAGGGTTACTGCCCAGCGGTTGATGTTTAATTCAGCCACCATGGAGGGCTGGCCATGGGGGTTGGGGGGCCATGGGGAACAGCGACAGAGGTGGATTTCACCCGAATGACGGCAGCGGCCGGCCACATGGCCATGACTCAGGTCCGGTTTCTCCCTCTCCGCCTCTTGCCTTGGATAAACTCCATGTAGGTAGCACCAGAGTGATTACCTGGCTGCCATTTGAAGGCGCCGTGACCTATAACGAGCCACTCAAACCATAAGTCAACATTTATCTGTAGGGAGCCACATTCTGCACATCCAGAAAAGGCGAATCTTCCAGATGAGAAGGAACTTGAAGATTCTCTACCCCGGTGGTTTCCAGCCTCACTGCTGAGTGCCACTTTTGATCTTTTCCCCACCAGCCCTCATGTTTTCAGACTGTGTCGCCCAAACTGCCTTCGTTAAGTAATAATTTGTTTTCCAATTGTTTAATTAATCAAAGACATAAATAACTGCCAACTCGAGCTTTTAATCAGTGTGGAGGGGAGAGACGCCAAAAGCTGATACTTATTAAGCACCTGCCACGCACCAGCCGCTGCCCCCGCACCCTCCACGCTGTCCTTCCACAACCCCTCCGTGCCAGGACATGGAGGGACAGAGAAGCAGGTCTCCTTCTTCAAGGTCACACGGGCAGCCAGAGGCAAAGCCAGGACCAGCTCCTGAGTCTGCCCAATGCCAAAGGTCCACTCTTTCTATAGCTGGCTACCGCCTCTTGTCTTGCCACCCTGGGGTGATGCAATTCCAGCCCAAGGCAAAGGAAAGGCATTTATATCCGCCTGAAACACTGAAAATGCCTCCTGCATTGAGCCAAGACTCTTTCCACCACAGATGACAGAAGCCCGACTAAAATGGACTCGAATAAAACAAAGGATGTGGGGGCTGGTTGACTCACGTAACTGGAGTCCAAGGTGGGTTAAGCTTCAGGCATGGTTGGATCCAGGAGTTCACACAGAGCTGTGCACTCTCCCCTCCATCCTGCTGTCGCTTGACTCTGGTTCTGCTTCTCTTTGCCCTGGTCTCCATTCTCCCCCACTTCAGATTTCCCCCTCCAAGTCCAGACACACATGCAACTGCCTCCATGATGGCTAAGATGCATCTTTCACACAACATGGCCACAACAGAACTCTTTCCCTGTCCCCAAACCTGTTTCTCCCCAACCTTCCTGCAGCCCAGGAGTAAAGCCACATTTCCCAGCTACTCAAGCCCCATTTGGAGTGGTCCTTCCTTCTCCTCTTTTTCCCACAGCCACATTCAATCCAGCAGTAGGCCCTGCCGGCTCCATCTCCACACCAGATCCCCAACCCTCCTCTTCCCTCCAACTCCCGGCTGCCCCACCCCTGATCTGGTCCCTCCATGACTGTGCCAGCCCTTCACAGTTCCTCCAGCCTCTGCGCTCACCCCGACACTCTCTTTTCACTCAGCAGCCAGAGCAAGGATTTCAAAATGAAACACAAAATCACTCACCTACCTAAACCTTCCCCCTTGCTTTTCACTGCACTTAAAACAAAACTGAAACTCCTTCCTGTGGCCACAGGAAGTGGTTGGACCCCTGCCCACCTTACCAGTGACTTTCTTTACCACTCCCCATCTTTCTCCACAGCCTCTATCAGCACTGGCCTTTCTGTCTCTCACAATGTGTCACCTCCCATTAACCTCGGGGTCTTGGCACCAGCTTTCCCTCCCTAGCTTTTACTTCACCTGGCTCCTTCTTGTCATTCATCTGAGTTCAAATGTCACATCCTTAGGAATCCTGTCCTGACCACCCTGTCTAAAACCGGCTTCCAGCACATCAGCCTGTCGCCCCCAAGTATTTAGCACAGTGTATCATTATCTTGTTTACTTATTTGGTGCTTGCTATCTGTCTTCCCCCGTTAGAATGTAACCTCCAGGGGTCAGGGTGCCTGGCTGGTGGGCCAGCCGCTATACCCCAAGCTCAGGACCTGGGTCCCCCTGCATAGCCCACAGCCATGTTGAATGTTCAGCACATGGCCCTGTTAGGCAAATGGGTGGTTTCTCTGCAGAGCCTCAAGGATCTCATCTCTTTCTGGTTATGTATAGAGATCTTGCCAACTCTGCTGCCCTGTGGTAGAATATTCTGGGAAGTCAGCGTCTGGGGCCCCAGGTGAATGGTGCTTAAGACTGGACAGTGGTTTCTTTCCAGCCCCAGTGCAGCCAAAGACAGGTTCTCAGGGCCTCATCTGTGGACACTGTGAAGAAAAACACATTTCAGCCTCTGATTATAAGTGGAACTAAATGTTTCTGAAGCCAGCACCTAAAGAAAGGCATGCCGATGGAAGAATTAAGCCTCGTTAGAGATGTTTTTGCCAGTAATGTGGCAGCTGAACAGCAGCCTTTTATGGGAGCTGTAGTCACTACTCAGCCAAGCAGAGACTCAAAGAAGGGGGGGCAGGATGGCTCCCCCAGCATGCTCCTGTTGAACCTCTGGCTCTCTGCTCTCACTGGTCCCCTGCTTCCAGCTTCCACGGTTTTATGTCCAAATCCCTTTTCCTGGCAAAAATGCCCTCAAGGACTCACCTAAGGAGAGGAGCTTTCCACATTTCTTAGCTTCTAGAATTCCATTTTCTCAAAGACAGAAATCACTTTTCACCCAGAAATCTGGTTATTTGTATATGGGAGGTAGTCTTATATTAGACTAGAAGCTCCCAGCAAACATTAGTCTTGGGTCTGCCAAAGTCCTAGTATTGTGTACAAGGTATGGAAAGCCTGGATGACTGCCTGCTTATATGTACAGATGATAGGTATATGGACGGGTGGATGGATGGACGGATGGATGGCTGCCTGCTTATATGTACAGATGATAGGTATGTGGACGGGTGGATGGATGGACGGATGGATGGATGGATAGATGAGTGAATGGATGGATGGATGGCAGATTGAATGAATAAACAGATGATTGTTTGAATAAGTGGTTGGATAAGTAGTTGATTGGATGAATAGATGGTTGCTCACTGCCATTTTTATAGCTGTTCTTGATGACAACAAAGGTAAAAGGGTAATCACATCAGGTTAAATCATTGTATCCCAAACTGATTTCCACAAAATCCCCAGCCCATAAGATGTATCTTAAAATAAGTACTCATCCTTAAGTAGATTTGAGAAACGCTACATACTCTAGCCTCCTTATGGGGTGGTCACAATGCCCATTAGCATGTTAGCCCTGAGAATTCCTTCAAAGAAGGAATATGTTTGGCTCAAGGTATTTTGTTCCATGTTGCCTTCTTGTCTTCATAATGAACTCATCACAAAGCATCCCTCATCCAAGGTCTTTTAAAGTGGTTAATATTCCAAGCAGGTGAATGAGATGGTGAAGACCCCAGGCTGGGCAGCTGGATGTCTGCTAAGTGGAGATCGGGCCTGGGCAAGAAGAAGGCACTAGATTCTGCCCATCTTCCTCCTTCCCTGTACCAAGGCTGGCAGGGGGAGGTGGCTGTCTCACTTTCCTGAGCTTTCACGACCCAAGACTGAGTCATCCCACTTTATCTTCCCTTTGTTACATTGGCAAGCATTCAGATGGTGCTAGCTGTAGCTATGACACAATGCTGCAATGATAAAATACTGCCTATTCTCCTTGGAACAAGAGGTCAGGAGGAATCTGATCATTTTTCCTAAAGAAATCATCTTGCATTTCAAGCTAAAGATTCTCCAACCTCTTCAGTGACTACAGAATACCAAAACTTAAGACGCAAAGACTTAGAAATGGAAGGAAAAGTCTACCTGTTGGCCCCTTCCCTACTCCCCACGAAGGTAGGGGGGTGGTGGGCTGTATAGACCTTCTTGGGGCAGGGTCTACACTGCAGTTCCTGTTGGGGACCATTCCTGGTGAAAAAGTGAAGCTGGCTTCCCAGCTCTTTCTGCCTCCCCTTCAGAATGTTTCCCCTGCTTCCATCCCTCCTGACGCATGAACCTTCTACAGACTTCTGTAATGCCCCAGAGGCCTCAGCACACGCCACTCTTTCTGTCTAGCACGCCTTCCCTGCACCTGCAAGGCAACCTCTGGGCCTCCTCTGGAGTCAGCTCAGCCGCCCTGCAAAGCACAGTACCTCTCACCACCCTTGTCTGCTTCCCTCTTTCTCTCATGGAGTGGATTCCAATCTGGAGTTGTTACATCTATCTATTGCTTTCTCCTTGCAGACTACACAGTCACAGTGGACAGGCAGGGTTCACCATCCTCATCGGTCCCTGACACAGTGCCTGGCACATGCTGCATGCTTAGTAAAGATTCACTGAACTGCTGACTCACAAAGGGTGGCATTTTCAGGCATATTCGCAGGGCTCTATGTTTTACGTGGTGCCACCATCACCTCTCAGAAATCTACAACCCATAGTATCATCCAGGTCATTCATGAGGCTGGATGAAGTCTTTGGAGTGATAACCTATGTTTCTTCTTTCCTTCCTTCTGACCAGCCGTGGAGCTGGTAAATCTGAGCGTTTACTCCAGAAAGAATATTGCTTCTATCTGAGAAAGAAAACACCTCTTGCAAGAGTCAAGATGAACAGCTAGAGCAGAATGCTGCACTCGGGGCTTCCCTCTGAAATGCCCCAGCACGCAGCACGGGCTTCCAGTGACACCATCCAGAGTCCACTGCATTACCCTAGGAAGAGAAGGGCCACGCTGGGTTGTGGCCTTGGGGCCTGTGGTTGCAGATATTTTCATTCTATGGTTTAGACGCTGAAGCCTCCTCCCACTCCTGTGACTGATTCCCACTGCCCAGTGGGTGACGTCACACTTGGAGAAGGCTGCTCTGTAATCAGACCCCTTTCGTGGGGCCGGCTGGAGACATTTCAGAATTCTCTCTTGCTACTTCAAAGCCTTGGGGCTCCCCTCACCCCTTCCTTAATTAGAAAATAACAGAGGGAGGCAGTTACACAATTTCAACAGCAGAATCCTTTTCTGCTTGTGGCTTTGCTCTCACTCCTTGGAGAATCCATTGTTAGCTTCCAAAGACCCTAAAGCAACGAGCAGTTCCCTAACTTCCAGTAAAATCCTGCCCCAGGAAAAGGCTACCTTGTGTGTGTCTGACAGACAAGGGTGGTAGAGGAGCTGCGAACCATGATGCTTCTTCCGGCTGCCTCTGCTTTCTGCACTAGCCCCACATCCTACCATCAGCCACTCTGCAAGTCAGATTATTCTCTGGATACACAGTCCACAACTCTGAGCCTTTGCACATACTGCTTCCATTCCCAGAATGAGCTTCCACCCTTAGTGAACTCAAGGACTCCTGCACATCCACTAAAACCCAGTGTCAATATCCCCCTTCCAAGAAGCTTTCCCTGACTTTCCCAGCAGATTCTGGCATCCTTCTCTGGGCTTCCACAGCCCAACGTGCACAGCCCAAATTGTCCTCCAGTCCAGCAATGTGGCAAGATCATCTGTAGAACCCCTGCATCAGGCCACATCTTAGGGGTTCCTGGATCATCAAGGGCACTACCAGATCCTACTTCCCTCTGACCGTGCACAGCATTTGGAGTTTTGGGTTTGAGACCTGGCTTTGGCACTGATTTCCTGCCCAACTCTAGGCAAGCTACTCCACTTCTTGGGCCCCTGAATTTTTTACCAATAAAATGAGGGACATGAACCTGCCTCACAGGACTGTGGTGGGGGTTGAGAGAAACTCTGAGTGTGGAAGTAAGGAAGAAGGGGCACCTTCACATTTTTAATAATGAATCAAATAAGAGGCTGTTTATTCCTGCTGTCTCTCCCTTTCTTCCTGTTCTCTTCCCATCTCCTCTTATCCTTTCCACTCCCTGCATCAGACAAATGGGTTCTGTGGGAAAATTTCACCAGTCAACCAAGGGAAGCACCAATTTGAAACCCCCAAGTCACATGGCTGTAAGGGTTGAGCCTTCCTCTGGGTGAGGCTCTGCTGGAGTTAGCAACAGAGTCGCTGCACCATTTCACCACTCTGTTAAGACCCAATCGATCTCTCCAGCAAAACCTCCTGCAACAGCAAAACTGTGGCCAACAGATTATAAGAGGATTAATCACCCCTGCCCCCGCACTCCCACAGCATTTTGTACCTGCCTCCTTTAAGTACAGTTAATCAAACGATGCACAGAGGGCCTCCCCCGCCCCCAGGGTGACTTCGCTTTGTGCTATGACACCACTCAGGCGTTACCTCTGGGGGAACCTCTGCCAAGCCCCCTCTCCTGGGCACCTGCTCGGGGCCAGCCAAGCTCCTCTGCAACCCCCATTGTCACACTGTCTCACTGACCTTGTCTGTTAATGTCTCTGCACTCCTGGGGGTGTAGAAGTCCAGGTATCAGGGTGCTATGCTTGGAGACCAGTTTCACAGCTTCTCCAGGGCCACTTAGACCCACTCAAGAGAGTTGTATTGGAAAATTCAAGTCCAGGAACACTACTTTTCTTGAACCCCAGAGGCATTTACAGAAGAACTGAGCCTTCTGTGGAGAATATGAGGTACTTCATTGACCCTCTCTGAGCCTCAGTTTCCTCATCTGCTCAGTGAGGACCATGACTCTCTACCTCACAGGGTTCATATGAGCTGTTGTATGTAAAGCCCAAACACAGGGCCTGACCCCTCTGAAAGCTCAATGAATCTGAGATAATCATGTCGCTGTTATCAAGACAAATGCAAATCCAAGCATTGTATGAGACAAAACAGGAGTCCCAGTGGGGGAAGAGAGAAAACTATTCTATTCTGGTGGATGAAGCACAGTAGCATTCAATTATCACCACCATTTTAAGGGGAATGAGGGAGGGATAAAGAGCTAAAGAAGTAGTTGCCCCTTGAGGGGGGAGTTTCCATAGCTCAGCCCCTCACTAACACTTGAGCTGGATTCCCCTCCAGTGGAAAGTTATCAGCAGGGTGCCCGTGGCAGCATTCACCCCATGTGACCAACGAGGAATCTGAAGACCAGAAAGGCCTGCCCTGAAAGGGAATGAAACCCTGACGCAGGCCACCATGCAGAAGGACCTTGAAAACACGGCGCTAAGTGAGAAAAGCCAGACACAAAACGCTACATCCCCTGTGAGTCCATTCAAAGGAAATGTCCAGAATGGGCAAATCTGTAGAGACAAAGCAGACAGAGACTGCTCAGGGCTAGAGGGAATGGGGGGATAGGGGATGATTGCTGAAGGGTATGGGGTTTCTTTTTTGAGGCGATGAAAATGTTCCAAAATGGACAGTGATGATGGTTACACAACTCTGTGAATGCATTAAGAACTTTTGAGTTCTACACTTCAAATAGTTGCATTGTGTGGAACGTAGATTATATCTCAATAAAGCCTTTTTAAAAAGAAAGATAGGCTGGGCGCAGTGGCTCACACCTGTAATCCAGCACTCTGGGAGGCTGAGGCAGGCAGATCAGCTGAGGTCAGGAGTTTGAGACTAGCCTGGCCAACATGGTAAAACCTGTCTCTACGAAAAATACAAAAATTAGCCAGGCGTGGTGGTGTGTGCCTGTAATCCCAGCTACTCAGGAGGCTGAGGCAGGAGAATCACTTGAATCGGGGAGGCGGAGGTTGCAGTGAGCTGAGATTGAGCCACTGCACTTCAGCCTGGGAGACAGAGTGAGACTCTGCCTCAAATAACTAAACAAACAAACAAACAAACAAACAGAAAAGGAAGGGCATTAGCTCAAGGTCAAACAGGCAAAACGTCTCATAGGCAGGACTCAGCCCCCATCTGCCTACCCTCATTCACGCCCCCAGTGCCTGTCCTCCAGCTCCAGTCCCATTTCTTCAGCCTCCAGACTTCACAGACAACTCTCAGGTCTGAGCACTTGGAGAACCTCTATCCCCAGAACACAGCCCACCTCCCCCATAGCTCTCACCCCACCGGGCCCTGTTTCCAAAAGTGTGAGTCGATGATCCGTTTCCTGATCACATCCACAGTCTGAGGCTGTGAGTTTCCAATGGATGGTACATTCTAGAAGCTCCCCCCCTCACCTCCGTGAGCACCAGTTTATCTGATCTGGCACAGACGACTATAAATAAACAGTTAGAGACTGCCCTGTCTGATGAGCCATTTTCTGAGATCATATGAACTTGCTTTTAAGTAGCAGCTTTTCACAGATCGGTTGCTATGAGGCACTTTATTAAAAACCACCCATTTGCAGCTAAAATCCAGCTTCAACCAAATCCAATTTTCGTATCTACTGCTTTTTTAGACATAATGATCAGGACATCGTTTCTGTTTCTATGGGAAAGAATGGATTCAAAGGGCTGTTTTTCTGTGTGTTTTCTCTTTCCTAACAGGCAGGTAGACTATGCATGTTTAAGGCTGCTGTGTGCCATGGCCCTGGAGACCTTCAATAGAGACCAAATATTTATGCTTTGTTAGCGCACACAGACTTCCCCGGTAATGTTGATTAGTGCTAGGGGCTTATCCAGCCAAGGTCAGGGGCTTGTGCCCCCCTAAACTGGTCCCATTAGCTTCTCTTAGAAGTAAAGCTTCTGCTTCTTTGCCGCCTGGCTGCAGCCCACACACCAGCCCCTCTCCCGCTAACAAATATTACTGATCATGCTGGAGATTGAATGGGAGACATTGATGGGCTGATGGTGCTCTGTACTGGGGCCAAAACAAAGAACATGCTCTTTTCATAATGGGTCCTCCCCAGGATCTTTGTATCATTCAACCTTTTTAGAAGCCCAAAGGCAGCATGCGTGGTGGTGAGAGGCAGGGACTCAGCATCCCCCAGGGTGGACTCTTGCTGGGCTCAGGCAGCCCCTGGCTGGGTGATGGCGGGTATGGCTTTCGGAGACTCCATGGCTTCATCTCCACTGAGGGTGAGGGCAGACCTGTTTCAGAGGATCGGGGCAGGGGTAAACATGGGAACAGGCACAGAGCACCCAGCACAGTGTTTGGCACAGAATAGAGGCTCAATCCACAGCCGCCACATGGTGACGATAATGATTATTAATACATTTCCAGGGTGGCATATGTTTATTGAGTGTCTTTTCAGCGCTTCATTTTTCAGTCATCATTTGGTTGAATAATTTGCAATTCACTTTAAAATTCGTTAAGAGGGTAGGTCTCACGTTGAGTGTTCTTACCATAATAAAATGAAAAAGAACTGATTGGAGTTGGAAGCTATTTCTTGGAAGCCTTCTGTTTATCAAATCCTCCCTCTGATCTTTCTCCCCCATCTCCTGGTTTTGAATACACGCACACTCATACAATAAATATTTGTAGAGACCTACTGTGCAACAAGCCTTGCAGGGAAAGGGGAATTTCAAAAGAGCAGGATCCAGACCATGCCCTGGGACACCCGGCAGCTCCTCAAAGAATCAGACAGAAACCGAATCCCAAGACCAAATATATATATAGCCGGAATGTACATTGAGCAGGTCCAGAGGAGGGGAAGGGGGGAAGGAAGGAGAGGGCCCTTCAGAAGAGCAAAGGCTTACACCATAGAGAAGAGTTGTCCATGGGGACAAGTGAGGGGACTAATGCATGGCAGGAGAAGCAGGCGACAAGAAGTCCGGGGGTGGAAATGGAGCTCAAATGTGAAAACTGGAGTTGGAGACCAGGGGGACACTGATCTGCAAATGATGAGAGGGGACGCTCAGCCAGGTAGTGTGGGCCACCAAAAAAGGGCTAGGCAGGAGCTCCACATGTAAGGGAACGAGGAGGAGGTACTAGGGAGGGCAGCATCCTGGGACAGGGATCCTTCCAGAGGGGACCCTAAACTCCATATGCAGAAGGTCAAGGGAGCTCTCCCTGGAGTCTTCATTGGCATATGCCAATTCCATTAATCACTCTGAGTTTTGCAAGGGTGGCTTGTGCTAGTCCTGATGTTTTCCTGTAGGGAGCCCTTACGGTTCTCTACACCCCGTCCTACCAAATCAGCCCCAGCACCTGGGCCACTTGCAACGGCCTTCTCCCAGAAAGTGGCCTCTGGACTTCAGTGTTTTGGGAAGGGGGTTGGAGGGATGATAGCTCACTACTTAAAAAAATTAAAAGACACAGCAATTGGGCTGAAATAAAACTCTCACCTCTGCCAACAACATCAAAGTAGAGATTAAAGGCTGATTTTAAGATTTAAAGGCACTGTGCTGATGGCTTTGGGTGGGACCCTGTTTCTGCAGAATTACTGGTAATAGCAATTCTAGAAACAGGTTATAATAACAGCACTTACCAGAGATACACTATGTACTAAGGTCTCTGGATGATAAAGTGGATAGAAATAGCTCATTTCCATCCCCAAATTCACTAACAGAGAGAGCAGTTAGCCAGGGCAGACCATGGGTAATGATGCTCGGTTGTCTGTGAATTAATTTCTGGACAGTACTGCCAGGAGCTAATGCATTTTTCAGTGAAGAGGAGCTTCAAGAAATCTTAATGCTAGTGTGGATTGGTTAATCATTATATTTACATCATCTCGGTGGGGTGAGGGGCCAGCTGGGGTTAATGGACATTTTGGAAGATGTGAGAACACAGCCTTGGCAGGAGAGAGATAGGAAGCCATCCATTCCACCTCGGGGCTGACAAACTCTGCCTGTCCTCAGGACTGCTGAATTGCTGCGCGGTCATTTCGGAATTAAAGATGCATCTACTTTCTGATTAGCAGAGTTCAGCTTCTTCTGTGAAACTTCTCAAACAGTTTTATTCCCTGGTTACCTTCACATTTATTCTCAAATCTCTACTCCGTGGAGAGGTTGGTGTCAGGGCAGAATTGACCCAGAAGCTTACTGTTAATGTGATTTATCAATAGTAGTGTGAGATTGTATACAAATTTGGCTTATCATTTTGATGCATTGGCCATACTTGATGATAAGGTGTGCATTACTATAAAAATAAACTTATTGTGGCTCCTGAGTGCCTTTTCTCCCCCTTTTGGCTGCACAGCGTTCCCGGGAAATGATTAATAAGATGTTTCATTTAAGTACCAAGCAATCCAGAAACCGAGCAGGAACACAGGGACCCGGATGCAGGAAAGCTTGAAATTAACAGGCAGCCATAGAAAGTATAAGATTAATTTCATTTTCTTTTCTTATCTTATGCTCTCTTTTATGTCTTTCCCTATGTAAAGGGGGAGATTAATTAATCCAGAAATGATCTTTTTGTTGGCAATTTTATATTGTGTTTGACTACTTAATAGAAATCTGAGCTACAGCGAGGCAGGATGCAGAAAGCGTATCCCGAAGGAGGAGAGGGAGAAGTCATTTTGAGCACAGGAGGCAGATTTCACAGCCAGTTTCAAAGCTGGGAACAGGAAGGGTAAAGCAAACACCACAAGGCATTCATTCATTCATCTATTCATTCATTCCACAGACATTTTCCCACAACGGCCACAGAGCCAGGCTGGGGAGCCTCCCTCGTTCAGCCTGCTCCTTTGGGCTGCACCTGATCAAATTTTTAGGGTGATTTGGAACCAAAATGAAATTCAGTACAATTCAGTACATATTTATTGAGCAGCAGCCATATGTTCAACATCATCCCGGCTGCGTGGGGAATATCAAAAGGGGGGGACATGGTGGCTGTCACCAAGGATCTCGCATCTAATTGGGGAGATAAGATACACACACACAATACAAGGCAATTATGGTAATAGCGTGCATTTAAATACCACTCTCCTGTTTACCCACATTTCATATCAGCCTCTCTACATTGTTGGAACCTCTCAACAACTTGGGGAGGGAGGAGGGCAGATATGATGAGTCTCATTTTGCAAATGAGGGATCCGAGGCTCAGCAGGGTCGGGAGACTGGCCTCAAATCACCCAGCCATAAATGACAGCCCAGGATGCCAGCCAGGGTCGTAGGCTCCCAGCCTGTGGTGTCTTTCAACTAATCAGCTACACTGATTAAATGCCCGGTGGGGGTGGGTGGGGGGCAGCTGCCGGGCCTGGAGAGCTGGCCCTAGCCACGCCTCCAAGGGCTCCTTTCTGGGGAAGCACAGGTCACATCAACCTTGCTTTGAATCCTGCCCCAGTTTTCCACCAAGGTCCCCGATGGCAGCAATGAAGGAGAGCCTCCTTCTCTTATCAACTTACTCCTATAAGAATCCTATTCCACCCAGAGGGAAAAGAATAGGCAGTGAGTCCACTCAGGTCATCTTGAAGGCAACCCAGGGAATAGGCGGCTGACTCAAGAACCCTGGACATCACAAATTGGTACTGATCACACGCAGGCCACCATTTTAACATTAGGGCCAGCATCAATTTTAGGGTACCATATCAACAAGGGCACAGATGATGCCAGAACCCAGCTGTCCCCAAAACCCTGGCACAGGACAGAGAAAGCTGGGGCACACAGTGGGCACTACAGATGAGAACCTGAAGGAATGAGCCAGGCCCGCCCTGGCTCTCCAAAGGGTGGCCTTCTCGGGCGCTCAGCCCAATTTTGCTCAATTTCTCCTCTTGCCTCGTGTGCTAAGTTAGAAGGACAGATGACATCATTCCTCCTCAGACCCATTAACCACATGGATCGATGGCAAGAAATAAAATTTGGATTTTTCAAAAATCTCCACAGCAGATGGCCCCAGGAGACCAATTGCAACAAGATTCCTAATTAAATATAATTAAATAAGCATTAAGAGAGAGACTGATGTTCCCCTCTCCACATTACACCACTCCGTGCCAAAGAGTACAAAATTGAGGACGTCATTGTCTGCAGAAAAGCCACAAAGATCATTCAGCTCCGGCCTCTGGTGACCGAGCTCGGAAAACTGAGACCAGAGGAGCTAAAAATTCAACCAAGATCTGCAGCGATGTAGGGCTGAGGACCAAAAGCCGACTGAGAAACTGACTCATGCACAAGTGCCCATTTTGGGGTCATGTTGTTAGCATCTAAAAGGCCCAGACACTTGCATGCTGGGCGGCCTTGGGCAAGTTCCTTTACGTCTCTGGCCCTCTTTTCTTTCTTTCTTTCTTTCTTTATTTATTTTTTAAACTGAGTCTGGCTCTGTCACCCAGGCTGGAGTGCAGTGGTGTGATCCCGGCTCACTGCAACCTGAGCCTCCCAGGTTCAATCAATTGTCCTGACTCAGCCTCCTAAGTAGCATGCCACCACGCCTGCTAATTTTTGCATTTTTAGTAGAGATGGGGTTTCATCATGTTGTCCAGGCTAGTCTCAAACTCCTAACCTCAGGTGATTCGCCCATTTTGGCCTCCCAAAGTGCTGGGATTACAGGTCTGTGCTTCTTTTCTTCTTCTAGATTAGTGCCTTATAACAGAGGTAGAACGTGAATCACATCCATAATTTTTTATTTCCTTGACACATTTTCAAAAAGTAAAAACAAATGGATACTAAATCAAAAGAATACAATTTTCATTATACATTTTATATAACCCAAATCCCAGCAGGTAATCAATATAAAAGTTATTAATTGAGTAGTTGACACTTTTCTTTTTCACCTTAAGTCTGAAATCTGGTGAGTGTTTGACATTTACAACTTGTCTCTGTATGGACTGGCCACATTTCAAGTGCAGTAGTGAATGGTGACCACACTGGCCAGTGCAGGCCCAGAAGATGGGCCTGAGAGTCTCTCACAGGTTGTTGTGAGTTGGATTTTTTTTGTTTTTCTTTTTTTAAATAAACACAATGTGGCTGGGCATGGTGGCTGAGGCCTATAATCCCAGCCCTTTGGAAGGCGAAGGTGGGTGGCTTGCTTGAGCCCAGGAGTTGGACCAGCCTGGGCAACATGGGGAGACCCCATCTCTACAAAACTACAAAAAATACAAAAAAATTTAGCCAGGCGTGGTGGCATGTGCCTGTGGTCCCAGCTACCCAGGAGGCTGAGGTGGGAAGATCGCTTGAGCCCTTACAAAGGCAGAGGCTGCAGTGAGTGGAGATTGCACCACTGCATTCCAGCCTGGTCAACAGAGTGAGACTCTGTCTCAAAAAAAATAATAAAATAAAATAAATAATTAAGAAAATAAACATGATGTGAAATGTGCTTAGCAGCATCCCCACGTGTCATTAGCACCCAGTAAATATTAGCTGCGATGATTATCAGAAAGCCAATGTCCAAAGAATTCATCCAGAAAGCATGACAGTCCATGGCTCCTATTTATCAAATTTTCTCTTTCAATTCCCTTCCACAAACACAGCCCCGAACAGAGCGACTGTCGGGGGAGGGATTTCTTTAGTCTCCGGGTAAAGCTATTAAAAACAAATGGCGGCTTCTCGAGCTCGCCCTTAAAGCAGTCGGTGGATCCCAAGATGAAAATTCAACTGCAGCCAAATTGTGTTATAAATGGTTTCGCTCCACCTGGGGTCTGGACGCCGGGCAGATGTAATCCCCTCTCCTGGGCATACACTGATGGAAACCCCGCCTCACTGCATCAGCCAAAGCCTTTAAATCAGCCGTTATTCCCGGCCTGACATGAGAGTTACAACAGGGTTTTACAGGCCCTCTGCAGGGCTCTCTAAATTTTGTGACCGTAGCTTCCTAAGGCTTGTTCTTACCCAGCAATCCAAATAAAAATAGTGCTATTGATCACAAAGGCATCAATAATGTCAGCCTTAAAGCTACTTGTGCACATTTCTAATTGTCCTGTCCTTTTTATGTCTTTAAATATTACCATAAGCATCTTAGAGATTCACTACCTCTGGTTGGGAGGAAGGAAATCACCCCCCCTCTCAGTCCCAGGCATTGGAAAGCAATAGGGAGGAAAACTCCCATGCTAGGAATAATTGTGAAGTCCCTTTTTGTAAAAAAGAAAACAAAACACTGGCTCCCATGTTGAGCTTGGCATTATAGCTTGTCAGGAAATGCCGCCCAATTATGCCTAATTTCTCATTGTTTTCCCAACCGGTTTGCGTCCTAGCAATTACGCTTCGTTCGCAGTAAGAGAAAAGTAAAATGCCCAGCTGGTAGACTGATCAGAAAGCCGACAGCCAATAAATTAATCAAGAAATAAGGAATGAATGCCGTGTTTGATGTTTGCAAATCACACATGTGGATCTCCAGATGTTTGGACTTAATTTTTACAGCCATAAAAACCAAGAAAGAGGAAACTGGGAGTGACTCCAGCAGCTCAGCAAATCCTCCCCGGCAAAGCGACTGCTCGGCTCCCTCTGGAATCTTCTTCTCACCTTAGGTATACTGCCAAGAGAAAAGAGCACCCCCCACAAACCCCTAAGAGCCTTAGGCATGAACCTTTCTGGAGTCCACGCAAGTGTGTGCAGTGTGGAAGAAAATTATCGGCTCCAAAATTCAACAAGAAAGCCACAAAATCAAAATTAATAAATGCTTCATTAAATGCCTGCCGACTACAGCAGTGCAGCCTCCTCACTGCTTGCTGGGTGCAGTACTGATGATGTAGTCGTCATAAAAACTGCATTACGTTGGAGAAAACGGCTGCAAGAATGCCTAAGGATGCCTATTGGTTGTGGGGTAAATCACAGGCAATTGCAACTTTGATGAATTACCTGCCGCCAGATAATTTAAGAAGCAAAATCATTAAACTCCTTCCAAATATTTTTACTGCAAATGAATTATAGTTAGTGTGGGTGTATTTTAATTCATTTGATATGATGGGGAGCAAGGCTGCCAAATGAAAGACCCCCCTGGACCTAACAGGAGGCTCAAGGTGTGTGCAGGCCTAGGGCACCCTTCAGGTGCCCCCCGTGGCTGGGGGCCCGTTCCTTCACACAGGTAGCTCAGGTAGCGCTAGTCATCTGCAGGGATCCAGCGGCTGTGCTCTGGTAAAGGCCAGCAGAACATGTCCAGTCTCCAAAGGGGACGGACACAAACATCTTTGGCATTCATGTCACGCTTCAAAGGCCAGAGTCCCCCGCTCCCCTCTCCTGCAATGAGCCACCCATTTCTGCCGCTGCTCTCCTGCGTGTCCACGGCTGAGGGTGCGAGCTGGTAATTACATGCTCGCTTAGGCAGGGATGCTTCCAAGCAGCGCTGGAGAGCTGATTAACCACCTGGTTTGTGGGCACAATTCGAAGGGGCACCTGGGAGGCAGCCACAATGACTCGCAGCACGGTCGCCAGGCGGACGTGTGCACAAGGGGAAAAAATACTCCCGTGTCAGGACAGCTCCACGCTCTGCCTTCCCAAGGGCTCGCCCACTCAGCCAAAGGCCCTGGCACTTTGAAGTTTCCCTGTGGACAAGAAGGCACCCTGGAAAGGGCTGTGGGAGCAACAGTTCCATGAATTGTCACCAGGGTGATTTTGCGCCCCCTCATCCAGAAGCATTTGGCAATGCCTGGAGACATTTTCGGTTGTCTCAACCGGAGAAGGGACTGCTCAGTGGGTGGGAGCAGGAAGGCTGCTAAACCTCCTATGATGCACAGGTCAGTCCCCACCACCCCAGTGACTCAGTCCCAAAGATCCGTCCCCAAATGTCAGTCACACATCAGTTGAGAAACCCTGACTTAGAGAACCATCCAGACCCAAGCAGCCTGCCTCTTGAAGGGTCTTTCCTGGGGACTACTTATGACTCAGGAGGGCCGGAGAACTGAAGTTGGGGGCCCTGACAGTACACCCAGGTCTCCAGGATGGAGAAGAAACTGTGTGGGGTCTCTTGGGTTACAGAAAACCTACTATTTTCGGCAGCCCTTGGAGCTGGATGCATTTTTGATGGAATCAGACCTCAAATGAGGTTGTGAATCACCAGCTTCAAAAAGAAAGAGCTCTCCCGTTATACCCATAAATTAAAGACGAGGCACCTTAGTGCCGTCCTCAGGAGCCTCAAACCTACAACGATGGGTTCCCTGTCTTTTCTCTCTGTGTGAGCAATGTTCCGTCCTTTCATGTAGATTTCCCTTTTAAGGAGAGTTGGTTCTGTCTGGGGCCAGTTTAGATTATTCTTTCAAATAAAAGAACATCAGAAAAGATTAATCATAGCCCAAAATGGAAAGGGACGAAGCCGTAGCCTGTCATGACCTTCTTGTTTCCTTCATGATAGCCTGCCTAGCCTTGGATGGAGGCTGGGGCTGCAGTGGGTGGTGGTTTTTTCCAAGTGGCCCTCAGCTCTGAACCCCACTCACTGCAGCGGCTGTGATAACTTCTTGGATTTATGAATAAAGTGGCAACCTTAAAAGTATTAGTTTGGAGTTTCACAATGGAAGTAGTGATGATCAACACATTCAGTCACTATGCGATCAGACATAATTTGGGGGCTGTTGGTGGAATTGCCTTGTGTTGGCAAAGGTATGAGATTAGCACTCTGAAAACAACAATGACTAATTCGTCTGTTCCTGGGAGCAGGGTAGATATTAACTCTATTTTGCAGGAGATGAAACTAACATAAAAAGGTTAGGCAAGGTTTGCCCTGCTCCACAGGGAACTGGCCCTGGAGTGGAAATTAGGACCCCAATGTTTCGGGCACAAAAGAAGGGATCAAACCTTCATCCACGTGATAAATTACAGCTTGAAAAATCCCTTCATCAGTGCTCAGGCCTGAGAGCACCCCATAACCACTGATTCGAATGGAAATAAGGATGGAGAAGAGAGGAGAGGGCTGCAGAGGAGAGGGTGAGGGTGGGGAGGGCCCGGATTCCCAGCAGGCATGAGAACGTGAGAGCTGCACTGAGAATTTCCCCTGATGCGAACCTCCAGCTTTTTTCCAGTTCCAAACACCCTCCTTGTAAACAGGAGGAACTGAAAAACATCTTTGGAAGCAAAGCCCTATTGGCCAATTCCAGGGCTCACAGCTCGGCTGCCAGGTGCAAGGAAAAGCCACGACGGATGATTCTTAATGGTGGGAGCGGAGTTCTGAAAAATGACCCTTTGCTTTCTTCCATAACTTTTCAGGAAACGCTGCACAATTATCCTTCTCTTTCCTTGCTTAAAAGTTGAACTGAGACATTATCCTCAGCAAACGAACACAGGAACAGAAAACCAAATGCCGGATGTTCTCACTTGTAAATGGGAGCTGAACAATGAGAACACATGGACACAGGGAGGGGTACAAGACACACTGGGGCCTGTGTCGGGGGATGGTGGGGGAAAGCATCACAATAAACAACTAATGCATGTGGGGTTTAATACCTAGGTGAGGGGTTGACAGGTGCAGCAAATCACTATGGCACACATTTACCCATGTAACAAACCTGCACATCCTGCACATGGATCCCGAAACTTAAAATTAAAAAAAAAAAAAAAAATTGAACTGAAATTAATTTTTAAAAAAACAAGCTGGTTATAAAAGAAAACCATAATGTCCCACCAGTGAGTAATTTCTTCTTGATTAAAGATGGGGGCTGTTGATAAAGCTGATGCCCACTAACCTCATAACAAATGGAGATCCATGTCTCATGCTCTTTTATGACTTGAGCCTCGTCTGGATGGGTTTTCTGTGCAAGGAGAGAACATTTTAGGATGTGATTTTTCTCGTAAGACAATGGAACAAAGTAAACAGGAGTGGGGTCACTGGGAATTGGGGGGTGCAGGTGGGTACCATGGATGAAGGTGGGTACCATGGTGGATCAGGCTGGCAAAACCCAAAACCTCTGATGAAACTTAACAGACAAACAGACATCACATAGAATGAGGCAGTACAAGTATACAATGACAACTCTGATGAATTGTTGCCAAAAAAAGTCAAATATGAACATCATCAAACTTCTAGATCTCACTGAGAGCTAGCTACAGGTTTGCAGGACACACAGGGGACAGAGAAACATATCAAAAGACACCATGCCATCGGCAAAATCGAGATTATGGCAAGGGCTACAGGATGGGTGATATGGTTTCCAACAGGAAAATAAGAAAATAAAAAAGGGAATGGAGATTCACTAAAGATTTCCAAAACCAAATCAACCAAATGCAATGTGTGGATCTTTGGATCTTAATTTGAACAAAGTATTCATGAGGCCATCAATGGAATTGCAACATTTACTGGGTGTTATATGATATTTAAAAATGACTGTTCGCTTTTGAGGCACAGTAATGGTATTACATTATAGTGAATGACTTGCAAATGAAATGATAGAATGTGTTTACTTTAAAACAGTGGTGGGGAGAGAATATGCGAATTCAGTGAAACAAGATTGGCATGTTGATAACTGTTTAAGCTGGGAGATGGGTACATGAGAGTTTACTATACGATTCTATTTTTCATAGACTCAAACATTTCTGCAATGAAATATGGGAATTTGATGAAACAAGATTGGCATGTTGATAACTGTGGAAGCTGGGAGATGGATACATAAATTTCTGCAATGAATAATTAAAAGAAGAAAAGGCATCTAGAAATGGCTGGATAGAGAGACCAGCATCTATTCTCCAGTGACTGACTGCTATAGACACCAAACTTCTCAAATGTCTGCAGGGGGCAAGTAACAGAAACAGAGATAGAGCAGTCAACAGTTCCAATAGGGCCCTGCCTTTGTGAAATTCAGTCTAGTGGGAGACGCAGACAATAATCAAATAGTCACACAAACATATGACTGCACACTGATGTGTGTTAGAAAGGTAAAATAGACAAAGCACACAATAGCATGGCCTAACCCAGTTTGGGGTTCAGGGAAGGTGTCATTAGTCATTGGTGCAACCCTCCAAATATCTCAGTTCTCTCTTTGTCCGAGTACAAGGTGGGACTGAACTTCCTGGCCCCTGTGGTCAATGTGGCCTGTGACTAGTTTTGGTGAGAGTGAGAGAGACATAAGAGTCATTCCTGGTGAGCATTAATCCCCTGTGTGAAACCTGCCAGAGACTTTTTTTCCCTCTACCACTGCCTATTGACAGTCCAGGCAGTGGCTGGTCCATGGACGAGGGTCTGGAGCAAAGATGCAAAAGTATCATGGTGGCAGATCCCCTAGCCACCCGACAGGGGACATGTGGCAGGGGTGGAAAATATGTTCTGATGGTTTAAAGCCACTGGAAGTTTGAGGTTGTTCATTACTGCAAGTCAACTAAGCTTGTGCTGACTGATACAGAGGGCTTCCCTGAAGACGTGATTTTGGAGCTGAGACTTACAGAGTAGGTAGGAATTAGCCAAGGGTGATTAGAGTCATAGGGGATGAAAGGAAAGGACATTTCCAAAAACAGAATCTCAATGAACATAAATGATGATAAAAAAATATTCACGCCCACCCCCCCTTGCCATATGCTCAGCACTCTTCTAAGGACTTCATATTAACTCCTCACAACTCTTGAGAGGGGATTATTATTATTGTCAGCACCATTCGGCACATGAGCAGTGAGACCAGGCAGTCTGGCTCCAGAGTCTGTGCTCTTAGCTCTGAGTCACACTGCCCTGTGTCAGATTCCAGGACAAGGAGAAGGGCACTCTAGAGGCTCTAGTATAGCTGAAGGAGAAGCCACAGAATGGGGTGGCTCAAAGACAGGCCAGAGAACTCAAAGGCCTGAGTACCAGGAACTCTCAAGGATGCTGACCTATGAAGACAGGGATGCTAGGAGAGTGAAAGGATCAACTTCCTGAACAGATTCTCTTTCATAACTAAATCACATACAAATGACAGAGGAGTCATATCCAGACCTGTAAGGAACTATTACCAGTCAAGAGAAAATACAAACACCCAATATAAAAATGGGCAAAAGACTTGAACAGGCACACTTCACAAAAAGATGTCCAAATAATAAGCACATGAAAAGAGGCTCAACCTAATTAGCCATCAGATAAATCCAAATTAAAAGCACAGTAAAATACTCTA